>NC_138186.1:148949575-149441809 GCF_964194105.1 Spermophilus citellus
GCAGTTTTGGTTAAAATGGCACACTCACAGAGTTGAGTTCTCCTTACCCTTTCTCTCTCTGAGGCTTGGGCAAAGGTCTTGGCTGAAGCAACTTCAGCAATAATGAGTGTATTGTCTAATTGCTTTTTCTTAACCTCAGATGCTGGAGTATTTGAGCAGTCAACAAGACAAAGTAGACTAGTAGCACTAAGGTAATTTGATTCACTGAAATACAGTCATTAGACATTTTTTTTTGTAGCACATCCCACTTTGGAATCCAGCAATATCTTAAAGTGTCATTGCAAAGTGAATCTGTAAGCATTTTATCCTATTTTTGCATTTCTTCTATTATAAAATGGAAATGGTGTTCACAGGTACAGAAAGTTCAATAAATGTAGCAATCAGCTCTGCTTTTGTGGAAAGGGACTGAATAAGTGAGGTTATAGCATTCAGGATATTGGTTTTTGCAAACTATGCTTGCTAGACATTACAGTCTTTGATAGAAGTTGAATTTACTTTAGAAGATATTTTAGCACTATTTTTCTTACTTCTACTCAACTCTGATTTCATTCTTTGGAATTTCGCCATATTTGAGCATTCCTTATGGCTACACATAGCTCATGGAATGTTAGGTCTTTTTTTCCTTCTACTCCCTTAACTACTGACGTATTCCAAGATTTGCAGTTTCTTCCAATACCAAATCTGATTCTACTGTATTTATAAACTGGTTAATACAACTGGGTGGAAACAGCAGCCTGTTTAGCTGACATTGCATCATATAGCAGTGAACATGTAGAAATTCTATAAATTTAGGGCATTAAATATGAGCAATTTCTATCCCAGGTTTATAATACAAGGATAGTATGAACTGACAATAGAATTCATCAAGTAATAAATATAAATTCAGAATTTTGATTTGAAAATCAATTATATCAATATAATTTTTGGATATTTCCTTTTATAAAGAAAAATTAGTATCTCTATGATGCTGAATATTTGAACATAGAATTTGGTAACTAAGACAACTGGAAACAATAAAATGTGACATTAAAATTGTTAAGTAAATTTTTACCCTGTTTTATCTTTTTTTTTTTTTTAAAGCGAGAGTGGGAGAGAGAGAGAGAGAGAGAGAGAGAGAGAGAGAGAGAGAGAGAGAGAGAGAGAATTTTTTAATATTTATTTTTTAGTTCTCGGCGGACACAACATCTTTGTATGTGGTGCTGAGGATCGAACCCGGGCCACACGCATGCCAGGCGAGCGCGCCACTGCTTGAGCCACATCCCCAGCCCCCTGTTTTATCTTAATTTGCTACTTTTAGACTCATTAATCTAAGGTCAATGATATTATTCTTGCTTTTATTCTTTGTTTTTGGTTTGGTTTTCTATCTTGCTTTTTTTTTTCTACCCACATGCCTTAAAACTAAAAATATTGCAAGAAAATGTCATACAAGTTACACTATAATGTGAAGACTCATAAAACAAAACTTTACAATCTTTCAAAACTATAAGAATTTTCCCTTTATTTGCCCCTTTCCTTGAATGGAATTATTGAAAATAGGGTGACTATCTGGTTCTCATTTTTCTTGCCTTATCATGGCATAAACCTTCATATAATAGACTAAATTAATCAATAAACCTTTATATATATATATATATATATATATATATATATATATATATATATATATATTAGTTTTAGGTGGATACAATATCTTTATTTCATTTTTATGTGGTGCTGAGGATCGAACCCGGTGCCTCCTGCATGCTTGGTGAGCACTCTACCACTGAGCCACAACCCCAGCCCCTCAATAAACCTTTTTAAACACTGTTTCTTGGATATGATATCTGACATAGAAAAGCAGAGGAATGTGTAAGTGCTGGAACAGCAGAATTTGATGGATGATAGAAGACAATGGTGGCTTGATGCAGATTGTCAAATTCTGCAATTGCTACATGTCTTAATAGATCTTTCTTTACCTCTAACTGAGCAACTGTACATAGCCCAATGTCCACCCTGACCCTCTTTCTATTCCCTACTCCAACCTTTGTTCTGTCTCTGTTGACTTAGTCTTTTTAAGCAGGTAAAGGGAGGCAGGCTTAAGATATAGATACGATCCAGAACCGTAACAAATGTGAAAGTTAACTGTTTATATATTCCTAACTGAAGGCTATTTCTTATCTCTTAGCAAACAACAAGATCACATATCTGGTAAATAGACTCTCAAAATGCACACTGTATTTTTGGGAGCCAAATCGTGTGTGTGTGTATGTGTGTGTGTGTATGTGTGTGTGTATGTGTGTGTGTATGTGTGTATGTGTGTGTACATGCATATGTGTACAACCCAGCACCCACATATGGTATTCTGGAACATTTATAGAATCTTCCTGTGTGTATTCATGTTCTTCTCTCCAGACAATTTATCATATAAAACCCCTTTCCTGCCACTGTCTACTTAAATTCCAATGGTTCAGCTATGTGTTTTTCTCTTACTCAAAACATTGCTTTAAATTCTTGATCTTTAGTGTTTTACAGCTTAACCCAGCTGACTTGGCCATTGCAAGCTCTCCATTGATCCGCCAGAACACTCCAATGCACATTTCTCCTGTTTTTTTCTTTTGATATTAATGTCTGCTTAGTTTAGATTATTTTACATTTCTATTACTGAAGGGCAGACAGTATATCTTCTGTGTGCTGCATGCTAACCAGATGTCCATGACCAAACAAAAATTCCTGCCAGGGGAAGAAAATGTGTAAGAATCTTGAGCCAAATGGAGAGTGCAATTTTCTACACTGGCCACAGTAACCATGGGAATTCATTCTGATGACCACAGAACTCCTGCTAGGGATCAACTAGCTGTCCTGGTGAAGTCTCTGGCGATTTTCTTTTCAGTTAAAGTTGCTTCTGAGATAGAACCAAATTTGGCATTAGAATTGCAGATACACACAAGAACTTGTGTGTGTAGAACAAACAATTTCTTGCTGCCTATTGCTTGTGGGACGTTTGCCAAGAAAAAAACAATTTGCTTTGCTGCAAGAGCCCAGTTAGCCATTACTGGAGAATGTTTTTCCAAGATTGCTTATCTGTGATTTTAATAGGGCTCAGAGGTTTTGTGTGGCTTGCACAAAATGTTAGTTACTTTTTAAAACCTAAATTTCTCCCCATGCTCCCTGATGAATCTGAACTCTTTTCTAATTGTAATGCAGACAGGAAGATTAGCCCCTCCCTAAATGAATAGATAGGAATAGATAATTAAATACTTAGTGATGAAATAGATTTAACTGTTATATTGCTGTTCCAGACATAAGGCCCTTCCATTCAAAAAGGTTCCTTGGAATTATACAGGAGTTCAAGTTGTTAGCTACTAATTTGGTTTTGTAATTGTGCACTCTTGTCACGAGAGGATTTCTGTCAGGATGATGTGTCTTCAGTGCCTCTTCATTGATTGATTGATAGAGTCATTCATTTAACAAGCATTTGTTGGCAGTACTTATTCATTTAACAAGCAGTGTTGGGCCATACTGAACCATGGAGAGAAATGTATAAGGTGCTGTTCTTGTCTTCAGTGAAGTTGAAGTCCATGCAAAAGTAATTGATTGCAGAGAGCAGGCTACTATGCAGCTTAATAAATAACATAATTGAGGCTTAATGTTTCTACTTGAATCAAAACACCATATAAACATTTTGGTATGAACACTGCACTTGGCATAATGTAAAAAAAAAAAAAAAATATATATATATATATATATATATATATATATATATATATATATATATTTTAGAACTTGAGAGAACATAGAGATCTGGGCTGTTTAATTCAGTTGTTAAATCATGATGTTATAAGACCAATATCATGACTTGAATTCTAAAACCAGAAAATCTGCTTAGACTAGTGAAAAATTCCGCTTGGGCTTTTAGACTGATCCTATAATTCTATTCAATGGTTAAGAATGATATGGATTGAAATTGTGTGAGTACTTCTCAGGATAAATGTCAGTCCAGTAGTGGGAAAGAAATTCTTTACTAGTGCAATTTGAACAGCAGTTATTCCCTCTCATCTTAAAGATGCATGGTATATAGAAATTTTCTTGAAAGTAATTAAAATTGATGCATGCCATTAAAGTGTCAGTTACTTGATATCAGATGTTACCCAGTGAACCCATTTCTGATCCAGGGCTTATTCCAACACAAAGAAATTTGCAGTGATAAATGAGGTTAGTGGAAGAAATTGTAAATCTTTAGTTTAAGGAAGTTTTCAAGGGAGAGTTTTAGGAAAGGCAGTTTTTCTTATAGGCATTTTAGAATCATCTCCATTTCTCATAGTAAATTATATTGGACAAGCCCCCCCTTGGGTTACAGGCTGCCCCAACTCGGGTTCAGGGTAGCTGTTTTCAGCCTTGAATGGGGGAGTTGCAATGCATGTCGACTGTCCCCTCCCCCAACTGGGGATGAGGACTGGCAGCAAGTGTAAATATGTTTTTCCTTTTATTAATCTGTTTCCTAAGTAAAGACCCACTAGGTTAGAGGAAAACACTCTGCTCTTACTTTCACCTTTCGTGTAGGAAATTAGTCATTAATTAGACTAAAATGCAGGCTTTACTTGTAAATTCATCTGTGTTTTCTGGTCTCATTAGTGCTATTCTGGACTACATGATAATGAGCATAACATAATTAAAGAGTAAACATGAAGCAACTACAATCAGAGTCAGTGTTTCAAATATGGGATGGTAACAATCAGAGAGTGAGTGATTTCTGCTCAAGGAGGGTGGTCTTTCTCCAGTCTGAACTCCACTTGTTCGCTTTTCCCTCCTGGCCAGATGCTTATGTAAAAGACCCTTCTTACAGTATAGTTTAGAGTGTGTTAGAGAAATTGTAGTACTGGGGGAAGAAGTGCAGAGATGTGGATGAGAAAATGTTCATAGTATCTGGAGAAAGCTGAAATACCATGCAGACAGAGAAACCCTGCTAGCAAAGGATTGGCAGCTGCCATTTTCAGTGAAGGGAAACTGGCTTAGAAATGCAAAAGGTGATGACTTTGTATTTAAAATATCAGTTGGAGATTGAGAGAATAAGAAACTGAAAATTATCCTTCAAGAAGATTTGACACTATGGAAAAAGCAATACCTATATTCATGGAAAATGGGAAAGGCGAAGATTATACAGAACTTGCTCTTTTTATTAGTTTTAAATTGTGTAGTGCCAGAAAGCCCAGGGATAGCCTGCCAATTGCTTTCCTCAGCACCCATTGTGTCTGAATATTGGTGCCATGGAAGGCAATATGCAGCTACCAACTCTCTGAATTTCTATCTTCAAGGTGACTGATGATGAAAGGAAGAAATCCAGAATTCATTATTTTAAATCATTTGTTACCTAAGTGGATTTTAAGGCCATGTTGTAGAAGTATTATGATTCGCCATCACAAGAAAAGGGCAATTTATTTTGACCTGCGAAGATGCAGTAGATATGATATATGTTAGAATGACTTTTTTAAAAAAGAAATTATTTCTACATTAAACATCCTTGAGTCACAGCCTAACCTTTTTTGGAAATCCTTTCCATTTATGCCTTGCTGACCATGTATTGAGTTTTCACATTTTGCATTTCTGTCCTTTTAACTAATAATATTTGATGGTACTCCCTGTTGTCATATTTCTACTAATTATTCTCTAGCTGCTGCCTGTATTTGCCCCCTGGCAGGCAGAGAAGCAAATGTTTATAATTCCAAGTCTGTAGAATATTTGAATTTGATCAGTAGCAAAAATATGTTTCTCGTTCATAAACATTATGCCTCTCGAACTAATCACGGTGTAGTGATATGTGTGACTTTGATTGCCACCTGTCTTTTTCAGAACTGCTTCTGTGTTTTTTTTTATTCTTCATATATTATTTGTTTGCTTATTTTGAGACTGTTTCAAAGGAGAGGATGGCACACTTATTCATAAGCAGTATTTAAAAAAAAAACACAGCAGAACAATATGGATTTCTTCAAAACATAAAGACTAAGCTTGAAAATATTTTTAAAAACATACACATGCCCTCAATGAAAGTTGACAGAAATACCCAGTTGAATTTACCCAACTTGGATAGACATTCAGACTTGTCCTTTTGGGCCTCTGTTAGATGAACTAAAGCCAAAGTTTATTTTTAGGAGAAAAGTTAGACAAATATAACCAAAATATGTATAGTATACTTTGAAAAATGAAAAAAAAATCAGTAAAAATTTGAATTTTTTTTTTTTTAGTGAGAGAGGAGAGAGGAGAGAGAGAGAGAGAGAGAGAGAGAGAGAGAGAGAGAGAGAGAGAGAGAGAGAGGGAATTTTTTTTTAATATTTATTTTTTAGTTCTCGGCGGACACAACATCTTTGTTGGTATGTGGTGCTGAGGATCGAACCCGGGCCGCACGCATGCCAGGCGAGCGCACTACCGCTTGAGCCACATCCCCAGCCCCAAATTTGAAATTTTGTATGAATAAATAGAGGTTAACTTTTATTAAAACATGAGTATTTGAAAATATTTCCTTGAAGTTTTTTTTTTGTTGTTGTTGTTGTTGTTGTTGTTGATGTTGTTGCTGAGGCTAGAACAAGGAGAAATGCCTAGAATTTTCTATTGTTTCTGATAAACTTTGCATGTTGGAGAACGTCTCAACTAAAAAGCACACAAAATCTGTGTGATCTATGAAATGAGGAGCATCCTGTTTTTTGATGGGTCTGATGGCAATTACCTTTTCTTTATAAAAACGATATGTAAAGAAACCACTTGTAAAGGGTTTTTCTTAATAGAATACATGTGCCTTAGCTGGGAGAGATGATCTTTTCATAAGTATGTATTTAGTAACTGTCTATATTACAGGGCTTTGCATATTTTATGACCTCCCCTTATTGCTTTGAACTTATTATATCATCTCTAAAATGTACTTTGTAGTGTTTGACACTCACATATTTAAAGATCTGCATATCTAATCTGAGTATTTAGTCATGAAAGTTTCATTATAGGAAAAGTCTTATCGTTGTTGATTTTTCCTCTACTGTTTTTTTTTAAATATGCTAAATTCACAAAGCTGTTAAGTGGTAAAAAAAAATATTTGTAGAACTTATTTGTAAGGAATTATGCATAAATGAGAAGTTAATCTTTTGGAAAATTTTCTCAGAATTTCAATGTAAAGAGCCAGTTTATGAAAATAACACATTTTTGTTTACCTAGCACTGTTTGATGCATGCTTTCGCTGACACAAAAATCCAGTGATATTGATTCTTTCATCATGCTTGTTTAAAAATGAAATAGCGATACTCAGATACATACAACTCAGCCTTCTTTTCTTTGTTTTGTGTTGCATAATTTCCTTACTATACAATATCTCTACCCTCTGTCTTATTCCTCATTTCCAAGACAACCATGGATCTGGACCTCTTCATAGTAATATGCCAGTACCAGTTTCTTGCTTTTGAAAAGTTTATTTTATTCAGTCTTTTAAAGAAGTCGGTTATGCTAACTTATATAGTTTCTTCAGACACTATTTATGACAAGGTCTGGCACCTAGGAACTCAGAATTTTCTTGAATTAGTGGATATAGTTTTTAACATAAAAGAAGAAATTTCATGATTGATTATGCGAAGAGAAGGAAGTCATTTGGAGACCAGATCAAACCATAATGGAAGCTGAAGTTATGTGATGCCTTGCTTCTCAAGGTGCAATTTGTGGACCAGTAGTATTAGCTTCACTTGGAGAACTGCTAGGAATGCAGAATCCTGGGCACCATCCCAGAACTATTGTATTAAAATGTGTTGTAATAGAATAACTGCAGTGGTTCTCAATCCTGATTACATATTAGATTGCTTGGGAACATAAAATTGAAAAATATTTCCAGTCCTTACTACAGAACAATTAAATAAAGTCTCTGGATATGGGAACTTAGTATAGAGTTTTGTTAACACTCCATTGATGACTTTAGAGTATAGCCAGAAATGGGAATTGCTGCTGTAAAGTTCTCAATGAGCATCATATCAAGCAAGTAAGTCATTGGATTTAGTGTAAGATGTTTAGTCACATCTTTCATCTTATCACATCCTTTATCTGATTTATAATAAGATGGGAGGTCATTTGAAGGTGTCTAAAGCTTATTGCATTTGTAACATTTGGCAAATCAGACTATGGACCTCCACCTATAGTCTTTCTCAGCCATGTTTATGGTTCTTCATCTATGCAGCTTCATGGTGATACTAGTACCAAATGATTGTCCACCATTCAATGAACACCCTCCAGATGGTGAGAAACTGCCTGGGTTCATGTTTCTTCTCTATATATTCATGAAATTTTTTCTGCCAGGTGGTCACATTCAAACACTTGATACGATAAATTTTGACTCTAGATAGGAAGAGCCTAAGGAATGTCTACTCTGTAAAGACTTGGACTCCACCCCTGTTCCGCTCATGCTGCTAGAGACAGAATCTCACCTAGATATGTGCCCCATTATGTTTTAGTGGATTTTTTTTGAAATATTCCCATTGACTTTTCATCTAGAGGAAATCTTAATGTAGAGAAATACTGGGAATTTGAGGATACTGTCAGGTCCATTAACAGTATGTGAAGATAATTGGCTTATTTAGAAAGTAGTGGGGAACCAGTGAATTTTTAAAATGAACCCATTTTCTGACACACTGAAATAATTGTTGACTAAATGAATGAATGCATAATAAGTAATGCAAAGAAATATTTAACTAGATCAATTGGTTAAAGAAGGATAAGATGGCTACTTGCTTATATCCCAAAAGAGGAAATAATAATGAGTTAGATGTGGGAAATGGTGTAGGAAAAGAAAGAAAGGAAATGATGAGAGACAAATAGGTACCTAATGCTTTGCACACATAAACGTATGTAAAAATAACCTGGAGAAGTTGTAAACACACCATTCCTTGGCCTCACCTCTAGATATTCTGATTCAGTGATCTGAAGCAAGGTCCAGAAATTTGCATTTTTGAGTAAGTTCCCAGGTAATGCTACTGCTGCTCCTGGTCTGAGGACCACATTAATAGCATATTTGGGCATTCCTGAACAATGGTTAAAAACTACGAAATACCATTTACCCAGGGATCTTGTTACAATGCAGATTCTGATTCAGTTAGTTGGGGATGGGGAAGAACTTCTGCATTTCTAACAAGCTCCCAGGGAATATTCATGTTGCTGGTCTGTGAACTACATTATGGTTAGAAAGTTCCGAGGCCAGCATGTGCCTCTGCTTTACATGCTTCTTACATTGAATATAAATGTGTAATTTATAAATTGTAGAGTGAAATGCAAATGCAATGGGTTGGTAAGAGGAGGATACAGAAAGCAAATAGAAAAGTCACTTCTGCATTTCAAGCTGACCTGGAGAATTTTGGCACATTTATACAAATGTAGAGTCAGGAAAAAGTCCTGGCTTAAGGAAAATGTTGATTTTGAGGGTAGGTAGCAGACAGTTGAAAACATAAGATACCAGGCCTGCTGGCACAGGCCTGTAACCCCAGCAACTAGAGGGGAAAAAAAGTTCAAAGACACCCTGTGCAACTTAGTAAGACCCTGCTTCAAAATAATAAAAGAAAAGGGCTGGGGATATAGGTCAGTGGTAGAGGGACCTGGGTTCAATCCTCAGTACCAATATAAACAAACAAAAAGATACTTGGAAAATAATTCAGGCTGGAAATTTAGGTATTGAACACATATAATTGAGTGATTTTCTAAGTTTGTGGTTATAGAGTTAAAAAAAAAGGATTGATTATAGAATCTGGGAAAAGCCAACACTGGAAGATGTGAGCAAGAAGAGGTGTCATTGAAGGGTCACATTCTATCATCCTGTTACAGAGACATTATTTGTCCAAATCCTGAGCTGTATCAACAGATTGTATATTCTAATGACTGAGGACAACAGTCTGTTGAGCTTCCTAGGTGCTCTCCTAATTGGAAATTATGGAAGCATCCCATTTGTGCCTGAGGTTTATGAACAGCCATTTCATGGATTGTAGGAGGTATCTGGGATTTATTAGTGTCTTGGACCATGTCACGGGCAGTTAGAATACAGAGCAATTGAAGGAGATCATAAAGTTTATAAGAGGAAGAACCGAAATATTTTGCAACTGGGTATTTTAATACAGATACTGACGCCTTGCTTTGTCAATCAACTTGGATACCTGGAGATATATGCAGGTCAAGAAATGGTGTGGTTCTGTAGCTAAGGTAAGCAGTATTTTCACAGTGATAATTGATCCCTTGGATAGAATAATAAGGGGATTTTTCTGCAGTTAATAACTGCATAATATTTAGAGAAAAGCACTAATAGTTTACGATATTTGTTTATTTGATTATGTCATGATGATGTTGGTGATATTCTTAAGAAGGCTTCAAAATAATGGCTTCCAATACTAAAAAAAAATCAATAAGAAATTTTCCTTTTTTTTTCTTTCCTATAAATCACTTATGCTTTTCAGATAGTTTTATTTTCCCTCTTAAATTTTAAAGTACTCCCTGTTAAAATCTGCACATTTTAAAGTTTGATTTGCAGTCATCTAAGCTCCAAATCAACAGGGATATCTTTCTAACATTGATTTACTCTCAGAGGGTCATTCATAAACATATTCATTACAGACACACTCCCGAATATTCAATAATACATCAATCACTGAGCTGTTTATGTTAAGAGACACAATTGAAATTGAACAATATAATTCAATAAAATTGCTGGTCTTTTATTTATTCATCTAAACCCTAGTTGCTCAGTCACTGTAAACAGATTCATTGAAAACAATTCACTTTTCTGTTGTTTCAGGATTGATCTTTTCAAACACATGATTACTCTTAATTCAGAAAAAATATTTCATTTCTTTAAGTACGTGGAAAGGAATTAGAGCCAGCTGAATGCAATAAGGGATGAGGAAGGAAGACGCTCAATAAAAGGAAATCAAACCTGTTTACAAGTCTGGGATCTAAACACTTGTGAGGTTTGTGGTTTTGGAAACTATATTCATATGTTAGAAGAGAAAATGATGAATGCTGGATAAACATGAGTTGAAAATGGCCTGGGTCAGATTCTTACTCCTCATTGCACCCTAAATACCTCTTTTAAACAAAAAGCTCCCCTTGATTTCAAAGAGATCCCACTGAAGCAAAAGAAATCAACAGTGGAGGGAGAGAGCAATTCAGTCTTTCTAAAAGTATCAAGATATATCCATAGTTCCTCAGACAGAGGTGAAATATGGAAACAGTCATAAAAACACTTAATGTATATAGTCATCAAAAGATACCCCAAATTATCATTTCATGCAAATGGTAAATCTTGGTTTCCTAAATCTGTTTTTTGTTTCCAGTTCTTCCACTTTGAATACATGATACTGAAAATATGCTAAACGTGGCCCTCAGGCAAATTAGAAACAGAGGTTGGTAAAACATTAGGAAATTTTTTTTCTTATTTCAATTTAAAAGGTTGTGTTTACTTTAAAAAAGGGGGAGGTAGTAATTTAAAGGCATCTTAGAATCACAAGGATGACCATCAACTAATTGGAGTTTCAGGGCCCTATGCACAATTGCATTTACTTATTTATTTACATTTGCCACTTGATAATTATTTTAAAGCAATGGGAACATCCAGGTTGGAACTACTAAATATGCAGTGATTTGGGATCAATGCAACTTCAAGTGATGGCTTACCAAAAAAGATACTTGACTGAAGGAGCTTTTTAATTTGTTGGCTTTGGAATTCTGATGACTGGAAACAAGAAAGCTGAAGGGAATTGGCATTTTAATTCCATGTGGCTGAGCTTTTTAGCTACATTCAGACACTTCTATTTTTATTTCTTGAAGCTGGGCCCATTTCCAAGTAGGAAGCCATGGAATTATTGCTCTCACTCCCACATTTAGTTCAATCTCCTATAATACTAAGGTTAGGTCAGTCTTTCCCCTGTCCCTTGCATTAAACCTACAAATAGATCAGATTTCACGATAAGCAACAAGCAAAAAAGGACAAAAGAATCTTAAGTGAAACATGGAACCAGCTTGACTTGAATTAAAATTGAATCAACTGCATAATCTAATGTTCACATAGTTCTGGGGCCTGAGAACCTGCTTGGTTTCATCCCATAGCCTTTAATATATTCTTTATTTTCTTCTTCCCTTTTTTCATTGCCTTGCTGTGTTCTGATACATTTAAAGGATAACGCTTTGTGTTTTATGCAATGGAAAAATTGTTGTTGAAAGGCACTGACTGTATCTAAAAACAGAAAAAAAAAATGTGCTCCTTTGCCCCACCTCCCATTGGTTGTTTGGAAACAGCTGTTGATGCCAAGTTTGTACTTCACTCTTATCAGCCCATTTGGTGAGATCAGAATGTTCCTGAATAACTCTGAAGGTTAAAATATGTTGACTGAGTTTTCCGCTCCTACCATTCCAGAAGGCCATCACTGGCTGTCAGCAACAGCCGGCTCTACCTTTCTCATGATCATGACACACAGTGGAAATTTGCCTGGCTTCTGTGTATCATCACCCCTGCGAGGTGTGTGTCATACTGAGGATAAGAACAGTAGGACCTGTCAATGGGACTGATGGATCTGGCCCACTAACATATGAGATCACCCCTCCAAAACAAAACACAGTATCTGCATTCACTAGTCATGATTCAGGGACCAAGATTTTCATTTTGATCTTTTTATCATTCATAGGTGTCTTTTTTATGGCACCTACAATCTTTTTCTTAAGAGAACTGGGTATGATGATTTTTATATCCAATATGATAATCATTTTATGACTTCCAAAAATTAAGCCTGGCACAGTGGCACACATCTGTAATCCCAATGGCTTGGGAGGCTGAGGCAGGAGGATGGTGGGTTCAAAGCTAGCCTCAGCAACCTCGAAGTGCTAAGTAACCCAGTGAGACCCTGTCTCTAATTAAAAATATATAAAATATGGTTGGAGATGTGGCTCAGTGGTTGAGTCCTCCTGAGTTCAATCCCTGGTACCAAAAAAAAAAAAAAAAAAAAGACTTCCAAAAAATTATGTTCCATTGGTCTTAGTTGCAACTTGAAATGTATGTGTTCTTATTTACTAAGGCAACTCAAATCCTTCATAACACAAACAGAAGACTCTTTGATTTTGCTGATTATTTAATCATTACATTTTCTTACAGAACTGAATAATGCTATGTTATTATTGTTGCTTGACAATTAGAAAATAGTCACAGACCAACAGGAACTTTTAAATATTGTAAAATTTTGTTCCAAATTCTGATTTTAATAATGCAGTCTTCTTAGTTTAGGAACATTTTCTAAAAGATGCCAACCAAGTGTTAATCTCTCAATTTGTGATGTGCTTACATTTATCTCCAAATCATGTATTGTGTTTTGTCAGTTATTTATCTAGCTATTTATATGTTTATCTGATGACTATCATTGAAATACTCAAGGGCTTTGACAAGTGTGCTGTGTGAGCAGAAAATACTGTCCAAGGGAGAAAGGATATCTTTCACTTGACTACTTCAATACAGCAACAATAGTAGTTACCTATGATTTATTGAACAACCATTAGGATGAAAGAGGAAGAAATAGATTAGCCAATTACCCAAGTCATAGATACTGAATATCTTTTGTATTTCTGTCCAAGGCTCCATGAGAGTTCAAAAAAAAAATATAACCATTATTCAAAAGGCAAAAAGTGGAATTTAAGACAACATACAGTTTAAAAAGGCTTGTGATGGTTTTTATTTTTTTGCATCCTCAAGTTCTTCCTCTTACTTAGGGCTTTCCTTGAATTCATAAGAGAGCCATTTAGGGAAAAAAAAAAAAACAATGAGCTATGTGGCAAGTTATTATTGAACAAACTCGTGATCAGACTTAGATAGCTTGATATGTAGTTATTATGAGAACCAATTAAAAATGATGCCCAATAGTTGTAAAATAAACCAAGTTATATTCTTATATGACTGTTACACTCCAGATTTTCATATCCAATGTCTTTTTACAATTTATTTTCTTTGCATAATGAATATTAAAATGTGCTAAGTTAGTGATCTAAAATCAGAATGTCAAATAATTGCATTTCAGCCATCAATGTCTCAGTTGGGCACTGGGATAGCTACCAGTGCCCAACATAGACAACATATTTCAATGTTTCTATTATTTTGCCCTAAGGAACATACCACAAACATCTTTTCAATGACAAGCAGTGCCAATATTTCTTTTTCACTATAGTTAGTTATTTGCATGCCATTTATGTTTTAGATACGATTTGTCTTCCAAAAGCTCATGTGTCAGACAATGCAAGAAAGTTTGAGGTTAAATTATTGGGTTTTGAAAGCATTATCCTGATCAGTTCATGAATCCACTGATATGGATTAACTGGGTGGTTAACTGCAGGCAGGTAGGTGAAGGAGACAGGTCACTGGGGGTGTCCCTTTGGGGTACAAATTTTGTCCCTGGTAAGTGGAGCTCTCTCTGCTTCCTTATTGCTGCTTTCCTCTATCATCTTCTGCCATGATGTTCTGCCTCACACTGGGCTCAGAGATGGATTAGGTCATCTATAGACTAGAACCTCTGATACCCATGAGCCCCAAATAAAATTTTCTTCCTTTTCCATTGTTCTTTTCAGGTCGTTTGGTCACAGTGACACAAAGCTGACTAAAACACAGGCACTGGTGTTGTCAACTCTCCATCAACCTTATCAGGAAATGGCTGCAAGAAGCAATCCTCAAGCAGTTACTTTAATCCCTGTGGGAAGAGAGGGTTTCCTTTTGGGGAAGTTGGGAGAGATATTCTTAGGAGAAAGGACAGAGAATTTCCTTTTTCCTTAACTCCTGCCTGAATTCAGATTACTAATTACAGATGCTATTTTCATCTTCCTAAACACCTTCTCACTTTTCAAAGACTGGATTCAATTTTGAGATATTTTCTCATCTACAAGTCTTGCTTCAATTCAAAGCTTATTTAAAGAGTTTAAATACTATACTCATTGATCTTTCCCCAATATTGTTGTGATGAGTTCTTTCTAAAGTTTTACAGATTGAGTCTAGTTAGGGTGCAGGTGTGTTCTAGGGTCTACACTTGGACCAATCATTCAAAAATGCCAGAGAGCTAAACTGTGTGTGTGTGTGTGTGTGTGTGTGTGTGTGTGTGTGCGCATGTTGCACAGACACAAAAGTTCGGCATCATTGAGAAATGGTTGTGAAGATAAAATGTCCTCATGTGCATGTGCACCCTACATACGTAAAACTAATCACCTTCCACTGTGTGAATGATACCTGAAAATAGATTATTTTACATTCAATATTTCTTTGCCTTAACATAACACAAAAGTAAAATTTAAAAAAATATATAACTATTTGGAATGCACATGACTATATAAAAAGAAATACCACAATCTGTGCTCTTAATGAGTCAATTATTTTCTCTGATTGTAATTTCCTCTTTTACAAATGAAGGAATTAGATGAGATATCTCTGAGGTTTCTCCAGGTTCCAGTACTGAAGGGTTCCATGACTCATTTTATGTAACTTATCAGATCTTAATGTGTGAACTTAAAGTTACGTATTTGCATGTAGGTGTTTCTTAAAATGGTTTCATATAATTGGTTTTGTTTGTAATTGCTAAGCATTTAGAGAGGAATTAAAAATATAAGAGAATGGACAAGGGGCAGAAAAAAAATAGTTTTTGAAGCCCAAACAGTTAAAAAAAATTTGTAAGTAATATAATTTGGACAGGATTTAAGGAAAAAGGAATGTCACTGTAAATTTTACTGTCAGTTTTATGTGATGAATGTTATGGATGCTAGATATTTAATGTGCACAACAGCTTTCAAGTAGATATTAATATACAGTTTATACTGATTGGTAAACCATGGCCCAGAGAAACCCGAGATCTATAGTGTTAGGAAGCAACACAGCTGGATTCTCTGGGTTTGAATGATTGCTCACATGCTCACCCTAGATCACAGCGCAATCTTTGTTTATCAGGGTGGAAGAGCCAAGGGTTAAGTAGCACATATGGTGCTAAAACAGACTTAGGTCTGCTGCTTCTATACTATTCAATAATATAACAATGCTAATCATAACAATAAAATACTGACTAAATAAATAAAGACCCAAGTCTTGAGAAAAGGCCATCATTGTCTTTTTTTAATAACCCAAACTACTCTCATAAAAATGATATGCACAAAAAATTTACCCTGCACAAAAGATTATCTAAAGAATTACTGTTATTTTGTAAATGGTTTGTATTGCACTACAGATTCATTAATGAATATTGAGTGCATTGTGTTCAGATCTATGAAATGAAGGATGATTTATGCTTATTCATGTTAATAATGAAGAAGCCATCAAATTTTTATTACTGGATTAAAGCAATGGAAATGGCAAGAAGAAGAGAGAATGAGTCTATATTTTAAAGAAGAAAAATGCAATTAAGTCTTTTTGGTGGATAAAAATTTTCAGAACTATTATAAATAGAAGGGCCCATCTCAGCTTGATTACTTCAAAACAGCTTCCTGCAACCTCCCACCAAGTAGATGAGCAATTAGTATAATCACAGCAATAAGTCAAAGACACTTGCTGTTCAAACTTGTGTTGCGACTTTTCCTTTTGGCATTGCTCCTAGGCTGTTCCAATTGCACACACAGAGGCATGCATGCACATATTTAATAAAATGTTGTTTGGTCAAAGGCAATATGCCTAGAATCGGCTTATTTTTTGTATCAAGGTTAAGTAAAGGGCACAGAACAAGTAAATCTGTGCAGAAAAGAACAGTAGCCAAGGCAAGGATATTCTTATACCCTGAACAGTCGTGCAGATGGAAGTCTGGCCAACAAAACCATAAAGCATCAAGTCTGACTGTGAGTCAATCTGTCAGCACAAGTACAAGGTGACTCAGGGAAGAAGTGCATTTTGTTTTCTGATAAATATTCAAAGTTCTAGTACATTCATGTTTGTCGGATGTAGTTGGCAGTGAAGATAAAAAAAAATTATTCATAAATGGAAAGAGTAAACTTAACAATTGATTCCCTGCTAAAACCCCAAAAGTAAATGTAACCAGGTGAATAGATTTAAAAAAAATTTCAATAGGTGAATCTTACAATTAACTGCCTGTGTCTATGTTTCAACTTGAAGTATCTCTATAATATTTGTACATCCTCTGTTACTCAGTTGATTTAGGAGACAAGGACTTGTTTCTAAAAAGAACAGCACAATAAAATATGCCTTGCAATGCCAGACATGTAATATTTTTTTCAGTTTCTAATTTTAAGGTTTACTTTAAATCTTATCTATGTTATCAATTAATTGTTTCTTAAAGTTGCCAGGCTATGGGCTTGTTTGGATCTTCCATTGTAACAGAAGAATTTATAAAAATGAGCATTCAGGAGAAGAAAGAGCATTAAATGTTTTATTTTTCACTCTTTTTTACATTGTTATGGATTTGTAATACCCAGCATTGTGTCCATCCTGTTGTTCTGGTAATGACAGTCTTGATTTTTCACTAATTTGGAAATTCTTCCATGGATGTTTCTAAATGATTCTTTCTTATTTTTTTCTCCAATTAATAAAATCTACCAATTTGTGGGCCAAATGTCAACTTTAACTTTTCATGAAACTTTGCTAAGAGGTCATAGAATGAATGTAGCTAAGATACATTTAGTAAATTCAAACAATTAAGGGCAATTGATAGGCTCTTGCCATTTTTTTTTTCATTGTGAATACACATTCTTTTGTTGTCAAAAGAAATATGATTTTTCTATTTAAATAATGTATAGGAACACCTGAAAACACGTAGGTACTGAGGCTCTGTTCTCAGGAAAGAGTATTTTATATCCCTAAGAGATTTTGCTTGCTGAACAATGATTTTCAAGAAAGTAAAATGATTAGGAATAGGGATGGATCAGTATCAAGACATAAGATGAAAAGGGAGAGAGGACAGAAGATTAGTTTGTAATAGTGTAAATTATCCTGAAACTGGATATGTGGAAAGCTGAGAACAGCAGGAAGAGAGAAGAAACGTTAGAGGCAGACATTTCAAGGTCAGAGGTCATTTCAACAAAGAAATCCGAATCAGCTAGCAAAGTCAATTGCAAACCTTGACATCATCTTTAAATGTCACAACAGAAAAAGAATGTTATAAATATTTTAATATAAAATTTATCATAGATGCCACGCTATGATGGCACAGCTGACTGAAAGAATTCAGTTGAACTTCCTCAGTATAAACACATTATCGTTTGAAATAAAAGGCAAATGCTGATAATCAGGTGAAACTTGGCTTATGACTGAAGAATGAATTTCAAGTACTGAATTTCAAAGAACATGTCACTCACTGAGCTGTGTTCTCCATATTTTATATATTGAAGCTCTCACTTTCAGTATCTCAGAACGTGACTGTACTTTTGGACTTCTGGAGACCAGGTCTAAAATGAGGTCATCAGAGTGGTTTCTAAATAAATGTGGCTGCTCTCCTTATCAGAAAAGGAAGTCTGGGCACAGAAATGCATAGGGAAGACCATGTGGAGAAACAGAAAGAGAATGAGTATGCCCAAGCCAAGACGAGAGATCTTAGGAAAAACCAACCTCACCCACATGTTGATTTTGGTCTTACATCCTCTAGAACTGTGAGGAAATAAATTTCTGTTGTTTAATAATCTACTCTGTGGTGTTTTCTTAAGGAAGCCCTAGAAAACTCTTGCAGTGGGAGAGAAGGAACATGAAACCCTGATGTTTTCTTTGAAGGATATCAGGATATAAGGAATCTCATAGTGTTTACAATCCCTAGTACCCTTTTGGTGAAGGAGTTTAATGAGGGCTACATTGGTTTTCCCTTGCAAACCACTTTTGGAGATAAAAGGATGGTTACCTAGAATGATGTTTTGAGAAAAATAAAAAAGATTACAAGGGCTTCAGTTAAGGGCAGTGATGGGAAGACCAGGATAAAATTGCAATAAAGCATGTCCTGTGACGGATCAACGTTGTTATCCTGGGTAGAGGGATAGTAAGTGGCATACGCTTGCATTGGCAACCCCCTCCCCCGACATTAAATCCAACTTTTCTGATTCTAAATATTTTTTGGGGGAAGAATCACTTGAACATGGTTCATTGATCTGGAATTCTTGTTATCAGGGTTATTTCATTTACTTGTTATTCTGTAAAAGAAAGAATAGTTTAGAAATAAAAGAAAATTTTTTGGCATATTCAAATTAATGTGTTAGTATGTACACTGGTTTCATTGAGCGAAGCTAGGAGAGGCATCCTGTAGTTATAACTTTCTAGCAGATGAGCTCTTTCAACAAAATGATAAAACAAGGTTACTACTAGAAACTATAGCTACTTAAAAGAGTTGATGTCCATATTTTTCAGTATTTAAATCTTACAGAGTCTTTTGATATTCAGTGAAGAGCAAAATATCATGGTTATTACAGTAATCATCTTTTCTGGAGCCTGAGGGAGGGAAGACAATAATATATCTACCTGCCTGTTCTCTTATATTATCTGCATTCACAGAGAGTATGGGGTCCATCCTCCCTGGCTTTTGGAAATAGAACACAAAGGCACACTATTTTCATCTTTCATTTCTTTTTCCATGTGCTTTAATGTCTGGTGTTAACTATGCTGAAATTGAGCCCCCAAATCTTCAACTCTGCCACTGAAGGGAAGAATCTGAGTCTGAAAAGAATTTTCCCATTCTGATCTGCACAAGAGCTCCTTCTGCAGACAGGCAGGGAACCCAGTGAATCTGAAGCAGGTCTTCATGCTCTGGGGTCATGCTGTCAGCTTTGATGCTGACCAGCAAGGGCTACTCAGCTACAGTTTGGACAGTATTTTGAGAGGAGGAAGGAAGTTGCATAACCTGATTAAGTATCAAGACGTAATTTTTGAAGAGATACTCTGTTTGATTCACAACCACATTCCTTTCTAGGAACATGACCATTTTTGGCTAATCAATATTCTCAGCACCACCCTGCACAACTCTATAATAATCAGCCTATTTTTAACATTGGACCTACAACAGGAGGCCTATTATTCTGCTTAATGTTCTGAAATTAGAGACATTAAGATGACATGAAAAGCAACTCAAATATGGATCAGGAAATATTATCAAATATCAGTAAGACTATTTTTAGATATTCTCTAATGCATATTATTTTTGGTTTTTCAAATTTAGTTCCTTTGCTTTTGAATATCAAGCAAAATATGGTTAGAAATATTTAACCATGCATTTTTCTTTATACCCTAAGGTTGGTAGTCACAAATTAAATCTGTTACATTAATTTATTAGTATGTCTTTTCTTCTATGAATGTCAGGTCAGTTTGCAGTAGCTCTTTGAAAATTATTCTTGTCCTCATTTTACAGATGGTGATACTAAGGCAGAAAATGGTAAGGTAATTTACTCACAATTTCTCAGAAATCTATACTCTGTCAACTTCAAATTGCAAATCATAGTGCATGCTGGGGCGTATGTTGGTTTTCCTTTTGATTAATAGAGAAGAGGCTGGTCTTGATGACCTCTCCAGGAAGCTTCCAGCTCTACAATACCAGGATCTTAATTCTGATGAATGGTCCTCATGGTAACTAGAACCAATCTATTTCCCTTCACTTTGGTTCAGGGCTTAAGACAAAGCACATACCCACACAAAATGATAATTTTTTCTCATACCAGTTTGTAAGGAAGGAAATCCATTTTTTTTCTCAACATTGTTATATTCTGACTTATTTGTGAATGTAGGTTAGTAGAAGGACCTTTTTTGATTTACATAGTTGTTTGAAAAATCCTGCAGAGATTCAACCTAGAGAGGCAGACAGTGATGAGTTTGGGTCCAGCTCAGTCAATGACTGTACTGGATAAAGAAGCATAGGTTCTTCTAAACTTCCAACCTCAGCATCAACTGACTACTCTACCAAAATGAGCTGATAATATTTAGATTTTTACCAAGAATAATTAAACAAGTTGCATATTTCCCACTAGAACTCTGTGACTAAGTGTGAATTTGAATTTTTTTAAAAAATTAACAGTCCTTTTTGTTGATTATTTTAGATTCAGTATTTTGATTCTTGGTACATATTAAGAACAAAAATCTCATTGGATTGTAATTAGATAAGGAGAGCAAATACTTTACTTTTTCCTCACATTGAATCTGAACTCCAAAGGAAGGAAATAGCCTGTAGCTCTTTTGTTGCAGCGGGTTACCTAAGCAGACACTGTTTTCCTATAACCAGGGGAAAAAGTACAGGATCCTATTTTTAAACAGAGGTTTACAACCAGAAAGCTGACCTGGAAAAGCCATAAATAACATGTTGATATTTTTCAAACTTAAAATATGTTTTAAAGTTTCTGGAACCTTATGGTAAGACATGACTGAAACTAATAAAATATAAAATGAAAATTTTCCTAATGACAGCTCATTCTCCACAAATTTATTCTTCAGTGATAACTGGAAGGAGACAAAGTCTTTAAGATCACAGGCCATCTTAACTGATGTGTATGAGGAAGGAAACATTGCTTTTCTCTCTTAAAAATAATCCTCATATTTTAGTAATAATGTTTATTTGTGATATTTAATGACCTTTTTAGGTCCATTTTATAGATTTCAATATTTAAAAACATTTTCTCTGAAACTCAAAGCATAACTCTATGTGAAATGATAAAAAATAATTAGTGGATTTCTATCTGGACCCTTAAAGGCATTGTTGTAAGTTATACAAATACATACGTACAGATATACTGAACTGATTTTGTAGAAATATAGGCATTATACATGTGAATGCAAACCTTCTTGTATAGCATCATTGGTAGAACCTTTAAACATTAGTTTGAAAAGTAAAACTTTGTGGAAATATGAAGCTACTACTTTAATAACACATCATAATTATTTTAATAAACAAATAGCTTTTTTCTTGGCACAGTAAGTACTGGAAATTAAGAATTTGGGTCACATGGTACTGAATGGGTTTAGGCTTAGGACATGTGGCATTCAAAATTTTCAATATAATTCAATGTTTGACTTGAAAACTATAATTAATTTATCTAATTTTATTCAGGGTATAGGTTTTAAACAACTTAGTTTTCATATGCTGTAGAAGCCTACATTTTGGGGTTGCCTTCAAGTAGTAAGTATATGTGTCAAAGAAATGATCAAATCCTTTGATTCAGATGGCAGTAAGTAAATTTTTAAAAAAAACCTAAATGTCCTTAAAATAAATATGAGCAGACTGGGAATGGTGATGCATGCCTGTATTCCCATCAACTCATGAGGAGGAGGCAGGAGAATAGCAAGCTCAAGGTCATTTTCAGCAATTTAGCAAGATCCTTTCTCAAAATAATAAATAAATAAATATATATATATATATATATATATATATAGATATATATATATATATATACACACACACACACACACACACACATATGTATTTATTTCATTTAAAACACATGTGAATAATATTTATGTATAATAATCACATATAGATTATATTCAAATGTTATCTGAATCCTTGTCTTTCTCATTTATAAAATATAGACAATTCAGGCTTTATCTTTTTTTCTTTTTTTGCAGATCTTTGCACTGTAGGTTTCAGTTTGTTAATATTGAAGAGCGATTCAGGGAAGGACACTTTATAAATCATACAAGAGACCAGAAAATGTTTACAAACTGAAATAGATGTCCAAGTGGAAGAATAACGAAAATGAAAATTGATGAAATTCTTTCATGGTTCTGGAAGAGATGAACAATGGAAACAGTGTGATTCCATATTAAAAAAATATCATCTACAACTGGATAAATAAGGCCTCTTAAATGCAGAAATTTGCTTTTAAAATGCTATGAACACTACTTCTTTAATGTAATTCTAATATCAAATTTACCTAATATCTATGACGAATATACATGTGTATCATTGGTGAAATTCATTCCTGGGAGTTTGAAGTATGTTTGTAAATTGATGTATTAATCTTTAGGCTTAATTTTCCACATTTTCTTGTGCTTGATTTTTCTATTTACATGTTTGCTACAGGTGAACTAAAAATTATCAGGAAGACCAAAAGCAAGTATTGATCATACATTGGTTGGTTTTCTTTAGTTTTTCAACTTGATGCAGGTATCGGCAATGCTTGGAGGTGGAGGAGACCAATGTTTTCGTTGTTAGTCTGTGGAGCAGCCATCACTGCTAGAAGCAGAGGATGAAGGAAGAGTGTCTCCCACCACTGATTGCCCTTCAGGTGAGCACCATGTCACAGCACCGCTGTCTGTCTGTACTGGCTTTTGTCATTGCTAGAAGGAGCTGCCCAGTGAGAGCTTATTGGCTACTGCTCCTGGGTCATCCTGTGTATTGATGGTTGTCTTGCCCCAGGTTTTGACAACTGTGACAAAATTGTCTCCCTTTCTCTTTCCCTTGTATGTCTTTGGGTACCTAGGTGGGGTCCTAGACAGACAAGATGAGCACTTACATTTCAAGGGTTTGGAAAGCAGTGACAGCTCAGCTGCTTTACAGGATAATACACTGAGGATGCATTTAGTGCTCCAATGGAAAGGAAATAGAAAGCTGTTGGGTAGTACATTACAAGTTTTAAGTCTTTGGTATTAAACACAGTCTTCAAATTTTAGTAACTGTCACCAACAAGCTTATAACCTGTCTTTTTCAGGAGTGAAATATTTAGAGATCTTTTACTCAGAAAGATGATAAGTTACAAATTCAAAATCAGGTAACAAATTGACTATTTTTTTTTAGAATGGGAAATTGCCAAAAAATTACAAAATTTAAAAAGCTCAAACATATATAAAATTAGAAAATCTAGAAGAGATAATAGAGCACTTTATAAAGAATCAATTACTCCAGGGCTGGGACTGTAGCTCAGAGTGCTTGCTTAGCATGTGTGAGGCATTGGAGTGGATCTTTAGCACTGCATAAAAATAAACAAATAAAGTAAAGGCACCATTAACCAATGGTAGTACATTTTGTTTTTGGAAGCATAAAGCATACTACAAAAACAAAATTTTTAAAAGAATTGCTCCAAACATTTCTGTATATTTTTTTGCTACATAATTTTGATCCTTTTTTATATTTTCCAGTTAGACAAGAAAAAGATAATTTCTTCTTACCTCTAGCATGGTTAATTATTTCTTAAACATATAAAATTAAACATAAATATTTAACTAAAAACACATTAAAATGAATTTTAATTTTTTAAGTCATGAATTTTTAAAAATAATGGTCACCTTCAGAAACTATAGTCACATAGAGAAAACTTCTATATGATATTTTTCAAATATGATCCTTTTCAAAAATACATAACCTTTTATGTTTCTGATACAGGTTTGTGTTATACAAGAGAATATTTCCTGAAAATTTCATTGTGTTGAAATTCTCATAAAAAATAAAATATACATGGTAAATTTTAATTTATATACTATGGTTTTAATAATTTTCATCTTGATCAGGCATCTATAAGAATCTAATACTTCACTTAGTGTTTTACACAACTAATCCTTGGAAGAATTTTCCCTATGCTTTTTCTGGTTCTGTACATTTTAGCATTGTTTTTCTTCCAATGCTCACATACTTTGGGTGCCAGACATCACAGGACACATTCATATTTCAGTAGCATCTCTGGCCCTGCATGTTAATGTCATGGTGCCAGGAGTGTCAGTACAATGGGAGACAGAAGTATTCCTGGAACCAAATCCCGTGCTTGGAAAGAAAGCAATAATCTAACCATATATTAAAGTGATTGCACTCCACATAAATGTGTTCCACTGGGAGGGAAAATACACAGTTATCTTCATACCAATTATCTACTACTATGTACAAAGAAATCCCATAGCATGGTGGCTTAAAACAGTAACCTGTTTTCTTCCTTCCTGTTCTTTTGGTTGAGCTTTTGGGACTCCCTGAGGATGGCTTGTCCCTGCTGCATGTGGTGTCAGCTGAGGAAGCTTGACTGAAGCTTGAAAACCAAAGGTGGTCTCACACTCAGTATCTAGGGCATTGCTGTTACTGTCAATCTGGAGAGTCTTGGATCTTTTTCAAGTGACTCCTCTTTCCATATGGTAGTTCATTCACTAATAACATTGTGTCTTCACATGTTCTGTCTCTTCAAACTAGCCTGGACTTCTTTATACAGGAGCTGCATTCCAAGATTGAAAGTGGAAACTACATGTTGTCTTCAAGTGGGCTTAAAAATCTCACTTCTGCAACTTTCTATTGGTAAAAATGAAGCCACAAAATAATCTCTGTTCAATAGATAGAGAAATAGACTCTATTTATTGATGAGAAGACCTGCTGAGGGGTCTCAACCAAAGGGTCTAGACAAAGGAAGTATTGATTTATTGGAGGAGGCATATTTAAAAATTCACCACAATCCCTTACTCACCTTTCTTTGAGCTGGATCCAGAAATACCTACAACCACTGTAATGCCAACTGTTCTTAGGAGTGGTGTCACGCAGAGTAAAGAGACAGAGGTATTAATCAGTGGTAGTACATTTTGGTTTTGGAAGCATAAGCATATATGAACGTAAGAACATATTTTAAGATCACACAAGAACCTTAGAAAGGTCCTGCGTCAGTGGGATCCTTGAAACTTAAGCTTCATGAGCATCAGTGTTTACCAGTGTAAAGGCACTAGTGTCCCTGCTCTTAATCAGGCTAAGATTGATGGATTCTTATCTCTCCTACCAACTCCATTTGTAATCAATGTGCCAGCACGGTTGACTGAATCTTTTAAAATATGCCCTAAATTCAACAATGTGTGAAGAATTTTAGCACTAACATATCAGTCTAAGATGTGAGCATCTCTTGCAGGGACTATTACAATTGACTCCTCTGTGATTCCCCCTAATTCAATTGTTGCCTCTTATTTTTTTTTTTTTTGCTCAGTAGTCAGAGTAAATCTTTTTAAAGGTAAATTGAATCATATGACTTTTCTGCTTCTGTCAGCTTCAATTAACTTTCAACACATTAGAACACATTCCAAAGTTATTCTATACTGATCTGTCATTGGCTACCTCTAGGATGTAATTTTGTACCAATTTGTCTCTAATTTTTCCTTTCTCTCACTCTGCTCTAACTTTGTTTTCTTAACTAACTCTGAAGTATAAGAAGTAGGAGATTTTTGTTTAATACTTTATTCCCTGAGCCTTGTCTGGCACAAGGTAAGGGATAAAATAATTGTATGTTAACAAGTAGATATTATATCATTAAATAATAGTGACAAATTCTGTAAGATATTTATTAGCATTCCATTTGAGACAAAAGGTCCAAAGAGATGAAATCACCAAAATTACTTCATGCATATGGAAGAGCTAGGGCCCAGACATTGTCCCCGTGCTCTTTCTACTAAGCACATACTCATACAACTTTAGGATTCATTTCAATGAGAGATGGACTTAACCCATACTTTTACATAATAGAGGACTACCAGGAAGGTATGCAAGTTGACTTTATTTCTGAATCTGATTTGATAATTCTTTTGTAATTAAATAATAAAATATTTATAAAGAAGTAGTCACAGGCACTTAGACTTGGGGTACTATGATGGACTGCATTGTGGTCTTCACCTATTGGTTGAGAGCATTTAGGCATCAATTCTACACCAAACCCATTCCTCTATCTCCAGAGTTGAAACTTATGAGACAATTTGAAAATAATGCGTTAGTCACTTTTGTTTTCTCAGACTGATTTTTCTCAGAAAGGAGTGAAGAGTGACTTTTTAATTCAATTATAGAAAAGAAATCAAAGACTATCTTTTAGGTAGTCAGCATTTCTATTTTTATTTGCTGTCTAAAGTCCAGGATTTGGAAATACAACCTAAGCGTCCAATATCAACAGATTTTCTTTTTGTGTTGGGCACTGCTTTGCTTTGAATGTACTCCACAAAGTTCATGTGGAAACTTAATCTGCAAGGCAAAAACTTCTATTTTTTTAATGCATTACTCAGTTTGTTGTATTCTGCTATAGCAACACAAAATGACTAAGATAGGTACCACATGGTTAAATTGTGTTATTCTTTTAATTTGGTTTTGCAGAGATCATTTAGAAATGCGTCAATGGGGAGATATGTAGAAGAAAGGAGACAAGAGTGGAAACAGAAGAGAGAGAGAGCTTAAAGCCTACCATTCCATAAGCATCCTGGCCATAGGCAGTGTGGATTGTGCTCAATGTCAGTTTTTCTCCCTGTAGGATATAGACAGCAAAGCTTCTCAGCTATCCTAGGGAGTCAAAGCATAAATTGAAACAAGCTGCCTCAGGCTCCCAGGCAGAGGGAGGAAAAATAAGAACTAATTTCTTTGCCTTGAAAAAGGTACAATAAGCAAAAAAAGTAGTAGGTTTAATAAAGTATTAGTGAAAGCATTAAAATATTTTTATGACGATTTCTAACCATACATCAGTCCTGCCCTCACGATAAACTTGTATCGTGAGTCCGATTTTCTCTAGAGATCTATAGGTATGCCAACTCATTTCTTAATAAGCTTTGTAAATTAGCTTATGCCTTAATAAGTGCTTAGAAAATGAGCAACAAACATATTTATCAGGTAAGCAGTGCATGCTGGGTAAAAACTATATATATATATATATTATTTGCTTAGGGCATTGCTCTGATCTTTTATGAATACTATCTGATGGTTGGGAAAGAAATACATATTTCTCTTCTTTATATTTCTTAGGCCAAAGGCAGGATTTCTACTTCCATTAAAGATTTATTAAATTCAAAAATAAGGAAATTGCATATAACAAAAAAAAATGGTTAGCCTTCTCTTTAGGCCTTCCACATTGAAATAACATTAAGAAGGATTAAAACAAAGCAAATTTAATTCCTGTCCCTCATTTCTCACTTCTTTATTCATACTTTTCTGTCTTCTATTAATTTTCACCAGAGCTGGATCGGGGTTTTCTCTTAACTCTCAAATTCCCTCACTTTTGTTGGTTTAAGCGATACCCACAGGGGACATTTTTCAAAGTGGTATGCTAGGATTTAGCTGTGGGAGGCCCATTAATACACCACATAGAATTTTACTCCCCATAATGACATTTAAAGAGAGCTATTTGTTTTGACTGTGTTCTTTGTGTAGGCCTGAAGGTTACCATAGTAAAAACCCCTTTGGCAAATGTGCAGTCAGAATTTTCTGGGTTAAAGTGGTAGGGGGTAAGAAGAAGGACAATTCCAAAATATTTCATGAGCAAAATCCTGATGAAAGGAGGGTCTTTGGGGTCTGCTCTGCTCCCATTTCCTTCCCTGAGAAAGGAGAACAAACGACTCCCATTCCTGTTTCTCCTCCCTCAAAGCCCCATACTTCAGAAGCTTCCAAATTGTACCCTTTCCGATTCTAGTTACAAATTCTATTTTATGATATTATGTGGTCAGTGTTTATTTACAAATATCCAGTTTCTTGGCTATGGTAACAAATGATCCTGAAACTCAAAGCTTTAGAGGGATTAAACAAGAATGGAATTTGAAGTCAGGTAGTTTTGCATTCAAATTCTTAATTTGCCATCACTGATCAGCTGTGTAAACTTGGGTACATCACCTAACTTTTCTGAGCTTTATTTTTTCTCATTTGTAAAAATGAAATAATGCATATCCTCGTAGAGTTGTTATGAAAATTGCTTGAGATGAGGAAAACTTCCTAGCATAATCCCTGCTCTGTGGTTAAGCACAGAAAATTGTTGGCTTCCCATCTGTTTATAAATTTGCTACCATTTTGGATTAAACAACTGAAGACAGATGTGCTTTCTCCTTTATTAAAAGGAATTTTTTATAAAGTCCTGTAAAAATAAGAAAACAATGGCCATGATGGTTGCTGCAGATACCCAGCTAAGTGAGTTTCATTTGACCCCTGCTCAATCTGTTCTGTCTGAATTCTATCGGGCACATCCAAATAGTGTAACATCCGCTTCCATTGTGTCTGAATGTTCACATTATGTCTTGATGATTCATGCATTCAAGGGGAAATTGAATTAACCAAAGAGGGAAATAAAAAATTTAAGAATAAGTTTAACGAGATCAATTCTTTTATAATTGGAACGCTTGCTCTTGGCCTTGAAAAATAGCATTTAAAAAGGTGTTCATGGTCTGTGACTATCATTTGTAAAGTGAAAACTAAGTTTCCTGCCTGAAGGCTCAGCTGAAAATGGTGTCTTTGAAGGGACTTTTTCATTTTAAAGAATCTCACAGCACCATTATAGCATGTTTTCCCCTAGGATACTATTCTTGTTACTGCCCTGCTTTAAACTAAGAGTATGAAAAGTCATCATGCACTCAAGTCTTGGCTTTTACCTTATCTTTATCAGAACTGATTTTTTTTTTATTTCTAAAAATTAGCATAATGTGCGATGGCTTTTTGGAGTTCCATAAGCCCTATATTACTGCTTGTTAGTTGTGTAGTAGCCGGACCATTTAATATTTCTGAACCTCAGTTTCTCCATCTGTCAAAATAATAGTAATTCAGTCCTAATATGTTTTTATGAAGTATTAATGTGCTAATATTTGCTAAAATGTCTTACGCGCTGATGTGGAAATTAGACCACATAACTGGCCAACACGAACAATGCTTCCTTGAAACTGACACCCTTGAGTCGTTCCATCCTATTGTGAATATGAAGTCCCTGTGATGAACTTTGACACAATATTAATATTAACATTAATATTTTCAGAGTGGATAGAATTTAAAAGAACATTTTAGGAAAAGTACAGATGTCAACAAAAGCCGTAGGGTGACTGTGCACATAATTATGGGACAATAAGAAGAACAAGTAGCAGGAAAGCATGCTGGACGATGAGAGAAATTAGATTTGATATGCAAATCTGGCAGAAGGAACACCATACCAAGTCTTGACCTAAGTTTTAAAGGCCCAGACTGTCAGGTAAGTAGTCTGACAACGTGGTTGGAGAGATCACCTGTAGAGATGATAATGAGAGAGGTGAAGCATCCTGATACCAGTGTTCCAACAGACGTGGCCTTCCTGCCATTTCTGGAAAGGTTGCAGATAGGTGAACCTCATCTCCTCAATCTGAATGTAGTTTCCTTATACATCCAAGCAGAGACCAGCAGAGAGACCTCAGATCTGAACACCAGTTAACCAATAATACTGGGGGGGGGGGGAGAACGGCTTTTGTAAACAATTAAGTGTTTTTGAGTTTGTAATTAAGCAGTGTAGATAAACAACACAGCTGGGTCCTGTGCATGCATGACTTCACTTTTTGTCCATTCTTTTTCTTTTTTTCCATTAGTTTTTATATTCCCTGCAGTTTAGTCCTCTCCCATCATACTCTATGCAGTTTGCTTATCTCCCAATGTCAAGATCTCACTCTCTTCATGACTCCATGGTCTATTTCTCTGTTCATGTCCTTTCATGCTCTGCTAACACATCTCCATTAGCTTAATGAATGCTTTTTTCCCTTAAACTCTGTGTCATCGTCACAATACTATTCTATTTAAGGATTTTAATAACTGTGTCTATAAATTTCAAGGTCCTCTGCTTCCTGGTGACATGTACTTATTCAAATTTTACTTCTGTCACTTTCTGGATTGCTTTCTGTTCTTCTGTCCGTTGGTCTGTTGGTCTTCTCACCAACCCACAAGCAACAATGACTTTTGTGTGTTTGTCAACAGTATTGCTTCTCCTAGAAGAGGCATAATCAACTTCTCTCAATTTCCTTATGCCTTTCAAATATTTATCACCCTTGCAGTTTTAACTGGGGTCCCCCCCATCTTCTGTGAATTTTTCTCTAAGCCTCCTTCATTGATTTTCTTCATCTATGTTCCTGGAGGATTGATGGCATAATTTATGCCTCTTCATATATTATTTTATATGTAGGCTAATGGGTGTATATTATTGGCTATAAATCATGATAGGTACAGATTGATTTAATATTGAAAATACTCTTACTTGACATCTTATTATAAACTCCAATTCATGAACAGAATATCAAAGTCCAGGAAAACATTTGGAAATTTAAAATAGTAGTTTCAAGTTTCATCTCACTAAAGTGAAAGAAACCAGGGTGGGAAGAAGCCCTTATCTTAGTGGGAAGGTAAAGATCATGAAAAGTCTTATGTTGTACAAAAAGCTTTGTAGTGTAACTGCAGATGCTGGAGGATTTTAGCAGGATAGTAAAAACTACTTTTACTCTGATTTATATTTTTGTAAAATGAAATTACTACTATCAAGAGAATCAAATGAAGGGGTATGTTTTGTTGGTAGCAGGGAGTGTGGGATGCACAAGTGGTCTCAGTGAAGGCTCAAGAAACTAGAGAAATCATTAGGTCAGGTAAAAGATGAGGAAATCCTCAATAAGAGAATAAAGAAGACAGAAGATGCTGGTGAGATAGCTGTAGGAAAAAGCATTTTCAGGATTAATTGGCTAAAGGAGAGAGAATCAGTATAACTCTCAGATTTCTGACTTTGGGAGTCCTGTTATCTATCTCAAGATAGGGAATACAGGGCATGAAGCAGGAAAATGGAAAGGATGATGAATTACTTTTTAGATGTTTTGAACTTGAATTCTCCTGTTGAATATATAAGTGGGGATATCCTAAGGGTTTTGGAAATGCAGGTTTGAAGTTCAAGCAAGAGACGTATGGGGGCATAGACTTGTTTATCATTGCAATGTATCTGGTAATAGAAAACTTGAGAATTAATGAAATCTATCATGGAGCGTTTTGACTGATCATAGATCACTGAAGACTATTAAAAGTTGAAGATGAGTGAAAAAGAGAAATGTTTGGAGAAAATTGTTTAGATATAGGTAGGAGTGAGAGTGATGTCGTATAAGACAGGAAAAGAGATCATCAAGAAGTTGGTAATGGTCAAGGGTTCAATGCCCATGGAGAATAGAAGCGAAATAAGACTTAAAATGCACAATGGGTTTCACTTGACTTCACCTTCAGCTTGTTTGTTTTTATTTTTTTTAATCAAAGTGCAATGTTATCCTCTGGATGAAGATGAGAGGTACAGTGGATACTGAATGGGAAGTGGAAAATAAAGTATGGCTGGGAAAGGAATGAAAGAGGTATGTTAGTGATAGAGGCAAAGATAATCCAGCAGGACTTTTGCTTATTCATTACTTGTTTTAAGATTGGAGTGATTTGAGTAAGAGCATTTAAAGAAAAAAACTTGTGTGAGGATAAAGAAAGAGAGGAACAGAAAGAGACAGAGGTCTATAGAAAAATTTATAACTTCTAAAATTGCATCCAGATTTCTTTCTTTCACAGCCTGCATTCTTATTCATTGCATTAGATTATAATTAACATTGATAATTGACTTTTATATTAGCTGCATTAAGAAAAGTTGTTCTATTATATAAATTTTGTATTTTAGCTAAAGAAGCTTGCTTTTGAACATATTTCTTTCATTTTCATTAGATCAAGGAACACAAATCCTACAGATCCTACTCAACCATAAAATGTTTAAGGAAACAGAGAAAAACCTTATTTTACTAAGCCAATTTGTTTTTACAACTACCTGAAGCTGAAACTAGATTGGTATAGTTTATTGGCCATGGGTATAGTATACAATTATGGTAGAATATGAAGCAATCATATAAACTTTTTTTTAGAATGTTTATCTGTCCCACTAAAACCACTAAAATGATATATTTTGACTTTTCATATTGAAATATAAATTGATAGGAAACATAGAAATGAATAAAAAATATATTTCATAATAAAATATTTATTTTTTTAAGAGAGAGAGAGAATTTTTTTATTATGTATTTTTCAGTTTTCGGTGGACACAACATCTTTATTTTATTTTTATGTGGTGCTGAGGATCGAACCCAGCGCCCCGCGCATGTCAGGCGAGCGCACTACCGCTTGAGCCACATCCCCAGCCCAATAAAATATTTCTAATATTTAATATTTTAAATTATTCAGAAAAAAACAATTTTACTACTTAAAATGCCTTCATGAAGAGACAATGCAAAAGCTGGAGCAACAAATGTTTTCCTTTTATAGTACATTCTATGAAAAATATAATAAAATAGGTGCTGTGGTTTGGATAAGTGTCCCCTAAAAGTCCATGTGTTAAAGGCTTGGTCCCTAGTCTATAATGCCTTGGGAGGTGATAAAACCTTTTAGAGGTGACACCTAGTTAGGAGTATTCTGCTTATGTGGGAGTGTTGAAGTAAACACTAGTTAGGGCTTAGGAAAGCTTGCACTGAGATAAGGACTGTAAAGAATGTGATAATGACTGGGTGTGGTGGTGCACAACTGTAATCCCAGCAGCTTAGGTGTCTAAAGCAGGGGGATCATCAGTTCGAAGCCAGCCTCAACAAAAATGAGGTGCTAAGGAACTCAGTGAGACCCTGTCTCTAAATAAAATACAAAATAGGGGCTGGAGATGAGGCTCAGTGGTTAAGAGCCCCTGAGTTCAAACCCTGGTACCACCCCCCTTAAACCCCCCAAAATGTGATAATGAAATAAATGGAAAGAGAGAAGCTGGGCACTTCCCTTATTGCCAATCTTTAGGTAAGGATCAAAATAGAGTGACTTTGGTTGTAAAGGAAAATATGTACTCAAAAAACATCTGAAGAGAGCCACTAGCACTTATCCCATATTCTGCCTACTTTTGGTGCAGCACCAACCTCCACTCTCTGCTGGCTTGAGGAGTACAAAAGTAATAAAATGTCTCAAACTTCTCTATTGAGTCTCCAACTTCTTCCTTTACGATTGGTAAACAGAATGCTTGGGTAATTGCAGCCCTGGAGTTGAACAGGGAGCATCCCCTTGGAGGGAATATAAGGACCCAGTCCTTCTTTTTTTTTTTCTCACTCTCACACTTTCAGAAGCCCTGAAATAAGCAGCTTCCTCCATCCACCATATGTTCTCTACCATGATGCACTGCCTCACCACAGACCTAAAAGCAATGGGTCCACCTGGCCATGAGCTGAAATCTCAAAAATGGTAGCCAAAATAAACCTTTCCTTCTTATAAGTTGATGGTCTCGGGTGTTTTGATATAATAATGCAAAACTGACAAATACAATAAGTTTTTGTTGTAAATAGAGTAAATCAATGACCATGTCATCCTCATGATCGTTCTTCAGATTATATTAACTAGGGTTTACTGAGTATTGGCTATACACCAGACCTAGCTATGAGACACTTCAACCTAGGAAGCAGGAGTAACCGGATTACAGTCCCTAAGTGACAAATTCTGAGGAGAAAAATTGCTCTTCCAGTACCCTCACAAAGCAAAATTCAAAGTCTTTATAGCTCAGGCTTGATTTTTGATCATTGTTAGCTTAAGTATTGCTGGCATCCTATTCCTGTTAGTTGATCTGAGGGGACAGAATTTGAAGTGTATGCTATGAAGGTGATGTACTTACTCTATCGTTAAATAGTAGCCATGTAAATTATAAGACACATATGAATTTATCTTCTTATAAGTTGGGTTAAATTGTTTTCATACAGAGAGTTGTGTCTGTCTTTGGAAGTGAGGTGTGTGTGTGTGTGTGTGTGTGTTTGTCTGTGAGTATATGTGAGTGTGTGTTCTTTGACAACTATAATTAAGCAGGTGGGTAACACTCAAATTGTCCCTAGTTTGAATGTTCCCATTCATCCCAGACTATTTTGTGAGACCCCAGTATTTTGTGAGTGTGACTTTAGACTGAGGTTTAGTTCTCATTTGGGCATCTCAATCTCAAAGCAATATTTTGCTTAACATTCAGAGGCAAGGTCAGCTCCTACACGCAAGGGGTAGAGTTTCTCAATTGGTAAGTAGAGAGTCATGTGTTTAAAGTTAAAGGGTAAAAGTGCTCATGGAGGAAATTTCAGGCAAGAAAGTTGGTGGCATAGCAGGAACTGAGAAAATACCAAAGTAAGGTTGAAACTCCTTTGTATATCTTTTTCTTTGAATAATGTGATAGAGTAATATTTTCCTTACCTCATACCTTGTATTTCCACCTAGATTATTAGAACTCTTTTGATACAAGTTTAGAGATTTGTGCAAAAGAGCTACACGAAAAAGAAATAAAAAAATAACTTTATGAGGAAGAACTTTGGAATGAAGCTATATAATGGATAGTTTCAAGTAGGATTGTAGGAAATGGAAGAGAAGAGTCAAGACATAGAAAGAACTTCTAGAGCTGGAATGACCAATATGGCAGCCACTGGGTACATGTGGTCTCTAAAAACGTGGATTATGGCTATTCTCACTTAAAATATGCTGTAAGTGTCATATATACACCCATTTCCATGACTTGGTCTGAAAAATAGCAATGTATCTCATTACTTTTTAAACTGATTACAGGCTAAGTTGCTAATATTTTGAATATATATTAGATTAAATAAATGTATATTATTAAAATTAACTTTTTTATTCAATGTGGCTACTCAAAATACAAAATTACATATATGACTCACATTATATTCTCTTAGAATATACCAGTCTAGACTGAAATTGGCAAGAAGCAAACAGTGGTCTACAGAGGAACAGAAAGGCACAAAAATTTGAACAAATGGCAACTATGGAAAAGATACATCATAGATTACCTAACAAATTTACTCCTTTTCCATATATGCTAGAGGAAGATCAGCGATAAGAGATGGTGGGGTTGATCTCTGAGTTGTATTTGTGTATATATATATATACTTCTATATCATAAATATATGATTATTTATTTTTATACATCACTAAATTAAAGTACAGAGAAATATAAAATATAACAACTTATCCACGATCATATGAATAATTTCTCTCTCAGATATTCCCAATATTTTATTGTATTTTTCTTGGGAATGTCTTAATCAATATTCACCCAATTATGCAATTAGTCTCTTCTAATTATGCAGAAAATAAAAAGTGTAGTATTCTAGCCTACACTGGAAGAAAATAAATACTTTTTCTTCTTTATAAAAGAAAATAATTTATTTTCTTAATCTCCAAAAAACCTAGGGAAGGACTTCATTGAAAATATTGCTATGATCCAATTCAAATAAAGGTCACCAAGCAGGTAATGATTGTAATTCACGCTACTTCCTTCCACGCCCCAAATCCCCAGATCTAGTTTATGGTTGTGCCATCAGGCTCTTTCTGAGGGGTTTATGAATTTTTCTCTTACTAAAATGTAGTATAGCCTCCTTTCAACATATTGGAAAAAGAAAATGTTTTAAAAAACTATTCTATCATGTATCAAAGGAATATTTTAAACCATTTTTACACAAATAGGAACACATTCAAATTGAGTACATTGTTTTACAATCTGTTTAATTTTTACTTAACATTTAATCTAAACACCTTTATTTCCCCTCCAAATATTGTTCCAAAGCAGCTATTTTCAAACATGGGAACCTCACACAGACCACAGATTGAGGGCTGGAGGAGCTGAGGGACTGGGATCTGCTTTTCCAGTACTCTATCTTGCTCTTCCAAAATTATTGAAGTATAATTTGAAAGATTGCTTGATGTTTAACTGCATTGATAATTTATCCTTTATTCAACCAATCTGCTTTTAACGGGGATTAAAATATGTTTCTGCATGATATTATAAATAATAACATAATAAATATTTTAAGCATGTCTTTTTACATATTTCAGATGATTTTGATAGAATCCTTCTGAAAGTATAATTGTTTGGTAATGATATTATCTCTCATTACTTACTAAACGTCTTTACTAACTTTCTTATCAGGTGCTCACTCACCTGCAGTGTATACAAATTTTGATTTCACTGAAACATTCAGATAGGTACACATTCAAATTATGGACATTGTTTTACTTAACAAATTATGGACATTGTTTTACTTAGCATTAAATCTATATACCTTTATTTCCCAACAAATACTGTTGCAAAGCAGCAATTTTTAAACATGGGAGCCTCACAGACAACTGTGAAAATTGGTACTGTATTTATAGTAACTTATATAATTTATAACTTAAGGCTGTAGTTTGCAGCATTTTTACTCTGTATTCTTTACTTTATTCATGAAATTGAATATGACTTCACATGATGACTAGTTTTTTTCCCTCATATGGAATTTCTGTTCCTATCCTCATTTCATTTTTTTCTGAGTCATATCAATTAGATTTTTTATAGAGCAATATTAAGGTCTATAAAGGCTCCTATATTTTTTTCCATGTTTTCTTTAGCCTTTAAATTTAAACTTTAAGTATTTTTGTAATGGTTTGACATATAGAAGGGTTAAAATTTTGTGCCTATAAAGATTTCCTCAAAGTATTCTTCTTCCACGTTTATGCTTAGGTCATCAAGCTCAGGCAAATTTCTTCTAGTTCCTTCATAGTATAAAGTTTTATATGAATACACTAAATCCATCTCTACATTGAGGTGGGGGCATGCACATATAAAATGTGAATGGAAGATTTTTAAAACTTTATACAGAGTGAATTAAATTTGCAATCATCTAGTTATTATCTCTAAATTCTACAGCGATTATAATCTAAAACTTTTCATTATACTTGAGTCCCTTTGATGGAATTTTTAGGATTTCTTTTGATTTTTCTATTTTTTTTTCACTTATTCAAAAATTTGTGAAATTTTAGGGAACAATTTAAAAGAAGAGTAGGGACCTTATAACAACAAATCATCAGTTAGAAAATATGAAATTGGAAAATTATTTGTTAAAATCTTTTTAACTTTATTTTTTGGGTGTTTAATAGTAAACCATATGAAATCAACAATATTTTTATCTCCTTTGCAGTGTTTATACTCTATATTTATTATTTTTTGTTTTCTGTTTACTTTATTGCAAAATTCCAGAGGACTATTAAACAGTAGTACTTATGCTAATGGTTACTGTTTCTGAATTTAATATATGCTTCAAAGTATTTTCCATTTATGAATAATATTAACCAAAGGATTGAGGAAAACTTTCTTCTTTCTTCTTAGCTGTTCTCTTTCATTGCTTTTAAAATGTTTTTCTATGAAGAAAGAATGATGAAGGGTGTTGAATGACTTCTCAGCTTCTATCAAGTTGATCACTGGAGTTCATTCTTCCTTGGCTTATTGGCATTAACAAATAAATGAGTAGAGTCTTTAGCATTAAAACAAACATTCTATATTCAAACAAGTAAATCATGGTATTTTTTTTGGTATATTACTGAAATGAACTTGCCTATATTTTATTTAGGTTTTTTTTATATCTATCTTCATTAATGTGTGGTCTTTTAAAAATTTAATTTCTCCCTCCCTTCCTTTCCCCACCCTTCCTTCCTCCTTGTCCATGCTCCTTTCTTTCTTCTTTCCTTCCTTCCTTTCTCTTTGCCTTGTCTTTTTCATGATTCTAGTGTGGGTAAAAGTAGCTTCATAAAATTAAGTCAAGAATGTTCTATTTCCTGTGTTCAGGAATATTTACTTGGCATTAGAAACATTTCTTAATTGAAAATCCATGTGTCTGACTGACTTTTTTTTAACTTTATTTTTTAGAATAGTATTAGATACACACACACACACACACACACACACACACACACACACACACACTAAAAAAAGGGCAGGGGGAATTCAGATAGTTCCCTGCCTCAACATATGCATAGCTCACACTATTATCTTTTTAAAGTTTCAAGGGACATTTGTTGCTATTAATAAATCTATACTGACAAATGATAATAATCCCAAGTATATACTTTAAGGTTTGTGCTTGGTATCTGTACATTCTATAGGTTTGGACAGATGTATAATGACATGTATCCATCATTACTGTATCATACAGATAATTTTCTCTTCCTTAAAAATACTCTGTGCTTTGCCTATCCATTGTTCCCCAAATTCCAACTCCTGACAACCATTAATATTTTTACGGTCTCCATAATTTTGCCTTTTCCAGAATGTCATTGCAGTTGGACTGTAGGTTATTCAAATCGGCTTCTTACGCTTATTAATATGCATTTAAGATCCCTCCATGTGTTTCCATGGTTTGATAGCTCATTTCTTTTTAATAGTATTCTATTGTCCAGAGGGAGCAGTCTATTTATCCATTTGTCTACTGAAGAATTTTTGTTGTTTCCAAGCTCTGGCAATTATAAAGTTACTGCAAACGTCTGTGTAGGTTTTATGTGGATATAAGTTTTCAACTCTTTTGAGTACACAATAAGGAATGTGATTGATGGATCATGTAGCAAGAGGATGTTTTGTAAGAAACCTCCAAACTATCTTCTAAACTATCATTTTAGTTTACAAAAACAGAGATCAAAAGCATTGCTGAGATAGCAGTGAGACGACAAGAATGAATCAGAGTTTCTGTGGCTCCACATCCTCACCTGCATTTGGAGGTGTCAGTGTTCCAATTTCAGTCATTCAAAAGCATGTGCAGTGGTTCCTCACTGTTGTTATAATGTTTTAATTTGCTTTTCCCTGATGACATGTGATGTGGGGCATTTTTTCTTGTGCTTATTGGCCATCTGTATATCTTCTTTAGTGAGATGCTGTTAAGATATATATATTTTTTTTTTAATTTTTTTTTTCAACTGGGTTGTTTGTTTTCTTACTGGTGAGGTTTTAGAGTTCTTTGTATACTTTGGATAATAGCCCTTTATTGGAGGTCTTTTGCAAATATTTTCTTTTAGACTCTGGCTTGCCTTCTCATTCACCTGACTTCATCTTTCACAGACCAGAAGTTTTTATTTTTAATGAAGTCCACCTTACCAATGATTTCTTTCATAAATTGTGCCTTGGTGTTCTCTCCTTTCTCACATCTCAGTTATATTTTGTTTTTTAAAAAAAAAAACTCACATTTTTAGTGGTTGCCCTAGAATTTGAGATGTGCACTTACGATTGACCCAGTCCATTTTCAAATAATACTGTAACATTTTACAGTGAGTGTGAACACCTTATAATAAAAATACTCATTCTTTAATCCTGTCCTTATATCATTACTGTGAATCTTTTCCTTTATATATAAAATTATACACAACTGTGTATATGTTTTATATATTTAAATTAGTGTTGATAATTCAATATGTTTTTGGATGTTATTACTTTTGAACAGTGTTTGTTGAATGAAATGAGTGTATGAAAAATTAAAGTTTTAAATTGGTCAGGTTTTTCTTCTTCTAGGCTTCTCTTTTCTTTATGTATTTCCAAGGTTTTATCCTACATTATTTGCCTTCTCTCTATATAATTTTTTAGCATTTCTTAAAAGAATGGTTGGTTGGCAACAATTTTCCTTAATATTTGAGGAAATCTTGTTTTCTCCTTAATTTCCTTTTTTATGAGTTCAAGTTTATTACTTTTTTTCAATTCTTGAAGGATCATTTTAGAGTACAGAATTCTAGGTTCATTTTTTCCCTTTTGAAACTTTAAAAATAGTATTTGACTTTCTTTTGCTTCATGTAGATTCTGAGGAGTAAGATTTATTTGAGAAGTAAGATTTACTTCTAATCCTTGTTTTCCTCCATAAGTTTTATTTCGTCTGCCTTCTTTCAGAGTTTTTTCTTTGTAATTATTTTTCTGTAAAATTATTTTCATTATTTTTTCATAATAATTTGAGAATGGTATTCATAGGTATAATTCCCCCCTACCCCCAATCATTTGTATTTCCATTTGCATTTAGTGTTCTCTGAGATTTCTACGCTGTGGTTTGGTGTTTGATATTTACCACTAGCACACCTAGCTTATTCTGGGGAAATCATTATTATAAATATTCTGTCTTTAAATTCTATAATTTTGTCTTCTATTTCCAGTATACACATTTCTTTTTGTGTTTGTTGTACAATTTTCCATTATTCTTTATTTCTTTACATATATATGTATTTACATATATATAATATATATAAAGGATTTTTTTTTAGAGAGAGAGAGAGAGAGAGAGAGAGAGAGAATTTTTAATATTTATTTTTTAGTTCTCGGCAGACCCAACATCTTTGTTGGTATGTGGTGCTGAGGATCGAACCCGGGCCGCACGCATGCCAGGCGAGCGCGCTACCGCTTGAGCCACATCCCCAGCCCTATAAAGGATTTTTTATATAAATTTTAATTTTTTTCACTTTTTTTTTGGTCTATGTTATTTTTGTTAGAAGGTCCCACATAAGAATCACCTCCAGTTCTGTGCATTGAGTGGTGATGCATAATTGTAATCCCAGCAGGGAGGCTGAGATAGGGAGATTGTAAATTTTTGGCCAGCCAAGGCAATTTAGCAATACTCTGTCTCAAAGAAATAACAAATTGGAAAAGGGTACGGATGTAGATCAATGTGTTTTCCACTGAAATGTCTTCAATCTCAGAGATTCTTTCCTTGGGTGTGTCTCGTATACTAATAGCCATTCTTTAAATTTCTATTTCTTTACTTACATTTCCCATTTGTTTTTCATGTTATTTAGTTTATCCATTAGAGACTGTAGCATTTTAATCCTAGTTGTTTTGAATTACCAGTCTCATCATTCCAATCTTCCAGCCACATGCAGTTCCATCTCTTCGAACTGTGCTTTTTATCTTCAGAATGATTTATAATTTTTCCTTGATGGCGAGATAAGTTGTGATTAAACCTTGAGTGGTGTGATGGTGAGCTGTGGTGGGAAGGGAAGAATGCTATAGTTCTCTGATTAGAACTTATTTAAAGAATAGCAGGCTTCTGAACTGTGAATTTCATCAGAATTTTGCATTCTTCTTCCCCTTGGGTGGGGGAGGAGGGCTAGAGTGGGTTGTGATGACAGAGATAAGATGATACCTGACTTTAAAAATAACACTCCACTTCTGCTTAGATTGTGCTGTGTTGGTGGCTTTTGTGCTCTTGCATGAGATAATTTGAAGCAAGACTTGAGACTTGAAGGGGGAAAAGACACTCTGAAGGAAAAGAGTGGGTCCCCTCAGAGAAGAGAGCAACACTGACTCCTTTGTGTCCCTGCCTTTATTGGTATAGAATGGAGATTGTTAGAAGGTCCCACCCAAGTATCACCCCCAGTCCTGGAATGACATTCTATATTACGTAACCACCTAAGGGCAACTCTTGGTCATCTTAGAATAGCTGACAAGTTCTATTTGGAACTTGTTTTGCAGAATTTATGGTTGATGGAATCCATTTTTAATCAACCTGCTCTCCTAGGTATGGAAATTTCTGGTCTGTGTTGTTTGTGTTGGGTCCTGTTTTAAATGTTGTAGCAGTTAGATCCCATTTGAACAGACACATCCCTGCCTTTGGTTCTTACCCCTGATTTTGTCAATGTTCTTCCTCTCATAAGAGGAATAGTTTCTGGGTCTGTGATCAGCCAAGGGTCATGAAAGAGCTCTTTTCCGACCTTGCTGTGCAACTGAGGCAGGAATGTTGATTAACTGATTCCTCCTCACCCACTGCTCATTCTAACTGCTACCTAACAGGTTGGAGTTGGGCATCTCTCTTTCACTTCATGAAAGGCTATTGCTGACCAGAGTGGGACATCTTCCTCACCCCAGGTATGCAGGGCTCTGATAACAGCCCAGCCAGTCAGTGCTGGTTAAATGATTTCTCCTGAGGACAGGCCTTTTCAAACAGAACGGAGTGCTCTACTATGTTAGAAACGGCTCCTTTTATACTCCCAGTGCCAGAACTACAGGGGAGTTTTTCTCTGATATTTACTGTGAGAACCTGTTCACACTCCTAAAGTAAAACTCACAAAAGTGTGGTTGCTGCCCTATGACTGTGTCTCCCTGGAGGTTTTAAACTCAGCACTGCGGGTTCTGAGTCTCCAGCAATTCTTCAGTTGTAGTTCAGGTTTTCCTAGTGAGGCACTGGTTCTCATATTTTCTGCTCCCGAGCCTCTGCTCCAGTAAACGTTGACTCACGGTATTTTCCTGTTTATCTTTCAAATCTCGAGGTCAGAAGTTTGCTCTGTGTCCTCACACTTCTTACCCAGAAAAGTGGCTGATTTTTCAGTCTGTTTAGCTTTTTTCTTGTTAGGATGGGATGTTCACCTTTAAGTTTCTTATATGTGGAAGTAGAAACTGAAATTCACCATTTAACTGACTTTTTGTGAAGCATTCTTTATTTTTTTAAAATTCTTTTCACATGATCATTCACCTATTCATATACTAATTTTTTGAGACCAAATTTGGTCACTTTATTTGCCTTGCAATTATCTAATACATTAGGATTTTCTAATTTATCAGTTTCATATTGGGAAATATATTTTGGTTATTTACATTGTTTTTTTTTTCTTTTTGCCTTTTTTTTGTTGTTGTTGTTGCTTATAGCCTGGTTCTTTCCTTTAACAGAATATATGTAGATTTTTCTCTATTTTTAGTAACTAATTCAACTTATCAATTTTATTACTAATTCAAAGAATTTATTCATATCCTTATTATTTAAAAGTAACTTTTAATTCATTGCTAATATCTTAATCCTTGTTTTCTTTTGTTTATCCTTCTTGAATTTATTGAATCAAATTTATTCTAGAGTAAGAAATGATTTTATTGTAACTTTCCTTGGTTTATAAGGTATTTTGAGTTATAAAAATATGATTTCATAATACCTTTTTTATTTTAAATACTTAGTTTTGATCTTTTATTTTACCCTAGGATTTTTTTATGAAACAATTTTTTAATCTGCCCTGTCATTTTTTTTTTGTTTATTTGTTTTGTTGGTGCTTTTGTTGTGTTTGTTGCTGTTTTATGGCATTTGGAACAAGATTGTTTGCTTACTATGTATGCTTTCTGTGTATTTATTTTGCCCTGTAGATTTCTTTGTGTCTCACTATGAGGTTAGTTTTTATAAATATTCAAAAGTTGGCTTTAATAGAAGACGATTTTTTAGAACATAAGGCTTAATAAAAAGATCTATTAAATCAGACTCATTAACTCTTTGGATATTTTTCGGATTTTTTTTTTAATTTTTAAGCTTTTCTTATGTCTATTTCCCTTATAAAGTCCTATGGCTCATTCAGACATGTCATTTTTAATCCCAATTCATATTTTATTTCATCATTCGTGTCTTGTACATGGATTCTATATTTGATTGAATTTTAACACTCTAAAATTAATTAATGTTTTTAGAAGATTATTTGGTATATTATACCCTTCTCTGCCTGTTGAGCACTATATCTCCTTCTGGCTGTCTTCTCCTAGGAGAATGCTAATACTTCCACTCTGTACCTGAAATGCTCTGCAAATGTGTTGTGTAGTTTCTCCTTGAATTGTCACTCTGCTCATCTGGATTATGTTGGAATCATCCTCTTAGATTTCATATCAGAAAGCTGATTTGTAACCCCACATCAAGATTCTTTGTCCTGAAAGAAATGAAAAGACATTTAGAACAATGGACATATCTCGAAAGTTTGAGTCTTTGCTGTGAATTTTTTTTCTTTCTTTTTTAATGTATAGATTTCTTTCTATTTTACTGCAGATAATTTGCTAGCCTAGTTGGTATAGATACTTGCAGCTAGATACATGAGGCTTTAAGGACAGATTCCCACTGAGCCCTTTTAAAAGCAAATCCTTCCTGTGGTCTGATCTTGTGAGATCCTTTATTACTTGGCTTGATGGTCCCACTGATCTGACTTTTTTAATCTCTCTAAATCTTTTGTATATGTATGTAAATGTGACAATATTTGTTAATTTGATAAAAATAAAATTGACAATGTTGTAAAAGTTTAATAAAGACAAGTTGAACTCAATGGGATTGAATCTATGGGGAATTCTCTCAAAAATTAAAAAATTCTAAACATTTTTATATTTTAATAAAAGATTTTTTTAACCAATCAGTAGCTCCATATCAAAGAAAAAAATGTATTTTATCATCAAAATGATGATAAAAAGTAGATTTACATATTTAGAATTCTCAATTCTAAATATTTAAAAATTTATTAAATAATTTTTGTCCAATTCTATATTTGCCACAGTTTTTATAAACATTGCTAACCTTTAATGGGGTTCCACTCAATTTCTTGTTTTTTTTTCTCATTTTCTATATTCTTTTTCCCTATTATATATCTATTGCTCTTTTAAAGATAGAAGTTGACAATTATTTTAATTATAAATATTACTAACTGCCACAAACCCACACTAAGACTTTTTGTTGTTGTTCTTTAACTTAATGAGATTAAATGGAAAGAAACTTACACCTTAGGAGAGGCAGTGTAGACATTTTAGGTGAGTGAGATAGAGTGAATAAGGAAATATGTTGAGAAACAGGCTATCTGGATTCATATTCTGAGCAGGCCATGTTCTTGGTCAATATATCATTGGTTTCTTGGCCTCAGTTTCCCTCTGTATAAAATGAGAAAAGCTGTATTGTCTACTTCGAATGGCTATTGAGAATTTTAAATGCATGAATACTGGAAAAGCCTTTTATAATACTGTCTCATTATCATTAGCTAACTTTCATCTGTAAGTGTCCCAGGATACTTATTTCTCAAGTTTTCAGATTTTGAGAACTAAGCCTAAACCTAAATGATGACTAAAATGTTTCTTCTTTCATATATATATAATTAATAATCTCTGTGTTTTTGATGTTTTGTTAATTTCTTGAAAGTCACAAATTTGCCTGTGTTAAATATAGTAGAAAATTAATTAGAAATGAGTACTTTATATGAAGAAAGCTGTCTGTTAGGCTGAAAAAACATCTTGGAGGGGGGGACCTCAATGGCTAGATTATCAAATGTAGCAGTTCAGTGGTTCAATTCATACCTGACAGGCTTCAAAGACTCTCTATGCAAATTGATCTCCCAGCCGCAAGGTTAATTAACAGGAGTTTGTTGCAAGGATCTGTTCTTCTATGTATTCTTCTTCATGATTATTTTAGTAGCTTAACAATTGTCTGTAACTACTTAATCCATTCTTTTTTTTTTATTTTTTTAATTATTTTATTGTTGGTTGTTCAAAACATTACATAGTTCTTAATATACCATATTTCACAGAATGATTCAAGTGGATTATGAACTCCCACCTTTACCCCGTATACAGATTGCTGTGTCACATCAGTTACATTTCCATTGATTTACAAATTGCCTTTCTAGTGACTGATGTATTCTGCTGTCTATCCCATTCTCCACTATCCCCCCTCCCCTCCCCTCCCCTCCCCTTCTCTCTTTCCACCCCCTCTACTGTAAATCCTTTCTTACACTTATATAATTTCTCTCCTACTCCTCCTTTCCTCTTATATGTAATTGTGTATAACCCTGAGGCTCACCTTCCAATTCCATGCAATTTCCCTTGACTCTCCCTTTCCCTCCCGCCTATCATCCCTGTTTAATGTTAATCTTCTTCTCCAGCTCTTCGTCTCTACCCTGTCCTTGGTTACTCCCCTTATATCAAAGAAGACATTTGGCATTTGTTTTTTAAGGATTGGCTAGCTTCACTTAGCATAATCTGCTCTAATGCCATCCATTTCCCTCCAAATTCTATGATTTTGTCATTTCTTAATGCAGAGTAATACTCCATTGTGTATAAATGCCACATTTTTTTAATCCATTCATCTATTGAAGGGCTTCTAGGTTGGTTCCACAATCTTGCTATCATGAATTGTGCTGCTATGAACATCGATGTAGCAGTGTCCCTGTAGCATGCTCTTGTTAGGTCTTTAGGGAATAGACCGAGAAGGGGAATAGCTGGGTCAAATGGTGGTTCCATTCCCAGCTTTCCAAGAAATCTCCATACTGCTTTCCAAATTGGCTGCACCATTTTGCATTCCCACCAACAATGAACAAGTGTACCCATTTCCCTGCATCCTCACCAGCACTTGTAGTTGTTGGACTTCTTAATGGCTGCCAATCTTACTGGAGTGAGATGGTATCTTAGGGTGGTTTTGATTTGCATTTCTCTGACTGCTAGCGATGTTGAGCATTTTTTCATGTACTTGTTGATTGATTGTATGTCCTCCTCTGAGAAGTGTCTGTTCAGGTCCTTGGCCCATTTGTTGATTGGGTTATTTGTTATCTTATTATCTAATTTTTTGAGTTCTTTGTATACTCTGGATATTAGGGCTCTATCTGAAGTGTGTGGGGTAAAGATTTGTTCCCAGGATGTAGGCTCCCTGTTTATCTCTCTTACTGTTTCTTTTGTTGAGAGAAAACTTTTAGCTTGAGTAAGTCCCATTTGTTGATTCTGGTTGTTAACTCTTGCGCTATGGGTGTCCTATTGAGGAATTTGGAGCCTGACCCCACAGTATGTAGATCATAGCCGACTTTTTCTTCTATCAGACGCCGTGTCTCTGATTTAATATCGAGCTCCTTGATCCATTTTGAGTTAACTTTTGTGCATGGTGAGAGAAAGGGATTCAGTTTCATTTTGATGCAAATGGATTTCCAGTTTTCCCAGCACCATTTGTTGAAGATGCTATCCTTCCTCCATTGCATGCTTTTAGCCCCTTTATCAAATATAAGATAGTTGTAGTTTTGTGGGTTGGTTACTGTGTCTTCTATTCTGTACCATTGGTCCACTCGCCTGTTTTGGTACCAGTACCATGCTGTTTTTGTTACTATTGCTCTGTAGTATAGTTTGAAGTCTGGTATGGCTATACCGCCTGATTCACACTTCCTGCTTAGCATTGTTTTTGCTATTCTGGGTCTTTTATTATTCCATATGAATTTCCTGATTGTTTTATCTATTTCTACAAGAAATGCTGTTGGGATTTTGATTGGGATAGCATTGAACTTATAGAGAACTTTTGGTAATATCGCCATTTTGATGATGTTAGTTCTGCCTATCCATGAACAGGGTATATTTTTCCATCTTCTGAGGTCTTCGTCTATGTCTCTTTTTAGGGTTCTGTAGTTTTCATTGTATAGGTCTTTCACCTCTTTTGTTAGGTTGATTCCCAGGTATTTTATTTTTTGGGGGGATATTGTGAATGGAGTAGTTGTCCTCATTTCTGTTTCAGAGGATTTGTCGCTGATATACAGGAATGCATTTGATTTATGCGTGTTGATTTTATATCCTGCCACTTTGCTGAATTCATTTATTAACTCTAATAGTTTCTTTGTAGACCCTTTTGGGTCTGCTAGGTATAGAATCATATCGTCTGCAAATAGTGATAATTTAAGTTCTTCTTTTCCTATTTTTATGCCTTTAATTTCTTTCGTCTGTCTGATTGCTCTGGCCAGTGTTTCCAGAACTATGTTGAACAGAAGTGGTGAGAGAGGGCATCCCTGTCTTGTACCAGATCTTAGAGGGAATGCCTTCAATTTTTCTCCATTCAGAATGATGCTGGCCTGTGGCTTATCATAGATTGCTTTAACAATGTTGAGGTATGATCCTGTTATCCCTAATTTTTCTAGAGTTTTGAACATAAAGGGATGCTGTACTTTGTCGAATGCTTTTTCTGCATCTATCGAGATGATCATATGGTTCTTATTTTTAAGTCTATTGATGTGGTGAATAACATTTATTGATTTCCATATATTGAACCAGCCTTGCATCCCAGGGATGAATCCTACTTGATCATGGTGTATAATTTTTTTGATACGATTTTGAATCCGATTCGCCAGAATTTTATTGAGGATTTTTGCATCTAGGTTCATTAGAGATATTGGTCTGTAGTTTTCTTTCTTTGAAGTGTCTCTGTCTGGTTTAGGTATCAGGGTGATGTTGGCATCGTAGAATGTCTTTGGAAGTTCTCCCTCTTTTTCTATTTCCTGAAATAGCTTGAAAAGTATTGGTGTTAGTTCCTCTTTAAAGGTTTTGTAAAACTCTACTGTATACCCGTCCGGTCCTGGGCTGTTCTTAGTTGGTAGTCTTTTGATGGTTTCTTCTATTTCTTCTATTGTTATTGGTCTGTTTAGGCTGTCTATATCTTCCTGACTCAATCTGGGCAGATCATATGACTTAAGAAATTTATCGATGCCTTCACTATCTTCTATTTTATTGGAGTATAAGGATTCAAAGTAATTTCTGATTATCTTCTGTATTTCTGAAGTGTCTGTTGTGATATTGCCTTTTTCATCCCGTATGCTAGTAATTTGGGTTCTCTCTCTTCTTCTCTTCGTTAGCTTGGCTAAGGGTCTGTCGATTTTATTTATTTTTTCAAAGAACCAACTTTTGGTTTTGTCAATTTTTTCAACTGTTTCTTTTGTTTCGATTTCATTGATTTCAGCTCTGATTTTAATTATTTCTTGCCTTCTACTTCTTTTGCTGTTGTTTTGCTCTTCTTTTTCTAGGATTTTGAGATGATATATGAGGTCGTTTATTTGTTGGTTTTTTCTTTTTTTAAGGAATGCGCTCTAAGCAATGAATTTTCCTCTTAAAACTGCTTTCAATGTGTCCCATAGATTCTGATATGTTGTGTCTGTGATTTCATTTAACTCTAAGAAGTTTTTAATTTCCTCCTTAATGTCTTCTATAACCCATTGATCATTCAGTAACCTATTGTTCATTCTCCAAGTGATGCATGATTTTTCCTTCCTTCTTTTATCGTTGATTTTCAGTTTCATTCCATTATGATCAGATAAGATGCATGGTATTATTTCTACTCCTTTATATTGTCTAAGAGTTGCCCTGTGACATAATATATGATCTATTTTTGTGAAGGATCCATGTGCTGCTGAGAAAAATGTGTAACTACTTGATGTTGGGTGGTATATTCTATATATGTCAATTAAGTCTAGGTTGTTAATTGTGTTGTTGAGTTCTATAGTTTCCTTATTTAACTTTTGTTTGGAAGATCTGTCCAGTGGTGAGAGAGGTGTGTTGAAGTCTCCCATGATTATTGTATGGTGGTCTATTAGACTCTTGTACTTGAGAAGAGTTTGCTTGATGAACGTAGCTGCACCATTGTTTGGGGCATATATATTTATGATTGTTATGTCTTGTTGGTGTATGGTTCCCTTGAGCAGTATGTAGTGTCCCTCTTTATCCTTTTTTATTAACTTTGGCTTGAAATCTATTTTGTTTGATATGAGTATGGACACTCCTGCTTGTTTCCGCAGTCCATATGAGTGGAATGATTTTTCCCAGCCTTTCACCTTCAGTCTATGTATATCTTTTCCTATCAAATGCGTCTCCTGTAGGCAACATATTGTTGGATCTTGTTTTATGATCCATTCGACTAGCCTGTGTCTCTTATTTGGTGAGTTTAAGCCATTAATATTTAGGGTTATTATTGAGATTTGGTTTGTTCCTCCAGTCATATTTGTTTATTTATGTTACTAAACCTGATTAGTTTTCCTCTTTGATTACTTTCCCCCCTTTACTGTCCTACCTCCCACTGATGGTTTTCAATGTTATTTTCAGTTTCCTCTTCCTGTAATGTTTTGCCAAGGATTTTTTTGAAGAGATGGTTTTCTAGCTGTGAATTCTTTTAACTTTTGTTTATCGTGAAAGGTTTTAATTTCATCTTCCATCCTGAAGCTTAATTTCGCCGGATACACGATTCTTGGTTGGAGCCCATTTTCTTTCAGTGTTTGAAAAATGTTATTCCAGGATCTTCTAGCTTTCAGAGTCTGTGTTGAGAGATCAGCTGTTATCCTGATTGGTTTGCCCGTAAATGTAATCTGCTTTCTTTCTCTTGTAGCTTTTAAAATTCTCTCCTTATTCTGTATGTTGGGCATCTTCATTATAATGTGTCTAGTTGTGGATCTCTTATGATTTTGCACTTTCGGCGTCCTGTAGGCTTCTAGGATATGGGATTCTGTTTCATTCTTCAAGTCTGGGAAGTTTTCTTGTATTATTTCATTGAATAGATTGTTCATTCCTCTGGTTTGGAGCTCTGTGCCCTCCTATATCCCAATGACTCTTAAGTTTGGTCTTTTAATGTTGTCCCATAATTCTTGAATGTTCTGTTCATGGTTTCTTAGCAGTCTTGCTGAACTGTCTATGTTCTTCTCAAGTTGAAATACTTTGTCTTCATTGTCTGATGTTCTATCTTCTAAGTGATCTACTCTGCTGGTAGTATTGTCAATTGAGGTTTTAAGTTGGTTTATTGCTTCCTGCATTTCTAGGATTTCTATTTGTTTGTTTTTTATTACTTCTAACTCCCTGTGAAATTGATCTTTTACTTCCTGGATTTGTTTCTGTAGTTCCTTGTCAATGTGATCTTTCATTGTCTGATTTTGCTGTCTCATGTCTTCCTTGAGAGTCCAGATCATCTGAAGCATGTATATCCTGAACTCTTTATCTGACATTCCATCTGTTGCAGCTATTACCTCTTCTAGAGTTGAGTTGACCTGCATTGCTTGTGGTCCTTTCTTTCCTTGTCTTTTCATATTGCTTGCTTTTCTTTCTGCTTGGTGAAACTGTTGTGTTTTTAAAGTTTTTCCCCCTGTTTATTTATATTTCTCTTGTATAGTTGGGATATCTCTCTTGTAGGGCGGGTAGTGGCTGTGCTCCTCCTCTAATCAGGGTGATCTATCCACTACGCTGGTTGGTCGTAGGTCTGCCCACCCTCCGGGCACGGGTGGCTGCTCTACTCTGCCCCCACTCCAATTGCGGTGACGTTCCTACCACGTCCTCGGATCGTTGGTCCTGATCCGGATGTGGGCGGCAGCTCTTCTCCACCCCTACTCCAGTTGATGTGACGTGTCTACCACGCTGGTCGGCCTCCAAGCCTGTTCCGCCGGTGGGTCTCAGATCTGCCCACCCTGCGGGCCTGGGCGGCAGTTCTGCTCAACCCCCACTCCCAGTGGGGGTACCTAACTGCCTCTCCAACGGGTCTCTGGGCTCCTTCCAGACGCTGGCGGCGGCTCTGTTCAACCCCCACTCCAACCAGTGTGACGTGACTGCCTCAATGCTACTCGTCCACCACACTGGCAGGCTGCCGAGCCTGTCCTGCCAGTGGGATGCAGGACTGCCTACCTTGCAGGATCAGACGGCGGCTCTTCACGGCCTCCACTCCAAGTGGTTTGACTTGGCTACCCTGCCGTCAGGTCGCTGGTCCTGTTCCAGGCGTGGGCGGCTACTCTCCTCGGCCCCAGCTGTAGTTGGGGTGTCGCGATACCACACCGGCCGGACCCTTAGCCTGCTCTGGGCGCAGGAGGCAGCTCCACTCTGCCCCCCAGGCCCCCGCAGCACCCAGCAGGACCTGGACCAAGAAGCAGTCCCTGTAGGATCCCCAACCCTGAGCCAGAGCCGCTTCGGGAGCCAGGAGCCGGTCTCTCTGATCCCCGCCTCGTTCTGCTAGGAGCAGGCTCCTCAGAGCAACCACCTCGGGTTCCCCAATCCCAGGCCAAAGCAGCCCCGGGAGCCCAAGCCTGGCCGCACCAGACTCTCCCTGCCCGGTGCCCAAGCCTGGCCGCACCAGACTCTCCCTGCTCGGAGCTCGCTCCGCTGGGAGCAGAGTCTAAGACGCACTTCCCGCGGGCTCCCCAGCTCCGGGCCAAAACTGTTCCGGGAGACAGAGTCCCGCTGCCCCTTGTGGCAAGTTTCACTTGTGGCTGGCCTCAGCTCGCGGTCCCCACAGGCTCCGCGGCCCTGGGCTCAAGCAGCCACGGGAGCCAAAACCCAGCTTCTCCGATCCCTGCCACACTCTGCTAGGTGCAGGCTCCACAGAGGTACCCCAGCTTCAGGCCCAAACAGACCCGGGAGCCCGAGCCTGGCAGCTCCAACCTCTCCCAGCTCAGTGTACGCTCAGCCAGGGGCAGGGTCAAAGACGCAGTCCCTGCGGGTTCCCTGGCCCCGAGCCAAAACTGTTCCGGGAGTTAGAGCCACGGCGCCCCTCAGGGCACAATCCACTTGTAACTGGCGTCCGCCGGGAGTCCCCGAAGGATCTCCCGCCCTGGGCCAAAGCAACCCGGGGAACCAGAATCTGGCCGCTCAAAGTCCGGCGCCCGCCTTGCCAGGGGTGAAGCCCGAAGAGTAATCTCCTCAGGTATTCCTGTCCCGAGCCAGAGCGATCTGTCTGCGCGGCGCAGACAAATACCAGCCCGGAATCACCTGCTCCATAGCTGAATGAGCTGAGATCAGTAGAAAGCAGGGATGATTGCATCAGCTCTCCATGATGGCGGCCGCTGTCCTCCTCCGTGTTCCGACCGGCGTCGGGATTCGAACTGGACCGGTTCTCTCCTCTGTTTCAAATCTGGAACTCAGCACTCAGCGCGGCCAGTGCGCCACTGGCAGGAGCCTCCAGAATCCGCTTCGCTGTAATCCCGGGAGCGTCCCAGACTCCATCCACGGGGCGGACCGCCGACCAGGTACTGCTTCCCTCCATGCGGAGAAATCACCCGCGACCAAGCCCCTGTAGCCGAATCCCGTGCGCTGGAACTCTGTCCTCTAGATTCTGGAGCACCTCAATTTCACTGGGGATTCCCACCAAGGTAGCCTTCAGCCGTTTCACCTCGTCTTTCTCCCACACAGTGACGCAGCGCACTGGGGTGCTGCGCTCCCCTCGCCGCCATCTTCTTCTCCAGAGCCTACTTAATCCATTCTTAGAGCAGATATAAGATTGCCTTACTCTTGGCATAAAATAAGACTTCCACCCTCTTCAAAATGTACTCTGCTTATTTGATATGCTAAGGTTGGCACACCAGGTGGAGATACTGGAAAAGGAGATGCAAGCAAAACTGTACTTTTTCATTCAGATACTTGCTTGAACTGATCATTTTTGATGTTCTTTGTTTTGCATACTTGTTCACGTAGTTACCACTAAATTTTCTTTGTGATTCATTGCAATGGAGAGAGAGCAAGGTGGGGGGCAGGGAGAATGTGTGTTTGCGTGCTTGTATGCCCTGGTGTAAGCTGAGAGGAGAACATTCATTCATCATCTAGTTCATCTAGTGTTATATATGCTTCGTGAGCAAAAAAAATCTCACGTTCAGTGTTACTCATAGACTTATCAAAATTTCCTTATGAGTTCACAGGATCTGATTCAAAGGGCATGTTCACACAATGTTGCCCATTCAACACTTGAATAGGGGTATTTCTTTGAAAAGGATTTATAGTAGCTCAGTGCTTCAACAACAACAAAAGATAGCTCTGCTATATTTTACAGACAATATTGTCAGATTTAATATCTAGTAAATTGAAAAATAAATTATACTGAGTTGACTTCAATATTGTATATATTTATAAACTGAGCAAATTATTTAAGTCAGTGGCTTACTACAATGGTCCTGTATTCAACGTTAGGTAACACTGAGACTGTATTAGATTGCTTAAATATCCTACGGTTTCTCTCTCTCTCTCTCTCTTACTATTAATAGAGATTTATGTTATTTCCATCATTTTCCTTATTTCATATGATGCTTCTGTCTCTTTGTGTATATATTTGAAAAAAAATTTTCTCTATGATTAATTTGAGAGATTGGATGGATACGTTCCATCAACTATACCAGACATTGTTATAGTGCTCTCAAACTGCTTAAAACATATACACATAAAATGAACTTAATTCTGGGTCCCACAAATTCCCCAGTTGAAGCTCATGATGGGTTAATACACTTATGAGAAGGGACATTAGAACTCTTTTTCAATTGCTATTGAAGTATGCACTGAAAAGCAACTGGCATCTTGATCTTACACTTATCAGAGTCGAGAAATAAATGGCTGTGGTTGAATCCATTCAGGACATGGTATTTTGTCATGGCACCCTGAGATGATGACTATAGGACACTATCACTTGCTGTATGAATCCTAATATGTACTCACCATCTTATGGTATTGTCTGATGTTTTAACTGCTATGATTGTGCATGGAGTAATATCTTAGAATTTTATCTTTGGTAACTGATGAATTTCTTCAAGTTTTTCTTGTCTTGGAAAGTGATTCTTCTTCATTTCTGAAGGATAACTTTGCTAACATAGTCTTCTTGCAAGCTTTTTGTTGTCTGTTGTTTTTAGTGGTATGTGTGTGTTGGGGGGAGGTGTTCTTTGAAAGAAGAAATTTATTTGAAAGTTTAGAATATGTCATTCCATTCTCTGCTTATCTGTAAGCTTTCTTTTGAGAAATATGCTGTTAGTCTAATGGGAGTTCCCCTAAATGTAAGTTTTCACTTTTCTTTTGCTGTTTTTTTACAGTCTTCTCTTTGTCTTGTACTTCTGACAATTGGACTATAATATTCTGTGATGAGGATCTTTCCTGTATATGTCTATTTGTGTCTGGATTTCCATATATTTTTCAAGCTTGTGAAATTTTCAGCTATTATTGAACTAAATAGTTTGCCCTAATTTTTTTCTTGTCTTCATTTTTTAAAAAAATTTATTTATTTTTATTCTAATTTGTTATATATGACAGCAGAATGCATTACTATTCATATTAAACATACAGAGTATATTTTTTCATATTTCTGATTGTATACAAAATATTTCACACCATTCATGTCTTCATACATGCACTTAGGGTAATGATGTCCATCTCATTCCACCATCTTTTTTACACCCCTTGCCCCCTCCTTACCCTTCCCTCCTCTTTGCCCAATCTAGAGTTCATCTAATCTTCCCATGCTTACCCTCCCAACCCAACTATGAATCAGCCTCCTTATATCATACAAAACATTCAGCTTTTGGGTTTTTGGGATTGGCTAACTTCACTTAGCATTATATTCTCCAACTCCATTCATTTACCTGCAAATGTCATGATTTTATTCTCTTTTATTGCTGAGTAATATTCTGCTGTATATATATGTATGTGTGTGTGTGTGTGTGTATATATATATATACACACACAATGTGAGATATATATATTTCTTTATCCATTTGTTACTGATGGGCATCTAGGTTGGTTCCACCCTTTAGCTATTGTGAATTGTGCTGCTATAAACATTGATGTGGCTGTGTCTCTGTAGTATGCTGTTTTTAAGTCCTTTTGGTATAGACTGTTGAGTGGGATAGTTGGGTCAAATGGTGGTTACAGTCCAAGTTTTCCAAGGAATCTCTACACTGCTTTCCAGATTGGCTATACTAATTTGCAGTCCCACCAGCAAAGTATGAGTGTGCCATTTTTCCCATGTCCTCACCAACACTTTTTTTTGTTTGTATTCTTATTAGCTGCCGTTATGACTGGAGTGAGATGAAATCTTAGTTTTAATTTGCTTTTCTTTAATAACTAGAGATGTTGAACATTTTTTCATATATTTGTTGATTGATTGTATATCACCTTCTGAGAAGTGTCTGTTCAGTTCCTTGGCCCATTTATTGATTGGGCTGTTATTTTGGGGCTTAGCTCTTTGAGTTCTTTATATATCCTATAGATTAGTGCTCTATCTGATGTGCAAGTGGTAAAAATTTGCTCCCAAGATGTAGGCTCTCTATTCACCTCACTGATTGTTTCTTCTACTGAGAAGAAACACTGCAGAAATACATAAGATATTTAGAATTATTTTGAAAACTTGTACTCCAATAAAATAGAAAATATTAAAGCATTGACAAATTTCTAGAGTCATATGATTTGCGCAAATTGAATCAGGATGATATACACAATTTAAACAGATCAATTTTAAGGATGAAATAGAAGACACCATTAGAAGACTACCAACCATGAAAAGCCCAGGACCAGATGTATACACAGACGAGTTCTAAAAGACCTTTAAAGAAAAACTAATACCAATACTCTTCAATTTATTTCAGGAAATAGAAAAATAGGAAACACTTCCAAACTCATTCTATGAGACCAGTTTCACCCTGATTCCAAAACCAGGCAAAGGCACATCAAGAAAGAAAACTTCAGACCAATATCTCTAATGAATAGAGATGCAAAAATTCTCAATAAAATGCTGGCAAATCGAATACAAAAACAAAGATAGTGCACCACGATCAGGTGAGGTTCATCCCAGGAATGCAAGGTTGGTTTAACCTACGGAAATCAGTAAATGTAATTCATCACATTAATAGACTTAAAGATAATAACCATATGATCATCTCAATAGATGCAGAAAAAGCATTTGACAAAATATAGCACCCCTTCATGTTCAAAACACTAGAAAAAGTAGGGATAACAGGAACATATCTCAACATTGTAAAAACTTTCTATGCTAAGCCCCAGGCCAATATCATTCTAAATGGAGAAAAATTGAAAGCACTCATTTTTATTTTCCATATGTATGGGAGATTGTCTTCATTTATTATCTGTTTTGTTTTGTTTAAAAAAAAACTTGGATATTTCAAAAGAAATATTCAGGTTTAAATCTTCTTTCTTTTGCTTGATGTAGTCTGTTGTTGAGAATTTCAGCTATAATTTAATTTGACTTACTGATTTTTTTTTTCATTTATAAGATTTTTGTTTGATTATTTTTCAAGATCACTGTTTACTGAATTTTTCATGCATGTCATGAACTTCTTTTTTCTAATTTCATTTATCTTTCTTTATTCTCTTGAATTTAATTGAGCTTCCTTATAATTATTCTTTGAATTTTTTATCAAGCATCTCATCAATATTCTTTTATTTGGAGTCTGTTGCTACATCTTTGGAGACACAGTGTTCCCCTGAGTTCCTCTGGAGACATAGTTTGCCTTGTTTATTCATGTATCTAGAACCTCTATTTGAGATTTATGCATCAGTGGATCTATTTTTTCTACTATTTATATAAGCTGGTTTTTTTTCCAAGTAAATGCCTTTTACTAAAAATGTTCCTTTGGGTGTCAATTTTGTGACCTGCATTGCTTTTGATTTCATTTGGGTGACACAATGTAGTCTCTTTATAGCTTCTTCAGGTAAAATAAATGGATTTGGTTATATATAGGGTGTGGTAAAGGATCAGGAATCCCTTCTGTCTCTGGGGGCTCCATGGGAGATGAGGAGGTAAGTGTGGTATGTATAGTATTGAAGGTGGGGTGCACATGTGTGGTCATTCCTGCAATGAAAGTGGTGGCATCAGAAACATGGATCATGTTGGATGTTTACTCAGCAGCTGAACTGGTAGGGAACATGGTATGTGCATGCTCATACCATGGCATGAGAAGTGTGTGCAATGATAGCAGCAACAATGTAGAGAGTAGTGGTGGGAACATTAAATGTACATTTTCTGGTTCTGGATACTGGAGCCAACTGTGTTCTAGCAGTTTGTTTTTTCCCCTAATAAGTTGTCTTGCTCCAGCAACCTAGTCTCTGGGGGTAGGAAAGGAGGTAATGAAATTTCTTCTCTGAAGCAAAGCTCTAGTATAGACCAGTTAGTTCCCCTAACTGGGGTTCAAGCCTGTGAAATCTTTGGAACTTTCCTGTTAGTAGGGTAGCTGATCTCTGCTGTGATGGGGTCTATGGGATTTTTCCATTCACCCTTTCTTGTTCAACAGGGAGCTTCTCTAGCTAGGTGATCAGGATTGCCATTGCTGATCACTTCTTTTCACTCCCTGTGCTACTGTCAATGTTTCAGTGTCCTAAAGGATTTCCATCTCTTCCTTGCTAGGTTTCAGTGTCACCTACCTTAGAAATGTGTCCATTTATTTGTTCTGGTCTACTGTGAAAGAGGAAGCAAAAATTGGCCACTTCTATTCAACCATCTTTCCAGAAATTCACTTTGCTATTTCAATTTGTATTTTCCTGATTACCAAAGTAGTTAGGCATCTGTTCAACATTTATTTGCTTTGCAGCATTCCTCTTTGAATTGCTCTCTATATCATTTAACATATTTTCAGTGGGTTGCTTTTACACTCATATTAGTTTCTATATAGGATACCAATCCTTTTGAGCCTCTAGATTATATTTTTATTTTTGAGGCGTCTCAGTTTTTTCTGTAGTAACTTTTATTTTTACTGCAGAAAATTTTATCTACCTTTTCCTTTATAATATTTGTTTGGGGAGACTTGATTGAAAAAACCCATCCATTATGCACTACTGTAAATGTATTTTCATTATTATCATATCATGCCCAGAATTGGTTTTTGTACATGCTATAGGATGGGAACTCATGTTTTCTAATATGAATAACCATTTGTCACATTATCATTTATTAAAAAATTAATAATAATCTGCAACACCACCTCTATCACAAAGTTAGCTTTTGTTTGAGTGGATTTCTCATTCAGAATAGTCTTTTGTTTATTCCTACACCATCTTTTCATTCTTAATAAGTACTCTAACATTAAAATAAGTCTTGAAAATACTTCATTGGTTTTAAAATTTTAAATTATTCACATAATTTTTAAAATTTAACTATTAATTTCTAGAAAAAAATTTAAATATTCATTAGAATTGCATGGAATGTTGTAGGACTCAGATAATGAATGGTACTCTAAAGTATGGTGGTTTGGCATGCAGAATTCTATGAACTGAAGGATATTAAAGACCCTCCAGAAGAAGAGTTTCTTTCTGACCTTCTTCTGTCTGTCTTTTTTTTCTCCCCTTTTGTCCTCAAGGAAAGCCATAAAAATAAGAATTCTCTTCCTCTAGGCAGATTATAGAAATTAGAACTCCAATATCAGAGAGCCAATGATAAAATCTAGAAATACTGCTCTAATATTTCCCAGCATTTATGTGTAACAGCTGGCCAAAAGGAATTCTCTGACATATTTGTCTAACAATTATCATAAAACCATCATTTTAAAAGGGGTCCTATCTTGTACCTAGGAGGAAGAAACACCAAGAAAAAGCCAAATAATCAGGACTTGCTGGGTTTCTCCTTTCATCAATTATTTTTAGGTCAAACTCCTTTTTCCAATCATGTATCAATGTGCCAGTCCAGTTTTCATCCAATCTGAGCATAAAATTCAGTTTTCTCTAGATCTTTGAGTCTTCATTTCCAAATACTTCCATGTCATGTTTGATTAAAATCCGTTATGACTTTTCTCTTGTTAATCTGTCTTTAAAATAGGAGTGTCGGTCATGACTTACAATGGCAAGCAATGGTATCACACTTTTTCATCTCTACAAATGTATAGATTTATTTGGGGAAAGATAACATTCTTTCTTTTTTAAAACATTGTCTTTATCCATGGGTATAGTTTTCTTTCCTACCTGTAGATATTCATGTGTTTTAGCAAATTTTATGATTTTCTTTTATATTTTGGTTAGATTTATTCAACACATCCTATATTTTTGTGCTATTATAAATTATTTTTTTAAATACCCTGGCTAACATCTATTGCTTTGGAGTAGAAATTTATAAATTAAACTTATACCTAACAATGTTCTTCAACTCTTAATGGTTCCTGTTATTTTTCTAGTCCCACTTAGGAAATGGTAATTTAGTTATTTTTTTCCTAATTTCTCATGACTTTAATTATGGCCTTGTTTAATATAGTTCAGTGTCATGATGTCTGTCTTCCTCCCATTTTAAAAGCAATGTTCTTGAGAGCCCTTCTTTATAAGTGTTTTAGCTACTAATTATTGATAAATTTTATCCGACTCAGTTTGCTTCTATTTATAGTTTTCTAAGACTGTTAATTATGGATAGATATCTACTTTTTAAATATTTGATTTTAATATTTCCGTTGAGATGATAAATTTACTCCCTTCATCTGCTAATATGGTGAATTATATTGACATTTTTATATTTAAAGCAGCTTCTTGTGTTCATTGGATAAATCCATTGTTAGCATTTTAAAAATAAGTTGATAGCTTTCCAAAATTGGCTTAAAATGTATTATTTTGTTTTCATGGGTATAGAAATACATTACAATTTTATTGGTCTATTATTCTCCATGATTAACTTTTATATCATGTTTATCACTGCTCCATAAAATTATTTCAGAATTAGTTTTTATTTTATTAATTCTAAAAATGTTTATGTAGGCATATAATTATATGTTATCAAAAATTTTAATAAAATATTTCCAGTATATTCTCCTCTCCTAGTACTGTTAATCCTATTTCTTAACCCTTTGGTCTTACTGATATAGTGTAAGTAGTGTGGTTCTGAAACTAATATTTGCTTTGAAAGATTTTCCCACTTTCTTATTAGTTCCCTCATTATATAAATCTTTATTATAACATATATTATGGTACTTTTAAATTTATTGTTGTATCCATTCTGCCCTCTCATTTTATCTCTAAACTCTAGTGATTAATTGATGTTTCATTTATTAATTAATCAGGTATTCAAGACATTTCTTAAGCTTTTCACTTCTATTAAATTTATCCTCAATTCATGTAGTATAAGAATGGCTATTAGATTTAGAGGTTTAGGCCAGGAGGAATTTGAGATTCCCCAGTGGATTAATAGGGCATATTTGTGCATTTTACATCAATTTCACTTATTTTTCATTTATAAGTCATCCTAATATACTTAGTAGCTTCCAGGTAACCTGCTACAAGTGACCACCGACCCACTGACCATTTTGATTCATTTTAAAATGAATACATTCTTTGGCAACTGGCACTGGGGGAATGTTGGCAGTGAAAAAAGTCATGTTTAAAAGCACAGAACAAGAAGCTGATCAGTTGGAAATTCATTTTGTCATCAAATAAGGAAAACTGTAAGTGTATTAGAGTCTCATAAACACCTAGAGAAACATGAAGTTTTTTGTTAGTACAGAGGTACTAATAAAGTAATTATAAATATGTCATACTTTTTTCTTTTGGATTTACAAATAATAGAATTAATAATCTTTTTTTTTGTTTTGCAAAATTAAGTATTAAGACTGCAAAGAATAATATATTTGTGTGAGAATAATATGGGTGTTTAATGTACTCTAATGTATTAGCATGCACTTTTTTATGTATGACCAATTTTTTCTTGTCAAAGTCTGGTGGCCCTGAATAAAATGGAATGTAAATTTGTCACACATATAATCAACTGGCTTGAAGATAAATGATTTCTAGTGACCAAAATCTCATGTATATCTATTAGTAAATCAGTGTAGTAAAAGATTAATTTGATTATACAATCTGTAGGTCAATATAAGGTAATGTTACTTCACAAAGCATTCAAATTACCCTTGTGTATGTTTAATTTCAGATAAAATTGGTTTTTTTCTCAAAATTATTACTCACACCAAAATTCAAATGTTAGAGAAAAGCAAATATTTATCTCCCGCCCCTGAGAGTTTATTGTTCATTTAAAAATAAATAAACAAACAAACAAACAAATAAATAAATAAGACAAGAGGGAAGAAAGATGGTGGAGAGAAGAAAGGAGTTCTTCAGCACCTGCTCCTCAGTGAGGTAACAAAATAACCTCACTGAAACATAGCACTGAACTTCAAAAAGAAAAAAAAATTGAGTTTCTGAAAGTGGATAACTTGAGCATAAGAAATTATACCTTAGAGACACATCAGTTCCTGCTGCTGGTAGTGCAGAGCAGGGTGCAGAGAAGAGACGGATAAAGAAATTATAAAAAATAAGAAAGACTTAGGGAAGCCTTTGGTTTACAGAGGAAGGCTGATTTTAGTGGATGAAGCGTTGGGAGGATAAGCTTCTCAGTGCAAAGAAGTCCATGGTGGTCCACGGGGGAAGCATTCTTTCAGGGCGGACAACCGTCCTGATCCTTGCCGCAAAGCCCTCTGAGCTCAGAACATGTGGGCAGGTGAGGAAAATGACTTCCTGTGCTGAAAGCCACACCCTTCCCCCAGCCTGCAAAGTCCTAAACAGCGATGGGGCAAACTGGGACCTAATAAAGGAAGTTACCAGCAGCTGACAAAATAATTTCCCAGCGAGTGCTTGAGGCAGAGAGAAGGAAACAGGCACAGAGAACACTTGAACCTAAAGCATTCAGCTTCTGAATCCCAAGGGATAAAAATCCCATAATAGCTGGTGCCCCAGAAGAGCTATTGCAAAGAGGCTTACTGAGGCCTCAAAACCACATCTGTACTCCAGGGCAGATATCTGGTAATATACATCCACAGTGATGAAGGTGAAACCCATGCCAAGCTTAGTCTCTGTGCCATGAAAGTGGATTAGTTCTTAAGCCCCAGAGATCCAGGAGCCCAGCAGAGATAGAAAGCTCCATACCAATAGGGGCAGTGGACCAAATCTCAAATACTCACCAACAGAATTCCAAAACCTATGGAAGTCCAAACCTCAACAACCAGAAACTCCAATCTAGAACTTTGTATCATCCCCACTACAGGATTACACAATTCCTCAAACACTCCCCAGGTTTACCACCCAATATGGGGAGATTGGAAGCCGAGAAATACTACATCTGGCTGGCAGCTAGGCAGGGAACACATGAACAATGGAAAAAAAAATACAGACCCAAAAATAAATATAAAGACTGAAATCCATTCCTGCGGACAGATTTGACTACCACAGTGAAAACAAGCCCTTTATTGTTCATTAAGATTTTTAAAATTTTTCTTTCATTTCTTTTTCCCCTCCATATTCTCATTTTTTAACTTTTAAAATTAAACTTTTTTAGGGTTATCCAAACAACAGTTTTTATTGTATTATTATTCACTTTTTAAAATGATTTTGCTATGATTTTGTGTTTATGTGGGTGTATGGTTGTATATGCTCTCACTGTAAAGATATGGTTGATTGCACACACACTTGCGCACACGCACACACACACACACACACACACACATATATATATATATATATATATATATATATATATATATCCTGTGATTATTTTGCTTAGATTACATTTAGGTGGGAAACAACTACACAAGGGTTAGAGTTGCTTTGATCTTACATTTGCTGGTTCATTTACACTAGATTATGGGCCCTCCTATCTCCTCTTCTTCTTCTTTTTTTCCCCCAGTAGCAACCAAAATGTTTCTTCTTCCTTTTTTTTCTTTTTTCCCCATTATTTCAATTAACATATTAAAGCTAAACCCTGCTCCCTAGCTACTGTCTTTCCTCTGATCACTTCAAATACTTCAAATTGTTTTCTTGACTTCCTACCTTATTTTCTCTTAAGAAATGTAATCACACCAAATAATATAAATTATATGGATTATGTAGTTCCTATCTCAAATTGTTGTGATTATTAATACAGTGGACAGTGGAGGAAACACCTACTGTCAAATGCCTGATCTAGTTCAAATTTTTAAAATTTTTGATACTGTTGTTGAATACTGACCTCACCATTTCTGTATAGATGGCAATTATTCAAAATATATACTAAATGTCAAAGTATACACTAAATATTTATCTTAAGGCTATACATGTGTTGCTGACATTAGTGCAATTCCTGGCTCTCCCTTCCCTCTAAGGGGGAAGATCACAATGTGAAGATCCCGGCTGCTGAGAAATACATCTCATCCAAGCAACAGTGAATCTTACCCCACCCACAATCTAGAAACACTTGAGCCCTTAGCATTACAACTCAACAAATCAAGGAGACAAAAACCCCAAATCACCAACCAGGACCCAAGTAGGAACAATCAGAGAAGGATCTCAGGTCCCACCCATTGGCATGTATGCATATATCAAAAACGGAGAGAAGTCCCTGAACAAATAAGATAATTACACACAAAAGGGAACATGTTAAGAAAAAGAAGAAGGGAACACATCTCATTTGATACCCAAGTCCAAGATCTCTGAAAACATGAAGAAACAGGCAAAGAAATCTTACCCCCAAATTCATAATATTCCAACAAAGGATACTACTGATATTGAAGTTGATGAAATTCCAGAGAAATATAAAAAAAACTGAATATTAAAATGTTAAATGAAATTGCATGGAAATGAAGGGAGACCCTCATTGCTATACAAAATTACATATAAGAGGTTGTGAGGGGAATGGGAAAATAAACAAGGAGAGAAATGAATTACAGTAGATGGGGTAGAGAGAGAAGATGGGAGGGGAGGGGAGGGGGGATAGTAGGGGATAGGAAAGGTAGCAGAATACAACAATTACTAATAGGGCATTATGTAAAATTGTGGATGTGTAACCGACGTGATTCTGCAATCTGCATTTGGGGTAAAATTGGGGGTTCATAACCCACTTCAATCTAATGTATGAAATATGATATGTCAAGAGCTTTGTAATGTTGTGAACGACCAATAAAAAAAAATGTTAAATGAACTAGGAAAAGACATAAGGAATGAATTAAGAGAGCAAATACAGCACATTCAAGATCACTTCAAGAAAGAAATAGAAACCTTGAAAAGAAATCAATTAGAACTCCTAGATACAAAAGACACAATCAATCAAATTAAAATTTCACTTGAAAATGTTACTAATTATATTATGTAGAAATTAGAAATTTAGCCCTTGAAGACAGAACTTCAGGCCTTAAAGACCAGGCATGTTAACTTGGATACACAGAATGCCATAAAAGGAAGTGACAGAACATGACCAGAATATACAAGGTCCTTAGACAATATCAAGATACTTATCCTGAGTGTCACTGGGATAGAAGGAAGCATGGAGATACATACTAAATGTGTAAGAATATTTTCATTCAAATAGTTACAAAAAACATTTGCCCTATTAGAAATGAGATAAACATCCACATACAGGAGGCATACATAACTCCAAATAGAACTAATCAAATGAGAAATTCTTTAAGATTTATTATTATTATTATTATTATTATTATTATTATTATTATTATTTACTATTTGGTGCCAGGGATTGAACTCAGGGACACTCGACCATGGAGCCACATCCCCAGCCCTTTTTTGTATTTTTTATTAGAGCCAGGGTCTCACTGAATTGTTTAGTGCCTCACTTTTGCTGGGGCTGGCTTTGAACTTGCAATTCTCCTGTGTCAGCCTCCCAAACTGCTGGGATTACAGGTGTGCACCACCATGCCAGGCTTTAAGAGACATTATAATCAACATGCCTAGCATAGAAAAATAAAAATGGATATTCAAAGCTGCAAGAGGGAAATGTCAGGTTACATTTAGAAGCAAACCAATAGGACTCACATTTGATTTCTCAATTCAGACCCTAATATCAAGGAAGGCCTGCAATGATATTGCAGATATTCCAGCTCTAAAAGAACACAACTGCCATCCAAGTTTACTATAACCAACAAATTTCAGGTTCAAGTTTAATTTTTGGTTTTTAACTTAACTTGGTTTCTCCTTTGATTGGCTTTTCCTTTAGTGTAGTTCCTCCCTTTGCTGATTATCATTGTATTTTTAAATTTCCTCCCTATGGAATATTTTGCTGAGAATGTAGTGTAGTGCAGGCTTTCTAGTTGTGTATTCTTTTGTTTATCATGGAATATTTTTATTTCATCATCAAATCTGAAGCTTAATTTTGTTGGATATAAGATTCTTGGTTGGCATTCATTTTTTTTTTTTTTTTTAGAGGTTGGTGTATGTTGTTCCAGGATTTTCTAGCTTTGAGGGTTTGGGTTGAGAAATCTGCTGAAATTCAAATTGGTTTCCCCATATATGTAATCTGATACTTTTCCCTCTTGGCCTTTACAATTCTATCCTTATTCTGTATGGTAGGCATTTTCATTATAAGGTGCCTTGGTGTGGGTCTTTTGTAATTTTGTACATTTGGTGTCCTGTAAGCCTCTTATATTATATTTTTCATTTCATTCTTAGTTTTTGGAAATTTTCTGATATTATTTTAATGAATAGGCTGCCTCCAGGCGCTGCCTGGTGCCCAATGGTGATGGCTACCATGTGGAGGTTGCTATGGTGGCAACTGTGGTGTCCCAAGATTGAGGTGGATGCATTGGGAGATTTGGCAGTTGTGACAAGTGGCTCATTAATGATAGGCAGCCACACTGGTAGATGGGGAACCTGTAGCATTTAGCTTGGTAAGCTCTGTGCAATGAAGGAAACTTCATGGAGCATGGTAAGCTCTTCAGTTTCAAGTTTGAGGGGGTGATAAACTTTTACACAGCAAGAATTCATGACCACTAAGCCAATACTAAAAACAATACTCAAAGATATACTGTGCACAGAGGAACTTATAAACAAACCCCAAATCTTCCAAATTGAGAAGATCAAAAGAAGAGTAATTTACTAAATGCTAATCAAGACAATATTAAATATAGCAAAAAATTAAAATGGCAGGAAACCAGACATATCCATACTAATACTTAATATTAATTTTCTCAACTCCCCAGTTAAAAGGCATGATTAGCACAATGGATCAAAAACTAAGATCCAACAATATGCTCTTTACAAGAGACTCATAGGAAAAGACATCCACAAGTAAAAGGATGGATGTGTCTGGAAATTCCACACAAATGGGCCCCCAAACCAGCAGGGACAGCTATCCTCATATCTAAAGAGCAGCTTTCAAGCAGAAATCAATTGTAAGAGACAAAGAAGGCCACTAAATCTCTTAAAGGAAACAATTCAACAAGAAGAGATAATGATAGTATGCACTATAGTCCAAATGTCAGCGCACCTGATTACAAAAACCAAACCAAAACAAAAACTTCCATGAAATTAAATCTTAGATAGATGCCAATACAATAACACTGGGTGATATCAATGTATACTTATCATCAATAGACAAGTCATCAAAAGATAAAATTAATGAAGATATTTTCCAACTAAATAAAAGAATAACTCAAATGTACCTAACAGACATCCATAGCATATATTACCACTAAATAGCTGAGTTTACCTTCTTCTTAGCAGCCCCTAAAACTTTTTACAAAATAGATCATATTCCAGGTCACAAAGTAAATCTTAGCTAATACAAATGATGATGTAATCCCCTTTATCCTATTACATAATAATGGAATAAAACTCAAAATCAATAGCAAGAAAAAGAATAAAATTGCATGTGATAAACCATGTCTGTAATACCAGCAGATTGTGAGCCTGAGGCAGGAGGATTGCAAGTTCAAAAAGCAGCCTCAGCAACTTTGCAAGGCAGTAAGAATCTTTGTGAGATCCCATTAAAAAAAAAAATATATATATATATACACATATATACATACATATATGTATATATAATTCAGTGGTTAAGTGCTCCAGGGTTCAATCCCTTGTACAAAAAATAAAATAAGAAAGAAAGAAACCACATGAGCACATGGAGATTATTGTCTTTTAAATGAAGAATGCATCTAAGAGGAAATAAGCATAGAAATAAAGAAATTCATTTAAATTAATGAGAAGAGAAGAAGAAGAAATCAAAATCTCTGAACAGTATGAAAGCAGTTTTAAGAGAAAATTTTATAGCACCCAGTGTCTATGTTAAAAAATAGAGATCACAAATAAATAAGCTTATGTTACACTTCAAGGTCTTATAACAGAAAGAACAAACTAATTCCATAGTAAGTAGAAGACAGTAATAATTAGATCAGACCCAAAATTAATGAAATTGAGAATAAGGAAACAATAGAGAGGATCAATGAAATTAAGAGTTAGTTTTTTGAAAAGATAATTGATTGATAAACTAGTAGCCAAACTGACAAAAAAGACCAAAATCAATAAAATGACAAATGAAAAAGAAGAATCATCACACCCTTCTGAAATCCAGAAAACATTTAAAAAATTTATACTCTAATAAGCTGGAAAATCTGGATGATATTAACCAATTTCTAGACACATGTAATCTTCCTAAATTGTACAAGGAAAGGGAAAACCTAGACAGACCAATATCAAGTAATAAAATGGAAACAGAAATTAAAAACCTTCCAAAAGAGAAAAACCCAGGATCAGATTGATTCTCAGTTGAGTTCCACCAGACCTTTGCAAAAGAACTGAAACCTGTCTTTCTCATATAATTCCATGACATTGAAAGAGAGGAAACACACCCAAATATATTCTAGGAAGCCACTATAACCCTGAAACCAAAACCAGGCAAAAATGCATCAAGGAAAGAAAAATACAGACCTATATTCCTGATGAACATAGATGCAGAAATCCTTAGTTAAATATTAATAAGCTACATTCAAAAGCACATGAAGAAGATAATAAACTATGATCAAGTGGGTTTCATTTTAGGGACTGAAGGTTGATTCAACATATTCAACTCAATGTAAGTGTAATTCATCACTTAACATTAAGGACAAGAATCATATGATGCAAAGAAGTCCTTTGATAAAATCCAGCACTCACTCATATTAAAAATACTAGAGACATTAGAGATGGAAGAAACTTACCTGAACATCATAAATTTACCACAAACCCAAAGCCAACATCATACTGAATATAGAAAAACTAAAATCATTTCCTGTAAAAGCAGAAACAAGACAAGGCTGTTCACTCTCACCAATCCTATTTGATATAGTCCTCAAAACATTAGCCAGAATGATCAGGGAAGAGAAAGAAATCAAACATGATACAGAATGGAAAATAAGTCAAACTATCTGTTTGCTGATGGCATGATCCTATATGTAGAAAATCCAAAAAACTCCGTTGGAAGACTTTAAGAGCTTATAAATGAGGTCAGCAAATTAGTAGGATACACAATTAACACCCATAAATCAGTAGGTTTCCTTTACTCCAAGAGTGATTCAACCAAGGAAGAAATTAGGAAAACCATCCTATTCTCAACAACCTCAAACAAACAAATAAATAAATAAAAATAAAAAGAAGAAGAAGAAAGAGGAGGTAAAAGAGCTCTACAATGAAAGTTATAGAATGCTGAAGGAAGAAATTGAAGAAGATGGAAGAACTTCCATGTTCTTGGATAGGAAGAATTAATATTGTCAAAAATACAATACTACCAAAAGAAATATATAGATTCCAATGCAATCTTAATCAAAATACCCATGACATTCTTCATGGAATTAGAAAACAGTTCTTAAATACATTTGGAAGAATTAGAGACCCAGAATATCCAAAGCAATACTGAGCAAAAAAGTGATTCAGGTTTCATAATACCTAATCTGAAATTACCCTACAGAGCTATTGTAACAAAAATAGCATGGTATTGACATTAATGTAGACCTAAAAACCACTGAAAGAGATTAGAGGACACAGAGACAAACCCACATACTCATAGCCATCTGATACTTGGCAATAGTGCCAAAAATATATTTTGGAGAAAAAATAGCCTTTTTAATAAACAGTATTGGGAATATTGAAGAGCTCTATGTAGCAAAATGAAACAAGAACCTTATCTCCCACCTTGCATACAAGTCACATCAACATGTATCAAAGATGTAGGAAATAGACCAGAAACATTACAACTGGTACTAGAAAACATGGGGTGAACACTCCATCATATTGGTCTGTCACCAACTTATTTAACAAGATCCTGAAAATGCAAGAAATAAACTGAAAATCAATAAGTGGATGTGATCAAGTTAACAAGCTTCTGCATAGCAAAGGAAATGACTAAGAGCATGAAGAGAGAGCCTACAGAATGGGAGCACATCTTTTCTAGCTACTCCTCTGATAGGGGATTTAGATCCAGAATGATTAACACTAAAAATAAATAAATAACCCAATCAATAAGTAGGCAAATGAACTAAACAGAAACTTCTCAAAAGAGGAAACAAAAATGGCCAAGAATATTCATAAAAATGTTCAACATCTATAGCATTTGAGTAAATGCAAATCAAAACTACACTAAGATTTCATCTTAGAATCACAATTATCAATAATAATTGCTGGCAAGGATGTTTGGGGAAAGGTATACTTGTATATTTTTGGTGGGACTGCAGACTAGTACAACCACTATGGAAAGCAGTATGGAGAGTTCTCAAAAACACTAGTAATGGTAATTTCTTAAAGTCTTTGTAGGCCCCTTCAGTAATGGTTTTATGTTAGCAAGAAGTCATATGACATCACTGTGCATTTTGGAAATTGATAATTATTTTAGTCAGCTTTTTTTGGAGTCATGACTGAAAAATCTGTCAAGAACAATTTTAGAGGAGGAGGAAAAGTTTACTTTGGAGCTCACGGTTTCAGAGGTTTCACTCCATTGATGGCCAGCTCCATTCCATGGGGCTCATGGTGAGGCAAAACATCATGGTGGAAGAGTGATGGAAGACAGCCCAGGACATGGAACCAGGAAGCAGAGAGAGAGCTCTGCTCAACACAGACAAAATATATTCCCCAAAAGCATGGTCCCCGGAATCCACCTCCTCCAGCCACACTCTACCAGCCTACAGTTACCATCTAGTTAATCCCTATGAGTGGATTAACACAAAGATTAGGTTAAGACTCTCATAACTCAATAATTTTACCTCTAAGCTTTCTTGCATTGTCTCACACATGAGCGTTTCTGGGACACTTCACATTTAAACTGTTGAACCAGATGACTAAACTGGTCAGGGTCACTTCAAGGGAATTTTGGCTAACTAAATAAAGACCCAGACACAGAAAATACCTTTTCTTTGGGTTCAGTGACCGCTCCTCAGCCACAATTCCCACAAGGTGGGCAAGACAGGCAAGAAAGATGAGGAACATGCCTCAAGCCCTGGTTTTATTGGGGAGAAGCCATTCAAATGAGGCAAGGGGGGTTACAATAAACAAGTGGGTGTAATCCAACCTCATGGGGTGACACCCACTCATGGAGCTGCCCCTCTCTTATCCCATCCGAGGTAAGGTCCAATTGCATTGTGATGGTCAGTACCTCTTTACTCAGGACTTAAAGGTGTGTACATAGCTTCTGTCCAGAGCGGCTCCTGACATTAAACCATAACAATTATGTTAGTTTTTATCATATAAGGAAATGAACTTGAATATCAATCAGTAAATAGGGTTGTTAGGAGTATGGAAAAAATTGACATCTTCCTACATAACTTGTGGGAATGTAGACTACTATAGTTATTAAAGAGAAAAATGTATAAAGTAACCCATTTTCAAAACAAAGGCATCTATCAGTAAGAATTTTAAAAAGATAAAAAAATACGTTAAACAAAACAAAACAAAACAAAAACCTAAATATGGATATCTACCATATGACCTAACTATACCACTTCTTGGTATTTTTCCAAAAGAAATAAAATCAGCATTCTATTGCAACAGAGTCACTTAAATGTTTATAGAGGCACAATTCAAAATAGCTAAATTATGGAACCAACCCAGGTGTCTGTCAATAGATTAATGGATAAGGAAATGTGGCATATATAAACAATGGAGTTCTACTCAGGCATAAAGAACAATGAAATTATGGCATTTGCTGGTAAATGGATGGAAATGAAGACCATCATGCTGAGTGAAATAAGCCAGACCCAGAAACTAAAAGGTCAAAGATTTCATAGGTGGAAGCTAAATTAAAAAAAAAGGAGGAGGAAATAATAGGATAATATAAAGATATAGGGATGATCAGGAGTGTAGAAGAAGGAGATTGAGAGGCAGAGCGCAGGGATGGGAAAGGGAGGCAATGCAAAATGAATTATTAAGAAATGCATTTTATGTGCACATATAAATATGCTACATGGAATTTAACCTTTATGTGTAAGTCAAAGGAATCAATAAAAAATGAATAAATAAATGAGCAAAAGGAGATCTAGCAGAGTAGAGAAAGAAGAATGGGGAAGTAGAGGTAGAATGGAAGGGGAAAGTGGGGATCATGAACTAAAACCAACTTCCAGCCATGTGTGATATTGTCAGGATGAACCCAAATACTATGTATGATTATAAAGTTCTTGTAAAAAAGAAAAGAAAACAACAACAACAACAACAAAACTAAACATAACGAAAAACGTATTTAATATTTTACAATGGGTGTTGATTATCCATAGCAAATTTGAAACTGTAAGAAACTTTTTTCTAATATTTTAAAAATATGACCAATGTTATGAGAAGAAAGATTCATTTATGTTTATGTTTTCTTGTAGAAACTTACATAAAATTTCAATGAGGCAAAGAATATGAAAGTAAAGCATTAAGAAAAAGCATTACAGAGAAAGGGTAGATGGTTAGCTGTAAAACTTATAATACTTTATTGATAATATCTGATTAATTTCACTTTCTAAATTCTCACATTCATAAATAATTTTGTATTTTTAATTATGTAAAAGATCCTAACCATATAGAAAGTTCCACATTGAGCAAAAAAAAAATATATTTTTCCTGAATCATTTGAATTTCTGACATTATGGTACATTATTTGCAAGTACTTTAGTATGTATTATTTCCTTAGATGACATTCTTTCACATAGTCACTATGCGATAGCCAGTCTAGGAAATGAACACCAATGCACTGCTATTTGCCTAATCTTTAAACTTAACTCAATTTTTTCCCAAATGATGGATTTATTTGTTATGTGTTCTTCATTCTCTAATATGTTACAGTTGCTCACTATTTTCCTTTAAATTAAATATTATTATTTATCTTTAGGATCTTGACACTTTTGAAGATTGTAAGCCATTCATTTTGCAGAATGACCTTAGTCTTAGTTTTGTGTAATGTTTGTTTCTAATTAAATTATGATCAAGAGTTCTTAGCAGCAATATAACAATAGTGATATTATTTTCACTGGATACTATAATATGGATAAAATTGTGTTTTGTCTCATTGATGATATTGTTGTTGGTTATTTAAGTTTGAGCCTACCAGCATCCTTCATTGGAAAGTTGTTTCTCTTTGTAATTATTAGATATTTATCAGAAGATAATTGAATACTCATTCTTTTTTTGGGTGGGGATTACTAGGGATTGAACTCAGGGGCACTCAAACACTGAGCCATATTCCCAGCCCTACTTTGTATTTTATGTAGAGACAGGGAGCTCACTGAGTAGTTTAGGGCCTCACTCCTGTCTCAGCCTCTGGAGCCACTGGGATTACCCATTCTTTACTAATATTTCAATTTCTTAATTTGTTTGTTTAAACTATATGGACTCATAGTTTCCTATATTTTTGTATAATTGGTTATATTATTACATTGTTAGAACTTATTTTTGTGCTTAAACTCTTCAATATTTGGCCAGTGAAAGCCACTTTTCACTGGCTTATTTATGTCTTTTCTGAGTCTTTATTATTCTTTGAGCACTTATTTAATTTCTTGTACAATGAAATATTTCAGGCTAATTTTTTAAAAAAGTTCCTGCCTTAGTCTTGCATTAGTCAATTTTTTAAAGAGCCCTTATTCCTTATGATGGAAACCACTACAAATGCTCAGTGCTTTTGGGTGTTAATCTCACTGCTCTCCTACATTCTTCTCCTGTGCTTTATCATTTGCCTTGCTCAGTACTACCTAATAGTTTCAACAAATTAGTCAGGAAAGGCAGTAAGAGGATAAGAATCAGAAGAGGAGGGACCATCAGTTTGATTCTTTCCCTTGATTAGTTTTTCCAAAGTTTTATAATATTGAGGTTTTCCCAAATCCAACCTTGTTCTTTTACCATACCAATTATTTTGTTTACTCTTTCTTATCTACTTCTTCTCAATAGCATATCACTTCTAAGAGGTCAAGGATTATGATTTTCTTGTAGCTGTTGTTCACTGATTTATTCCAAGGACATTTAGAAAGAAGGAATGCATTTGCTTCTTTCTGAGGATAAAGAAGGACATCTGAAACCCCTAGTCAGAGAGAATGTGTAAAAGAAAGTAATATATAAGTTTTCTTGGGTGGAGAATGATTCATTCAAAATTAGAAAAGAAAATATCTTGATTGACTTAGTGTTTTTATATCTTTTCCTCTGGATGACCTTTACTATCTTATTTTTCCCCAATGGTTTCATGAAATTTCAGGAAAAAAAAACGTATCACTTAGGTAGGAAAGGATTTAAATTTTATTTTGAAATTATTTTTAATATATACTCAAATAAAGAAAAATGGATTTATCTATCCACTGATTTATTCCTGGTTTTACATGCCTAATTATCTTATACCAGGAGAATAAGAACACAGGATGAGTTTGATGTTTAAGAAGAAAGTCCTGCAAAAATGGAAGATGAAAGGTAATTGATCATAAATATTGCATTACTGATTAGAGTTAAATAAAAGATGAATTAGTTACAATATTCTTATAAAGTAAGTGTAATGGGAGGAATTATTAGAATTATAATATATAGTGATTAAGGGGGATTATTCTAGAAGCTGGTAAGATATGGACTCTTCATGAGAAAGTTCTAATTCAGAAGAGAAATCAGTTCATTTATGGATAATTACTTTGTGATCTGATGAATGCTCATATAAATGTGTTAGAATACTGGGGAACTCAGGACTAACTCATCCTCTCTGGATACTGAGGTTACTAAGTTTGGAGGCAAGATGAACAGGTGCTCTAGTGCTCTTTGTTGTCATCACTGCTATTGAGTAGTAGGAAGGATTTCTTTTATGATGCCTCCAGCAATTTAATTTAATATCATGATGATTCTTAAATAAATAGCTTCTTCACTTTCCTATAATTTTTATGGATTCACTTTCCTATAATTTTATTCTAGAAATAAATTAGTTTTGCATCTGGGTTCACTGGGTAGAAATAGCAAAAGGAAGTAGCTAACTTTCACCACAGTAATTTGTCAAATAATAGCACCTTTTATCCTACAAGTTTGTAGAATTACCTCAGTGAAAGAAAAGGCCTATGCCAAACATTTTCCTACAATCTGGACCAAATACCTAAGATAAATTGACCTGTGAGTGGTTGGAAATAGGGGCAGAATAGTAAATTCTTGGGTATATTTATGCATGCTTGTCTTTGAGATCATGTATCATATGAAGAAAAACACAAGCACCCACTTTTATAAAACCAAGTTCAATTTAGCTTAAAAGCAATACATATTTGGGGTCAACTATTCAGCTTTGCTATGAGTTAAAAATTGTTTTAATTAATTAATTAATTAATATTTTAATTAAGCCATTCTTACTGTGTTTTAACTAGAAATATAGTTAGGAACCTGCAGATGACTGGTTTATCATGAGTTTTTAAATGTAGCACATCAGACAAAACAATATACATGACACTGAAATGAGTACTTTGATGTGGAATGACTAGGCATCATGTGCAGGAACACATGGCAGGAACATCAGATCTGATTTGTGAGTGTGTGTGCATGTGTGTGTACATGCAGCTGCATATCCACAAGTGTGAGTGAGGATGTTACCCAGGAAAATTGATGCTTAGGATGAAATCTTAAGACTCAATAGAAATAGAATAAATACAATATAGACTCCATCATCTATGATACTAGGAGGTATGGAATAATAAATGAAACAATGGTGTTAAAAGGAATCATTACTTGTGTGCCCTCAGTTAATGAATACTTAGTGAATAATTTAGCATCTAGATTATATGTAATTTCAGTATGTGTTTATCTTAAAATTCAGTTACTTTATTAAATTAATCTTCAGTGGTTAATTTTTTTCTACTTTGCAAATTTTATGACTTCAGATTGTCTTGACACTTCACAGCTACAACTTATTCATTTTAAAATTGAAGCCTGTCCATTAAAAAGAATACAATCTACCTGGGAGCAAATTGAATTCTGATTGCACATAAAGCTAGAAATTTAAAAAAAAATGAGAGCTTTGAGAATTGATGTGTTGGCTAAAATATATACGTCTGCAGTTTAGATTTCTCTTGTGTAGTAGAATAAATAGAGGGCATGAATTCTAAGGTGATAGATAAAACACAGTTTCTTTCAAGGTCTGAGGTGGTAAAGAGTTCAGTAAGAGAGCAAGCGATGGTGATATTCTAGTGAATTCCAGTCTTTGAAGTAAACCAACTGGCAGGGAATTTATTTCTGTTATATTATGAAAAAAAAAACATATCTGGGGAGAGAACAGGAAAAAATTAAAATCTATACTTTCATTCAATATTTGCTTCACAAATATTTACTAAGTGTTTTCTGCTGGACAAATTCCATGCAAATAAAAAGTTCAAAGTCCAATGGAATTTACAAATATGAAAAATCAATTATTTCCTCAGTAATAATGTTGATAGCTAATGCTAAACTAGTGCCTACTGGGTACAGGATATTGTGGTAAGTTATTTACATGGCTGCTCTGATTTATATCTCAGAATATGTATCAGAGATGAGTGCTATAATTAACCAAATTTTATTTAAAAAAAAGAGGCTAGAGAAATAAGAATTGTATCACAGGTCACTCAATTACTATTATAACTGCTATGTGAGAAGTAAGTGCAATTTTTTTCTTTGAATATGTTAAATAAATATTTTATCTGGAAATACATTTATGTAATACAAAGATAGTATGAAGAGTTCTCATCTAGGTGTGAGACTCCCTATGGGTACCATGTTACATTTCTGTGATACATTTGTCAAAACTACAAAAGGCACATTGGTACATTGCTATTAACAAAGCTCTAGAATTTATTTGAATTTTACAAGTTTTTTCATTCTGTTTCAATATCTAATCCAAGACATGTTTGAAGTCTTGAGGCGCACAGAGAAGGATTACTAAATATGGGAATGACTGCACTGGGAAGAAATAGAGGTTGATTTCTGAAGAGGTGATACTTACACTTGATCTTAAATGCTCAGGTAGAAATTATCCAAGCCAACAACAACAACAACAAAAAAAAAACAAAACAACAACAACAACAAAAACCAGAGGCAGAACATTAATGACAAATAGAAAAACATATTAAAATATAGTGTAATTCAGTGAATTCTCAATGATTCAGAATGTTTGGAGTAAACCACATGTTTAGAAAAATAACAGGAGGTAAGTAAGACTGGAGAATTAGACCAGAATGATTTGATAAAGGAAGGCCTTGATTGCCATGCTTAACGACTTTCACTTTATGTTACTGTTTCCAAAGTCTAGTGTATTTGAGCAGAGGAATACCATCCAGGTTATCATATAATCTGAATGTTTTTTTGGCACAGTGTAAGTATAGAAGCTGAATTGACCAAGAGAGATTATTTAGAATAAATGATTATTTAGGATGATTATTTATAATAAGTTTATTATCATGGTATGGATAAGAAATAATGAAAATGATGAAGGACTGAAGAAAGTATATGCCAAGAGATAGTGGAGAGATGCATATGAGTTATATGAACATCACTTGAGAGAGGTTAAGTCATCAGGTTTGCCCATTTGGTTGTTTTTTGAATGGTTGTAGTCCCTGTCAAAATAGGAAATGAAGGAAGGCAAATAAGAATCAGAATAATATTATGAGTTATTATTTTTATTAGTTTTTGATGTCTTATACTGAAGGGTCTTCAGTGTGGCTACTAGCAGGAGTCCAAATCGACAATTGAAAATGATATGAAAATGATATGTGGTTGTATTTGAAATGTTGATAGAGGTTAGGAATTCTGTGCATGTTTACAGTGCTAAAGAAACTAAGACAAAGTGGAATTCCATCACCAAAAATCAGACTAAGGTGAAAAACAATACTGAGAATGAGCTGGCAGAAAAAGAAGAAAATCTTAATGAATGATGGCAGGGAAGACAGGAGAGAAGAGAATTTCCAGAAGGATATGTGATCAGATTTGCCAAATGCTCTTCAGTTACTGAATAAAACAAGGAATGAAAAATACTCTTGGTTTCAGTTTCAATATGGAAAGATCTTGAAGTCTTCATATTTACAACAAGAAAAAGACTTAACAAACGAAAATCATCAAGTTTTCTTGGATCTATTTTAGGGCTGGGGTTTCAGGGCAAATATCCATCTCTGAGTCTGGATAGTGAAGTGTGTAGAAAGTAAAAGCTAACATCTGTTACTCAGAGTAGACACACTGGAGCCATAAACATGGTAGGGAGACTTAAATGGTAATTTTGACAAGTTGAATAGGCTACATATGAATTAGACTGAGAGTAGGAAGCTCTTGGGATATCGCATAGGTGTTATCTCTAAGAACATCACCAGGTGCTCAAAGAGCCAAGAAAGATCCCTTCATGACCCTGGCAAAAGAGGGAAAAAGTAAGTGTTCCAAAAGAGGCCTAGAGCCTCTGGGAATTTGAAATTCTAGCACCTACAGGTACAGCAAATATTAAGCACTACACAACTCCTAGCTACTTTAACATAAAGCTTTACACTAAAGGTCAATTTATCTGAGTTTTAATATTCAGTGCATTGTCTGGATTTTAACAAAAACTACAAGACAACTTGTCTTGTGCTATAAGGTATAAAATGCAGTAGACAAACTACCACCAACAATAAAGCAATAATATCCACAATCTAAAGAGACAGGAAGCATAAGAACTAAAGTAAGATAAGACACAGTTTTTAGAATTATCAGACAGGGATTTATAATATTGATGATCAATTAATAGGGTAAGGAATCTCATAGAAGAAGGATACGCTGGAAGAATAGTTAAGTACTATAAATAGATGAAAATTCTAAGAAAGAATGAAAAGGAAGTGTTAAAAAATCAAGAACAGAATAACAGAAAATGAAGAAAGCCTTTGATTGACTCATAAGTAGATTGGACATGGCCCAGGAAATAATCAGAGAACTTACAGATATAAACTTCCTCAAATGAAATTCAAATAGAAAGAAAGAATGAAACAGAAAAGTAGAACAAAACAGTCAAGAATTGTGGGATAACTTCAAAAGTTATAGTATTATTATATAGTATTATTGGAAGGCCAGTAAGAGAAAAAGATAAAGGAGAAAGAAATATTTGACATAATAGCGACCAAAAGTTTTCAAAATTAATTATAAACATCAAGCCATGGACCTGGAAAGCTCAGGGATCAACATACAGTTTAAATATCAAAAAGACTGCATCTAATTACATCATAATTAAATTATGAAATCAAAACATGAAGAAAAAAATCTTGAAAGAATCCAGAGGTGGGACAAAATAAAAACACCTTACAGATGGTGAAACAAAAGCAAGAATTACAGTGGTTCTTCTCATCAGATACCATGCAAGCAAGAAGAGGCTGACACAAATCATCTGAACTGTGGAATTCTAATCTAGAATTCTATATTCAGAGTCATTAGCCTTCAGAATGGAGAAGGAATAGATTTTTTTTCAGGCAAAATCTGAGGTATTTGACTGCAGCCAACCTTCCCTGCAAGATATACTAGAAGTTGTTAGGGAAAAGGAAAAAAAAAAACTAAATAATCAGAATTTTTGTGTATTTAAAGAAAGGGAGAGAATCAGAGAAAGAATAAGTAGTGTTAAAAATCAATTTTTTAATTTTTCTTAATGAATCAGATCATCATTAAAAGTAATAAAAGTAACGATGTATTAGGTGATGGTGATAAGTAAAATTAAGGACAGAAATGTCATGAAGGCAGGAGAAAGATGAGGACTACTCTATAGAGGATCTTTGCACTATATGTGAAATGGAATAGTGTTCTTTGACCTTGGGTGTACATTAATCACAACTGTACATTCCAAAAACTTGGGCAAACATTAAAATATTTAAGAACATGTGTAAGTGATTTGTGATAGACAAGATAAGATAGAATCATATAAAATGCTCAAAACCAGAGGGAGGCAGAAAAAGAGTGGAAGGAAAAAATAATCATGAGAATAGAAAACAGTTACAAATTTAGTGGATATTAGTCCCATTAAAACAATAATATTATTAAATGTGAATAGTCTAAATATACTAACTCAACTCTATGTTGTCTGTAAGAAATTTTCTTTAAATATAAACACTCCAGTAGATTAAAAAGTAAATAGTCTGGGCATGGTGGCACACACCTGTAATTCCAGTGACAAAAGAGGCTGAGACAGGCCAATCTCAAGTTCAAGACCAACCTCAGCAACTTAGCAAGGCCCTAAGGACATAGTAAGACCTTCTATGTCTTACTAAAAAAGGATAAAAAAATAAAACATAAAAAAGGATCTGGGTATGTTGCTCAGTGGTTAAACAACTTTCAGTCCAATCCCTTGTATTCCCTGCAAAAAAAGTAAATCGATGGAGGAAATATATGTCATATTAAAATATATATCATATTGAATCAAAGGAAAGCTAGGGTTTCTATATTAATTCTAGACCAAGCTGTCTTTGGTACAAGAAAAACATCAGTAATAAAGAAGGATATTGCATAACAATAAAAGGGTCAATTCATTAAGAAGATATAACCATCCTCAACATGTATGCATCTAACAACAAAGTATTAGAATACATGAGAGAAAAACTGATAGAGATGCAAGAGAACTAAATCTATTATTGTAGTTGAGATTATACCACTGTATTAGTCAGTTTTATGTCACTGTAGGAAAATACTTGAGATAAACAACTTATAAGAAAGATAGGATTTTTTTTTTTACTTCAATCCAAATTGGCATTGTTTTGGATCCTATGGCAAGGCAATCTGTCATGACAGAAGTCTTTAGTAGAAGAGGCTTGTTAACCTCATGATGGCCAGGAATTGAAGAGACAGGGAGAGGGGTCAGAGTCCCAGTTTCTCCCTCAAGGGTATGCCTGCAATGACCTAACTCTTTCTACTATGCCCCACCTCTTAGAGTTTTGCCACCTCCCAGTGGCACCGGGAACTGATGCCAAGCCATTAACACCCAGGTATTTGGTGAACACGTCCCAAACATTAGCAATAACCCTTTTTCAGTAACTAACAGAACCAACAGGCACAAAACAGGTTAAAAATACAGTTGTTCTGATGATCATCACTATCAATCAACCAGATCTAATTGATATTTATGGATTTCTCAATCCAATAACAGCATAATATACATTCTTCTTTAGCTCAAATGATATAGTCAGGAAGATAAACCACTTTCTGGACAATAAAACACACCTTAACAAATTTAAGAGGGTAGAAACCATACAAAGTATACATGCATATCACAGTGAAATTGAACTTGAAACCAGTCACAGAAAGATGGAAACTCTTTAAGTAATCACAGATTAAATAATACATTATCAGTAACACATGGGTTAAGTAAGAAGTCTTAAGAGAAGTTTTTAAAAATATTTTGAACTAAATGAGAATGCAATCTGCTAAAATTTGTAGGCTGCAGTGGAAGCATTTCTGAGAGAGAAATGTGTAGCCTTGTCTGCATGTTCAAAAAGAAGTGGTAGGAAAACATAGGTAACTTTAGGTAGGAATCTTTGGTCAAAAAATGTGGCCTGGCAACTAATTGCTGTACACTAGGAAAAAAGCAGATGGAAGAGAATTTACCCATGACTATAGACTAATCTTTTAAGAAATATGTCTGTAAATTATTTTTTATAGTTTTCAATGTCTATAGCACTATCTTATGCTTCTAAATGCATTAATGGTCTAAAATACCTATATTTCAGCTCCTTAGAATTCCTTTGTTTTTTCTTCAGTTGAACTCTTAGGACACTACTTCTAAAATTGAAGGTAAATACTCAGAAAATCACTGTTTTTAATGTCAATGCAGTTAACCAATTGCTTGAATATCTCAGTAGATTACTGGAAGAAGGAGGCAGTACTCGTAATTGCTTAAATAAGCACAGCAGTTGGAGAAAGGAATAAAATAATGAAATATGTGAGAAATATGTGGAAATATGGAGACTGGGCCGCTGTTTGGGAAGAAAGTGACCAAGCTGATGGCACCCAGCGAGGGGACCCAGCTTCAGCCTTGATTCTGAGTGCCTTCCCCAAAAGGTGCCATACTTCAGCGGCTTCTGCCAGATTTGCCCGAAAAATGCACCTGATAGGCTTATACACCTGACACATCCTAGTCAAAGCCCTTCAGATCATAACAGTGACCTCTCCCAGGTTCTAGCCACTTCTTCTCCTTCTCCTACTAAGGAATTCTCTACTCAGTAGCCAGGCCCATGATTTGAAAAGTTCCAACTCAAAATCTACCTGTAATCGACATATTCTCATTTGTTATCATTGCAAAAAGGGTAAATTCAGTAATAATTGGTTTCATATAAACTCACACATGAGTTACCTGGAAATGTTTATAACCTTGTATCATTTTCACCCACTCTCCTTATTATTCAGTTTGGGTTCAACCTTCTCTTTATGCACATTTCTCACATTTTATTTCCAATCAATTCTTAATATTTGTAATTGTATTTTAAGTGCTCTTTCACTTTCTTAATATCTCTCTCTTCACTAGTCAGGATTATATCTGTAGCCAAAACTGTGCTCAATAATTATTTATGGAGTAATGTATGAAGACTTGAGGTCAGTGGGCTTGGGGAGTAGGGAAGAAAAGACTGAATATGTCATTAGAGTGGTCATTGATGTCATTCTGAAAACAGAAGGTCTTTCAACACTTTCAATAACCAGACAAACAAAATCCAGTCTAAATAAAAAAGAAATTTGATTCTTCTTTTCTCTGTCTTTCCAAATTAGTGTTGCAAAATTATATAGTAAAACAATCATATAGTAAAACATTCTGTTTCACTGAGCATTCCTGTATAACATACAACATTTATCCTCTTTGGTAATCTATTTAGTAAATAAATATTAATTAATGCTTAATTATAATTCTATTCATCAAAATGATTCATTAATTGTCTTCTTTATATAAAGCATCCTATAATATATATTTTATATATAAAGCATCCAAGTACTATCTTACTTGACCCTCATAAGACCACCTAGTTGTTCACATTCTTATTATGCCAAATGAGAAATCTGAAGGTCACAGAATCTTTGTAATTTTCTTAAATTCACATAATCTGTAGGTGACAAAGTCAAGCCATACACACACACACACACACACACACACACACACACAAATATATATGCATTTTATTTGAACTGTAATAATTATACATATTCATGGATTACAATGTGATTTTATATATATATATGTATATATACATGCATGTATACACATATATTTGTATATATGCACAAGGTGTAATGATAAAATCAGGACAATTAGCATATCCTTTGCTTCAAACATTTATCATTTCTTTGTGTTCAGAGATTCAAAACCTATTTTAAAATATATACTTCATGGTTTTTAACCAGTTACCCTTCTGTAAGAATGTAATATAAGAAGTCATTTCTCATATCCAACTGTACTCCTATAACCTAACCATCCTCTCTTCATTCCCTCTTCCATTCTACCCTTTTCAGCCTCCTGTAATCACTATTCTACTCTCTGCTTCTGTGAGATCAACAATGCAATCTTTAGCCCAGGGCTGTTCAGCTTCATGGTTTGTGCTCTTTACTCTGCAGGGCCCAGCCATTGTTTGGGGGCAGAGCTGATTATGACGCATTCTTAGATGGACTACATTTTCAGCAATTGAGCTGATTTTGACTTCTGATATGTAAGAAATACTTTAACATGAATATTACATGTCAATTCTAATACTATATACATTTTAAGTTTTAACTTGAACGTTTTGTTGAGAAAGCTGAACATATCTTCATGTTTTTTCAAAATGTAAACACTTAACTGATTCAGTCAGATCACTCCCAGTGAAAAGGAAAAGGAGCCACTAAAGTGAAAGTAATGAATGACTCCACTGGAATATCATCTCTTTGTTTTGGTTAATGCCATGGCCAGAGATTTTGGTTATTAAAAGATCTCATTCCTTTCATGCCTCCAGTTTTTAGCTCCTCCTTTAGTTGATCGTCCGTCCAGCTTAGGCTCTTGCTGAATATACTTGTCCTTGCCATTACTTGCTCACTGTCTGTCTACCCCATTGCCAGCCCCATGGAAGCTTCGGACCACATGTCTTTCTTTCAAGCTCACATCTCATTGTGGAACACTATACTTGGCTCTCTGGCTCAGAGGCTGCTAACAACAAAACCTACATTCAGACACCCATACCGAGAGTGGCCTTTGTATCTTCACACACTGCCGCACTCACTCCAGGACATTTAGCTGTTCTGTTATCCATTTGTGTGAAGTGACCTGAAATACCTCTGGGAATGGGAAGGGCAAGGTCAGAGCACAATGGGCACTGATCAGTCAGGCTTTCCTTGGAAACATGGCTGTCTCTCTTATTGTCTCATCCTCATTCACTTCACTGGTCATCAGCAGGCTCTTTAATTCCTACTCCAAAGAGAATTGTTTTATCTCAGTCCTTAATAAAAGTTTAATAGCAGATAGAGCACTTTAGAGAGAACTTGTGCTAGAGAGATTTTATTTCTCCTAATATACCAGCATATTATGCACTTGAGTAATCTATGGGCTGTTGTAAATAAAGTAGACAACATATATTTACAGAACTAAGCAAACTGCATTTTATGAGGCTATCCTGAAACTTTCACACTCTGATCAGTAATAGCTCTCCTCTCATTAGCCTGCATCAGTGAGATGTTCTTCTAATTAGCTATAAACTTACTGCTGAATAGCAGTCATTTCATGTACCGTTTGTTATTAAAACAAATACCTGGAAATTGCACTATTAGTACAAAAATCAATCCAATTTTAAGCCCAACATTTAAAGCAGACTTAACACCCTCACTCCCACATGCAGCATGCTATTAGCAAGTTTTCTTTGATTTGAGGATCTCAGAAAAGTCTGGATTCACCAGGAACATACATCCACAAACTGAATAAAGGCATTTTCTCAATTTTTATAGTCTCTCTGACTAAGAAGCAGATTGACCACAATATGAGAGAAGGTAGGAATGCTAGTCTCACTGTCCATGCTTGGATTCAGTTTTATGCAATCAGTGAATATTTGGGACACTTAACAGGCATTGAAGCCACAGAGATGGTGGAGATAACTTTGTTGGTCCCCAAGAAACTCAGCACATTATGGAAGTGGGTTGAGGAAAGTGGGTAGATGTGTATGAATACACACAGCACATCATGGTGGAGACAATAAAATGGGTGTTCAGAGCCCACAAGTGCACTGATGGATTTAGCAGGAAAACACAAGGCAAGAGAAAGAGGATTTTTAGGCTTATTTGGATTTAATAAAATACTTGGCATTTGATAGTAGAGGAAGTGGAGTCGGCCTTCAGCTTTTGTCTAGTCTTTGCCATTTGTTGGTGGTGCAACCATTTCTGCCATTTAGTAGCTGGAGGGCCCTGTGTCTTGGTCTCATGATTGTGAGCCAGGAGACACTGAGCAAAGCAGTGATGATAAGTAATATGTAAAGGGCAGCGGCACCTGATAAGAGTAGCTTCTCCTTGACTTCCTCGCTTTCCTTCCCTCTTCCTCCCTCTGCTTCTCTGCTGTCTCCTTCTGCACTCCCAGACACCTCTGTGTAGAATCCCAGGCATTTCCAGTGCTCTCCAATCTGCCCTTCTTCCATGTTCCGGTCACTCCTCCCTTTCCTTACTTTTCATGGCATGTCCGAATTCTGTCCTTCCTCTAAGGGGACCATAGACACTGCTCCTCCACCAGCCTCAATCTGCTTTCTCCCTCTGAACTTGTTACTGTTGAATGTCCATTACATTTTGCATGTTGTCCTCAGGTCCTGTCAGAATACATTGTAGTTACCCATATGTATGTCTTACACCTTTTAACACGTTAAGGGTGGGGTTGAAATATATGATAAATCTATAACTCTAGCAACCAGAGCAGTAGTTAAACATAGACATGTTAAATTTATAATCATAGTTTAGCTAGAATAGATTCTTCCATTAGTTAAATAAAACTTTAAATTCTGTGGATTTGAATTATTTTTACTTAAACTTACTGAGCAGAATACTACCAACATCAGAAGATAGCAAGACTGTGTATTGAATCCCTAAGGGCCAATAAGTTCACTCCATATGATCTTTACTAAACAAATGATAAAAAGACCTTTGTTCAGGATCATTTTCTTATTAGACAAAGAACTCATTATATCTTCCTCTGAAGCTTGAGTTGGGTTCAGGAGAGTTTCCATAAACTAAAAAGGAAAAAAGAAAGAAAAAAGAAAGAGAGAAAGAAACTTGTCATACAATTGGACACTAGAGGCCATTCAAATTCACATTTTAGAGGAATATTTAATAATGTGTAGAATTGATAATTTAGAATTTTGAAAGAAAATTTGAAGATGTTTGATTTTAATTTTATCATATTATTTAAATTTAATACCAGACAAATGAAAAATGTACTGAAATGTACTGAAATGTTTGAAGTCAATATATGTGGATAAGATAAAATGCTGATAATTTTAATTTTTCTTTATTTTATTTTTTTGGTATTATGAATGTTTTTCAATAAGTTCTTATTGTTTTTATAGCTAGAAAGACAATGAAAATGTACTTTTAATAGAGCAGTGATTCCTCAACCAGTGCTGATTTTATACTTAGGGGACATTTGGCAATTGCCAGAGAGATTTTTGTCATGGCAAGAGTGGGGATGTGTTACTGGCATCTAGTGGGTAGAGGCCATGGATGTTGCTAAACTTCTTGTAATGAGTAAGACATTCTTCCATAACAAAGGGTTACCTAGCTCCAAATGTCAATGGTACTAAAATTCAGAAACTTCACACAATGGAAAAGTTGCTTTTCTATTGGAGATGGAAACCAACCAAAATAGCATCAATGAGGAATTGGCTTACCAAATCATAGTACATCAGTCAATATGATGGACAATTGTGAAAGTCTTAAAATGACATTGCCAAAATGTTTATTGACATGGCAATAGTGCTCCTTATGCTGAGCAGTCCAGAGTCCTCACATAAAAATTCTGTAGTATATTCTAAAATATATTATCCTTTCTTACATGTTCTTATGTTTCTAAGAAGGAGGTTCATTGGGAGTAAAATAGCATGTATTTCCAGATTTCCTCAGCATATTTTATATAATGCAAGGAAAAAACTCTAGTAGTTATGGATAATCAAACAATGTTTTCTAATATTATTTCAAATAAGTATATATATGATCTATCTATCTATCTATCTATCTATCTAATATTTATCTGTAGTTTATAGAACTAGCCTAACCACTCTAGTTAAACTCAGTGTACTACATTGATTATGAGCAGTGAGTACTGAAATTTCGGTCATATTCCAGGTCTTAGAGGAAATATTTTCAGTATTTCTCCATTTAGTATGATATTGGTAGTCAAGTTTGTCATGTAGAGCTTTTATTGTCTTGAGGTAGGATCTTTGATATATTCAGAGTTTTATCAGGAAGGATTGTTGAATTTTATTGAATGATATTCTGTATCTATTAAGATTATCATATAATTTTTGTGATTCATTATGTTGATATGTTGTTTTAAGTTTATTGATTTGTGTATCCTGAACCAGTCTTCCATCCCTGGAATAATACCAACTTGTTTATGGTGAATGTTTTTTTGATGTGCAGTTGCATTTAATTTGCTTGAATTTTGTTGTAAATATTTGTATCTATGTTCATCAGGAACATTGGTCTATAGTTTTCTTTGAGTGTATATATGTGTCCTTGTCTTGTTTTGGCATCAGGATAAGGTTGACTTCAAAGAATGAGTTTGAAATGGTTCTCTCTCATTGAATTCTTTGGAGAAGTTTGAAAAGAACTGGTATTTGTTTTTCTTCAAAGTTTTGATAAAACTAGCAGGATGTGGTGGCACACGCCTGTAATACCAGCTGCTCAAGAGGCTGAGGCAGGAGGATTGCGAGTTCAAAGCCAGCCCCAGGAAAAGTGAGGTGCTAAGTAAGTCATGATGTCCATCTCATTCCACCATCTTTCCTGTACCCAAACCCTCTCCTTACACGTCCCTCTCCTTTGCCCAATCAAAGTTCTTCCATTTTTCCCATGCCTGTCTGCCCCCACCACCACCACTTTATGGATCATCATCCACTTCTCAGAGAGAACATTTGGGCTTTGTTTTTTTTTCGGCGGGGAAGGGGATTGGCTTACTTCACTTAGTGTAATATTCTCCAAATCCATCCATTTACCTGCAAATGCCATAATTTTATTCTCTTTTAATGCTGAGTGATATTCCATTGTATATTTATACCACATTTTCTTTATTCATTCATCTATTGAAGGGTATCTAGGTTGGTTCCATAGTTTAGCAGTTGTGAATTGAGCGGCTGTAAACATTGATGTGGCTGCATTACTATAGCGTGCTAGTTTTAAGACCTTTGTTTTAAGACCTGTAGTTCCATTCCAAGTTTTCTAAAGAATCTCCATACCGTTACAAGATTGGGTGTACCAATTTGCAGTCCCAGGCTGCCTTACTATATTGATAAGGTTTGATTCTTTTCTATTTCTTGTGTGTATCTGCTCTTCTAGTATTTTTTATACTTTGATGTTGATTATCTTTCTTTTACTTCTGGATGTAAGACATCCTTAAGCATCTTTTAAAACTGAACTGGTGGTGACGGATTCCTTGCATTTTAATTTGTCTTGGAAGGCCTTCATCTCTTCTTTATTTCTGAAGGACAGCCTTGGTGGAAGTAGTAATTTTAGTTGGATGCTCTTTTTTTTTCAGGATGTGGAATATATCTTTCCATTCTCTCATGGCCTGAAAGGCTTCTTTTAAGAAATGTGTTATTATTATTCTAATGGAAATTCTCTTAAATGTGACCTGGCAATTTTCTTTTGTAGTTTTTAAAATTCTCTCTTTGTTTTGTACTTTTGACTATTGGATTATAATGTGCTGTGGTGAAGATTTTTTCTGGTCATGTCTATCAAGTGTGCAGTGGGTCTCTGTACCTGGATGTCCATTCTTTCTCATAATTAGAGAAGTTTTCAGCTCTTATTTCATTGAATATGTTTTCTATGCCTTTCCCTTTTTGTTCTACTTCAGGTTACTTTAAAATGAGAATATTTATTAATTAAATGGTGTCCCAAATGTCTCAGAGATTTTCTTCATTCTTTCTTTTTTTTAAAAAAAAAAAATCTTTTGCCTGACTGGAATATTTCAAAAGACATGTATTCAAGTTTAGACATTCTTTCTTCTGCTTGATCTAGTCTGCTGTTGAAGCTTTCAATTGTATTTTGTATTTGACTTGTCAAATTCTGCATTTCCAAGATTTCGACTGATTCCTTTTCAGATCACCATCTCTTTGGTGACTATCTCAAAAATATCAATTGTTTTCTGAATTATATGTCTATTCTTGAATTTCATTCAGTGTGCCTATAATTATTCTTGTGAATTGTTTTTCAGGAATGTAATCAGTATCCTTTTTTTTGAGGACTGTTGCTGAAGGCTTATTAAGTTTCTTTGGAGGCATTACACTACCTTGTTTTTATCAACTGCTTGTATCCTTGCATTGAAATTTGCAAATCTTGTAGATCAATTGTTTCTACCATGTTTATAAGATAGCTTTTGTAATAATCAGTTCTCTCTTGAAGATGTGTATTGGGGGTTTCAGTTTCATAGCTATGTTGACTTTGGTTCCCTTTGGGTAACATAGTATTGTCTCCCTATATCTTCTTCATGTTAATCTTGGTATGGTATGTGTATTCAGTGAATTCAGTCACAATACATATGGTGATAGGGTGGGAGAGCCCTTCATAAGCAGGGGCCAAATGATGTAGGGCTTAGTATAGTAGCCTAGGTGGGTGATATACATAGCGGTGTGTGTTTATGGAGGAAGGACTCACTATGTGGCCACTCAAACAATGGAGCTTGTGGCCTCAGAATTGTGGAGCACATTGGGTGTATCTTTTTTTGTTGTTTATTTATTTATTTATTTATTTATTTATTTTTTATTGGTTGTTCAAAACATTACATAGTTCTTGATATATCGTATTTCACACTTTGATTCAAGTGGGTTATGAACTCCCATTTTTACCCCGTATACAGATTGCAGAGTCACATCAGTTACACTTACATTGATTTACATATTGACATACTCATGTCTGTTGTATTCAGCTGCCTTTCCTATCCTCTACTATCCCCCCTCCCCTCCCCTCCCCTCCCCTCCCCTCTTCTCTCTCTACCCCCTCTACTGTAATTCATTTCTCCCCCTTGTATTATTTTTCCCTTTCCCCTCACTTCCTCTTGTATGTAATTTTGTATAACCCTAAGGGTCTCCTTCCATTTCCAAGCAATTTCCCTTCTCTCTCCCTGTCCCTCCCACCTCTCATCCCTGTTTAATGTTATTCATCTTCTCATGCTCTTCTTCCCTACTCTGTTCTTAGTTACTCTCCTTATATCAAAGAAGACATTTGGCATTTGTTTTTTAGGGATTGGCTAGCTTCACTTAGCATAATCTACTCTAATGCCATCCATTTCCCTCCAAATTCTATAATTTTGTCATTTCTTAATGCAGAGTAATACTCCGTTGTGTATAAATGCCACATTTTTTTTATCCATTCGTCTATTGAAGGGCATCTAGGTTGCTTCCACAGTCTTGCTATTGTGAATTGTACTACTATGAACATCGATGTAGCAGTGTCCCTGTAGCATGCTGTTTTTAGGTCTTTAGGGAATAGACCCAGAAGGGGAATAGCTGGATCAAATGGTGGTTCCATTCCCAGCTTTCCAAGAAATCTCCATACTGCTTTCCAAATTGGTTGCACCAATTTGCAGTCCCACCAACAATGTACAAGTGTACCCTTTTCCCCACATCCTCGCCAGCACTTGTTGTTGTTTGACTTCATAATGGCTGCCAATCTTACTGGAGTGAGATGATATCTTAGGGTGGTTTTGATTTGCATTTCCCTGACTGCCAGCGATGGTGAGCATTTTTTCATGTACTTGTTGATTGATTGTATGTCCTCCTCTGAGAAGTGTCTGTTTAGGTCCTTGGCCCATTTGTTGATTGGGTTATTTGTTATCTTATTATCTAATTTTTTGAGTTCTTTATATACTCTGGATATTAGGGCTCTATCTGAAGTGTGAGGAGTAAAGATTTGTTCCCATGATGTAGGCTCCCTATTTACCTCTCTTATTGTTTCTTTTGCTGAGAAAAAACTTTTTAGTTTGAGCAAGTCCCATTTGTTGATTCTAGATATTAATTCTTGTGCTATGGGTGTCCTATTGAGGAATTTGGAGCCCGACCCCACAGTGTGTAGGTCGTAGCCAACTTTTTCTTCTATCAGATGCCTTGTCTCTGGTTTGATATCAAGCTCCTTGATCCATTTTGAATTAACTTTTGTGCATGGCAAGAGAAAGGGATTCAGTTTCATTTTGTTGCATATGGATTTAGAAAAAGAAGAGCAAAATAACAGCAAAAGAAGTAGAAGGCAAGAAATAATTAAAATCAGAGCTGAAATTAATGAAATCGAAACAAAAGAAACAATTGAAAAAAATTGATAAAACTAAAAGTTGGTTCTTTGAAAAAATAAATAAGATCGACAGACCCTTAGCCATGCTAACAAAGAGAAGAAGAGAGAGAACTCAAATTACTAGCATACATGATGAAAAAGGCAATATCACAACAGACACTTCAGAAATACAGAAGATAATCAGAAATTATTTTGAATCCTTATACTCCAATAAAATAGAAGATAGTGAAGGCATCGATAAATTTCTTAAGTCATATGATCTGCCCAGATTGAGACAGGAGGATATAGACAACCTAAACAGACCAATATCAATTGAGGAAATAGAAGAAACCATCAAAAGATTACCAACTAAGAAAAGCCCAGGACCAGATGGGTATACAGCAGAGTTTTACAAAACCTTTAAAGAGGAACTAATACCAATACTTTTCAAGCTATTTCAGGAAATAGAAAAAGAGGGAGAACTTCCAAATTCATTCTACGAGGCCAACATCACCCTGATTCCTAAACCAGACAAAGATACTTCAAAGAAAGAAAACTACAGACCTATATCTCTAATGAACCTAGACGCAAAAATCCTCAATAAAATTCTGGCGAATCAGATACAAAATCATATCAAAAAAATTGTACACCATGATCAAGTAGGATTCATCCCTGGGATGCAAGGCTGGTTCAATATACGGAAATCAATAAATGTTATCCACCACATCAATAGACTTAAAAATAAGAACCATATGATCATCTCGATAGATGCAGAAAAAGCATTCGACAAAGTACAGCATCCCTTTTTGTTCAAAACTCTCGAAAAAATAGGGATAACAGGAACATACCTCAACATTGTAAAAGCAATCTATGCTAAGCCCCAGGCTAGCATCATTCTGAATGGAGAAAAGTTGAAGGCATTCCCTCTAAAATCTGAGACAAGACAGGGATGCCCTCTCTCACCACTTCTGTTCAACATAGTTCTCGAAACACTGGCCAGAGCAATTAGACAGACGAAAGAAATTAAAGGCATAAAAATAGGAAAAGAAGAACTTAAATTATCACTATTTGCAGATGACATGATTCTATACCTAGCAGACCCAAAAGGGTCTACAAAGAAACTATTAGAGCTAATAAATGAATTCAGCAAAGTGGCAGGATATAAAATCAACACGCATAAATCAAAGGCATTCCTGTATATCAGCGACAAACCCTCTGAAATGGAAATGAGGACAACCACTCCATTCACAATATCCTCAAAAACAATAAAATACTTGGGAATCAACCTAACAAAAGAGGTAAAAGACTTATACAATGAAAACTACAGAACCCTAAAGAGAGAAATTGAAGAAGATCTTAGAAGATGGAAAAATATACCCTGTTCATGGATAGGCAGAACTAACATCATCAAAATGGCGATATTACCAAAAGTTCTCTATAGGTTTAATGCAATGCCAATCAAAATCCCAATGGCACTTCTTGTAGAAATAGAGAAAGCAATCATGAAATTCATATGGAAAAATAAAAGACCCAGAATAGCAAAAACAATGCTAAGCAGGAAGTGTGAATCAGGTGGTATAGCGATACCAGACTTCAAACTATACTACAGAGCAATAGTAACAAAAACAGCATGGTATTGGTACCAAAACAGGCGGGTGGACCAATGGTACAGAATAGAGGACACAGAAACCAACCCACAAAACTACAACTTTCTTATATTTGATAAAGGGGCTAAAAGCATGCAATGGAGGAAGGATAGCATCTTCAACAAATGGTGCTGGGAAAACATTGGGTATATCTTCAGCAGTGATGGCTTGACCTTGTGCCTGGCACTGCCTTGAGTGTCTGAAATACAGTCCAGGCCCAGCAGTGACTTGAGACAACTAAGAAGTTTAAGCCAATTATTGTTTTAGGGCTTATCTCAGGCTTGCTATTCAGGTTGGGTTAATTAGGATAGTAGCTCAGTTGACTAGATATATTGTATGGAATGTGGTAGTGCCTGTGACCAATATGGGGGAAGCTCAGGTTGTTTCAGATATTTGACTTTTTCGAGAGAGCCTTTTAGTTTTCATTTTATCTATTAATATGTGGGAAATTTAAACTTTGCCTTCTTATTTTAATTGGCTATCAATGGGACATCAATAAGATACTGAACTTACCCTTTCAATATTGTTTGTTCATTATACATTAAATAGAAGTATTAGTATAAAATAAATATAAATGGGGATACTCAGTTTTACTGCCCCATTATGCATGGAAGTATTATAAAACAATTTCAGAAAGCATACCTGGTCTGTGATAATTCAGAAGATTATTTAAATGTGGTGGATATCCCCAAGCCAATTCAAGGATCTCAAATTGAACAAGAGGATTTTATCTTTGACAAAACTATACCATACCATGATTAACTAAAATTTCCTGAGATATTTTCTTAGCATCATTTTAAGTAATGCTTAGAAGAGAATGCCAACTAGAATAATCAAGAAAGGTGCTTTCAAATAATACTCTAGCTTTGAATCAACACTTCAAGCAATACGTTTCTGATTGATAGAGCTCAAATTTAGTAATGATGACAAGAAACACAAACAGCTACTGTGCTAATAGGAAGAGGACTAAATTTAATGTGAGGTGTAATCCTGTTATCTTGGAGGAAGAAATGCTTAGAAAAATGGACATGAATCAGGCTATATTCAGAGGAATCTAGAAGTATGGCAAAAATGAGGAAAGAAAGATTGTTCTTGAGAAAGAGCATCACGTTGCATGTCTACTCTGTCAAACCAATTTTTAGTCCCGTACACGTGCAGCTGAGGAGGCTAGAGCTAACTGAACTGCATCTCAGAGGACCTGACTTCTGTTACTTCTTCCATCTACCTAATTGGTATTATAATTCTTTTGCATTCTTATTTTTAAAATTATTTTAGCAGCTTTATTAATATATAATTCATGTATCATACCACTCACATTTTAAAAATATATGAATCAATAATTTTATGTATATTCAGAGGTTTGTAGCCACCACCATAATTGAATTTCAGAATATTTTCATTATTTTATAAAGAAAACCCATAGATGTTAGAATTTTCTCCCCATTCCTACTCATACCATCAGCCACAGATGTACGTACTGCATCTATAGTTGGCCTATTCTGGATATTTGTTGTGAATGGAATAATGTGACATAGTCTTTGTAAAGAACTTCTTGTACTCTGTAATGCCTTGAAGATTCAACCATTTTGTAGTATGCATCAGTACTTGGTTCTTTTTTATTGTTGAATATTATTCCATCATATTTATGTGATATATTTTATATATCCATCCACCAGTCATTGGATATTTAGATTGCTTCTATTTTGAATACTACAAATAAGACTTTTATGAATATTCATATACAAGTTTTTGGGTGAATGTGTGTTTTCATTCTCTTGAGCATATGCCTAGGGGTGGAATTGTTAGGCATTTTGCTGTTTCTAAAATTTTGCAGAAATTCTAGACTATTTTCCAAATTGGCTTCACCACTTTATATTCTCAACAGTAATGTATGAGGATTCTAATTTGGGTTTTCAGATTTTCTAAATCGTCACCAGATCTTTCATTGTCTGTTTTATTTTAGTCATATAGTGGGTGTGATTTTATCTTATTGTGCCTTCAATTTTATCTCTGTAATGAATAATGATATTTAGTTCACTCCATGTGGTTACTGAATAGATGAGTGTCTCTTTTGGAGAAAAAAAATTTCTGTATATTAATTGGATTGGTTATTTTTTATAATTGAATTGCAATAAATACTTATAAAAATTTGAATACAAATCGCTTTTTGGATATACTTGTTTGCAACATTTCCTCTTACTCTGTGGGTTGACTTTTCTTTTTCTCGAAATTAGTTTACTAGGAAATAAATCTTGGTAGATTAATGATTTTCATAAAATTAATAGTTTTATGACACAATTTTCTTAAATATTTTTTCTGCTTCTTTCTCGTTATTCTCTCATTCAGGTATTCCCATAGTTTGTGTTTTGATTCACTTAATGGTGTCCCTCATTTTTCTAAAGCTCTGTTAATTTAAAAATTATTTTTCTATTTTCTGATTGCATTATCTTTATTGATCTATCTTTATCTGCAAGATAGACAGTTCTTTTTTCCTGTCCACTCAAATTTGCTGTGGAGTCTGTGTGGTAAATTTTTCATTTCCATCATAATTTTATATTCTAGGGTTATTTTAAAAAGTAATCTCATTTGTATTTCTATTCTGTATTTGATGAAACATTATTCTCTTCATTCTTTAAATATAGTTTTTCTTATGTCTCTCAACATAGTTACAATGGCTGCTTAGAGGTCTTTGCTAAATTCACTCCCTTAAAAGCAGTTTATGATGTCTAATTTTTTTTCTTCATTTGTAGATCACATTTTTTTTTTTTTGCTTCTTTGAAGTCTTGTAAATATTTGTTGAAAACTGGACATTTGAGATTGTATTTGGTAGTAACTCTGGACAACTCAGAGACTGCTAATTTTACCTGCTTAAAAATTGTACCTGGAAGAAAAAATGTCTCAATCTATCAATTACTGAAAGAGGGTTTTTGAGGTCTCCAACTTCATTATGCATTTAACTGTTTCTCTTTGCAATTCTATTAGTTTTTGCTTCACATATTTTGATGTTCTGTTTTTAGTGTATACATGTTAAAGATTGTTTTTTCATCTGTAAATATCCACATTATCATTATGCATATTTGTCTTTATCACTGATTTTTTTCTGGTTCTTTCCTTAAGTATCACTAATATTGCTATTCCAATTTTCTTTTTATTACTGTTAGCATGGTGTATCTTTCTCCTTTTCTTTAACATTTTTATGTTCATACTTTAAATGGGTTCTTTATTCCTTTCAGTGGTTAAACAACACATTGTTGGGTCTTTTATATTTTGCCCATTTTGATGATCTCTTTTTTAAAACTTGGTGTATTTATACTATTTTATTTGAAACAACTATTGATATGGTTGAATTAACAGTTACATGGTTTGTAATCATGTTCTATACTACACTAATGCTCTGATTTGTTTTCCTTCTGCTCTTTTTTTTTGCTCGCTTTGGTGTTACTTGATTATTTTATATAATTCTATTTGTTCTCTTCTCTGTGCATATCAATTATGCTTCTTACTAAAATTTTCTAGTGGTTTCCCCAGAATTAAAAAAATACACTTACAAGTAATCAGAGTCTATTTTCAATTGCTCTGCCTTACACATAGTTATTTTATAACAATTATCATTTCTTGGGTTGTAGAATATTTCTCTTATTTCACTTATCTACATCTTATAATCATTGAATATGTTCTTATTTTTTGCTGTGCTCTAATCTTTGCAAAGTGTTTTTATTCCTTCTGACTTTCAAGATTTTCTCTTTGTCCTTATTTGTAGCAATTTGAATATGTTGTACCTAGGTTTAGATTTTTTTGTTGTTGTTGTTTATCCCTCATGATATTACCTGAACTCTCTGGGTCAGTAGTTTTTTGTGTCATGAATTTTGGAATATTCTCAAATCATGGTCCATGGGGTGATAAGAACTAAGGTCACTAGGGTTTTAATGTGACGTTTTATATTAATATGGCTAGGAGTCTGACTGTGTTCAATGTTCTCTATAGATCTATATCCTTATTTCTTAAAAAGTTGTTATTATTTGTTTTGATTTATGGTGCTGGAAATTGAACCCAGGACCTTATGCTAGGTGAGCACTCTCCCACTGAGCTATACCCACACTGTCTGTTGTTCCTATTTTTGTGTTCGTTCTTGATTTTTGAAGCTTCCCTTTATTCTCCTCTTCAGAAAGTGTCTTTTGCTTCCATTTCAGGTGTAATCCACAATGATTTCTTGGAGACCTATTGATGTAAGACATAGTATGGGGGAGAGGAAGAAATTCTTATTATATAATTAAAATTAAAATTGTATTCAATCTTAATCTTTCAATAGGTCTGTGTCTGTAGTTTATGACGTTCACAAGTGCTTCTTGGTTTTGCCCCTATTTTCTATAAGGTGAGCTTGGAATGTCCATCCTGTAGGTGTGATGGGATTCTGATAATGTGTGTTCCCCTTGAATATAGGCTTGGATATGCTATAGAAAGGACTAAGTTTATGCTAAATTGGTTACTTTATCTCCCCTATTAGGAAAACAAGGAAAGATTTTCTATGCTTATCACTGTGCAAACCTGTTAGGGTTCTTTGAAACCTATGAGATTATGGGACTGCAACCCCAAGAATTTCCTCATTCTCACACTATTACCTACTCACCCTCTAGTAATTTGTCAAAAGTACCAGTTAAATATTATCAGTTTATAGCTCCATCTGTTTTTGTTCTATGTAAACTGAGCTGTACTGTGATTCACTCTATTTACATGAGCCTCCACATTTTGGGGTGTCAGTTTCCCTTGGCACCTTTCTTTCCAATGAGCCTGAGTGAAATGAAAGATTTTACTTTGTTTAACTTGATTCTCACAAGGATGGGAGTGACAACTTATAAGCCTTTCACATGTCAGGATTGAAAGCAGAGGTCCTAAATAATATTTAAAGGCATTTCTGTGATTATTAGGTTCCGCTGTAAAATATGTTAGAATGTATATCAAATATTGTACCCATGGTAATTCTTATTCTGTTCTCAAAAAATTCTTAAACATTCAACAAAATGTTGCTTAATAACAATGTTTATTTCCCTGTATGCAATCTCCAGAAAGCTATCATACTCTTTCTGTGAATATTGTACCCATGGTAACTCTTATTCTGTTCTCAAGAATCTTTTTGCATTCAAGAAAATGCTACTTAATGGTAACTTTTATTCCTCAATATGCAATCTCCAGGGAGCTGTAAGCCTCCTCTTTTGAATAAAATCTTGATCTCTGTTTATAACGAAAAGGAAATTAATAAACAAAAATTTTCCCATTAGTTGAGATTTTGAGATTTGAATCTTTCCAATGTTGAAAAATAACTCTAAATAATTAAGTTATCTAATACAATTTGTTTCTGTCCTCACCAGGGCATGTACTGACCCACTTTATTTTGCAAATTATTATTCTATTATTAATTTTTATTTCCTATCATTTAAAAAGATACCACTTAAACTAGTCAACTGTAACTAGAAAAGAGAGGAGGAAAGAGTAAAGATTTAATTCTGAGACATGTTGAGATTTATCATTGAAACAAAATATCTTTGCAATTTACCATGTCAATTGTATTCTTTTTGTATTTTTATAATAAATCTAAGCAAACAGACTATAGATTCTTGTTTTATTTTACAAACATTATGCAATATAATGTCATTATCTGAAGATTAATCATGATTTCAACTATATACACATATCTCATTATACAATTTAGCAGAGAGAAAATTATTATAACATTGTTTATGCTAAGATTACATGAATGACTATAATTGTTTCTACATTCATATTTTAAACAAATATTAAAAAATGATCATTAAGTGGTAAAATACTGTGTTATGTATTTTCATAAGTTATTTTATCTTGTATTATTAATTACTAAAAATGTCTTTTTTGACAAAGCTATTGTGGATTATATATGAAATAAGATAAATTTAAGTTATTGTGTATCTTTTTGTCTGATTTGATTTTTAATATATATTTCATGTATATTAATTCTATGCTCATAGATCTTGAGAATTAAGTTTTATATAATAGTTTTATCTATGGAATTTCATCTTTGTGTTTACATAATCTTACACATGCTTTTAAAATGAATAGCATTGGGCTGGGGATGTGGCTCAAGCGGTAGCGCGCTCGCCTGGCATGCGTGCGGCCCGGGTTCGATCCTCAGCACCACATACCAACAAAGATGTTGTGTCCGCCGAAAACTAAAAAAAAAATAAATATTAAAAAATTCTCTCTCTCTCTCCTTTCTCACTCTCTCTTTAAAAAAAAAATAAAATGAATAGCATTTATCAAAATAGATATATGTTGGATCATAAAATGAGTGTCATAAATTTAAAAGAAATTTAATCATACAAAACATGTACCTTGGTCATAGATAATTAAATTATGAATCAATAACCCCAAATCATTTCTGGAAACCCAGAAATATTTGAAAACTAAATAAAAAACTTTAACCTTATAGGTAATCAAAGAAGAAATTTCAAGTGAATGAAAATGCATACACATTGAAGTTTATGGCATGGCACTAATGTAATAATCAGAAGGAAGTTATAACCACTAAAAGCTTATATTAGAAAAGAAAATGTTCTCAAATCAGTGCTCATGCTCAAATATTAAAAATGACAATTGAGGAGTTAGGGTTGGAGCTCAGTGGTAGTGTGCTTGGTTAGCATATGTGAGGCAATGGGTTCAATCCTCAGCATCACATGAAATAAAGGTAAAAAAACATGCTTTGGAAAAATGATAATTAACTGGTATATAATATGTTAAGTATTTTCTTAGAATATTTCATCTGGTATTATTAATTCTTTTCATGTTTTTTTCTAACTACAAGAATGAAGTGATCTCAATCAGGGAAACAAATTCAGAATAAGGGTAGAAATCAATAGAATAAGAAAGAACAAAAACAATACAGAAAAATCAATGTAACCAAAAATAGTTCTATGAAACAATTGATAAACTTCTAGCCAGACCACACAGGGAAATAAAAAACAAATTGCCAATATCACAAGGAAAGAAGTGACATCAATACAAATTCCAGGAGGTATTAAAAAGATAGTAAAGGAACATATTTGAACAATTTTATGGCAATAAACTTTAAAACTTAGATGAAGTAGATAAATTTCCTAAAAGGCACAAGTTCCCAATGCTCATTAAATGTATCAGATTTTCTCTAAATTAATAAATAGACTGAAGAGTGCTATCATCTTTGAAATTGAATTTTTAGTTGTAAACCTTTCCACAAAGGAAACTCCAAGCCCCAGATCCCTTTCCAGTTCAGTTCTTCTAACCAGTTGAGGAAGAAATAATACCTAAACAAATGCTTCCAGAAAATTTATGATAAATCGATTTTTATCAACACATTCTATGGAGTCAGAATTACCTCACTTAAAAATCAGAGACAGATTATAATAACTGGAATGTATAAGCTAATATCTTTCACGAGTATAGATTCAGTAATTCTTAACAAAAAAATAGCAATTAGGTACAGTAGTATATCAAAGTATAAGCCAACATAAACATACAGGTTTGTCCCAAGAATTGTAAATTAGGATTTTTTTTTTCTTTTCTGTATTGGGCATTGAACCCAGATAAGATTCATCACTGCACTATCCCCAGTCTTTTCAATTTTTTTTTTTTAATTTTGAAAAAGGGTCTTGCTGAGTTGCTTAGGATCTTGTTAAGTTGTTGAGGTTGGACCCTAATGGTGATCCTTCTGCCTCGCCTCCCCAGTTGTTGTGATTACAGATGTGCACTGTCATACCCAGTGAAAATTAGTTTTATATTAAAAATCAATCAATATAATTAACTCAATAAACCAAAAACAGAAGGCACATTATCACCAAAATAGGCATAGAAAAAAGCATTTAATGCAACCCCAATTTACAGTTGATAAAACTCTTAGCAAGCTACGAAAATAATTTCTTGATCCTGATGAAGAATATCTATGAAAGATCAACAGATAAATCACAATTGATGTTAAAGTACATAGATTCAATTTTATCTCAATCAAAATCACAATAACATATTTTTCAGAAAATGACAGATTCTAAAATTTATATAAAAATGGAAAGGACATATACAAAAAATATTTTTTTTAAATAAACATGGTAGTTAACACTACTGAATTTTAAAACTTAATACACAATTATTGCTGAGGGCCACTGCCAAGTAGATATGACGCATCGATATTTCCTTGCCAGCATACCCCATGTTAAATGGACTTGCCTTGGAAATTTGCTGTGACCTTGCATATTTAGTTTTAGCATTGGGCGAGAATCTAAATTTAAAGACAACATAGCCCAATCTACACCTGTGGAGCCTAATCCCTTAGAACCTCTTTCTACACTATGACTAGAGAACTTATTATGTAGGCTGGGTATTATTAACAACTGTGCTATTCTATCTCCAGGTGAAATTACTGATATACCTCCTGGAGAACTAGCTATAATTTTTATTTCACCTACATAATCGGGATCAATTACCCCAGGACTTATCATAAGTCCTTTTAATGTAGATGAACTACATCCCAATAATAAGCCTACTGTTCCTTGGGGAAGAGGTCCTTTTACTCCTGTAGGAATATTTTTTGTTGGTAGTACAATAAATAATAAAGGCAAACTTATATCAATTCTATCTAGATGTATATTTTCCATATATGTTTCAATAATTTTTAATGCCTTTCTAGCTTTAGGAGTTAACATTCGGGGTGAATTTGGATCTGATGGACCTTTTAGAATATCAAATAAAGGTCCCAACTCTCCTGTTGGTATGCCTAGATAAGGCCTTATCTAATTTATGTCTCCCAATAACTTTTGAAAATCGTTGAGTGATTTGAGTTGATCTACTCCTATTTGAATTTTCGGTGGACGGACCATGGTTGAGGATAATAGAACTCCTAAATAATTAATTGGAAAATTTAATTGTACTTTATCTATTGCTATCTCTAGATTATAATTTTTTAATAAGTTCGTAAGTGTGGCATAACATTCCAGCAATATGTTTTTATCTTTATGTGCTAATAATACATCATCCATATAGTGAAATATTTTTAGTTCAGGATTTTGATTTCTAAGTGGCTGGATTGCTTTATTAACATAGATTTGACACATAGTTGGACTGTTAGCCATTCCTTGAGGGAGTACTTTCCACTCATATCTCTCATCAGGACCTTCATGATTTAATGCAGGGATAGTAAATGCAAAACGTGGACTATCCTCGGGATGAATTGGAATCGAAAAAAAACAATCTTTAATATCTATAGATAAAACATGCCACGTTTTTGGTAAAGCAGACAATTGAGGAATCCCTGATTGAGCAGGTCCCATAATAACCATCTCATTATTAATGGCTCTTAAATCTTGCAATAATCTCCATTTACCCGATTTCTTTTTGATGACAAAAATGGGAGTATTATGGGGAGATACGGAAGGTTGTAAATGTCCTTCCGCTAATTGTTGTTTGACCAGATCATGGGCTACTTGTATCTTTTCTTTAGTCAAGGGCCACTGAGGAACCCACACTGGTCTTTCTGATTTCCAAGTAATTGTGAATGTCTCAGTGGCCCTTTCTGAAAATCCGACCCATGTCTGTCTGTTCCTTGATCTAATTGAATTGGTGCTGCTAAACCTTGTTCTTGTTTTCCTAATCTTTTTTCTCTCCTAACACCTTGTCTAGCCCTAGTAGTGGGCGCATTAGAATTGATGTTATTTGTTAACATCAAACCTAGTTGATCCAAGACATCTCGTCCCCATAAATTAATAGGAAGGTGATCCAAAACATATGGCTGTATAGTTCCTTCACATCCTTCAGGATCCTTCCAATCTAATACCATAGCACTTCTATGGGAATTAGTTGCCATTCCTAGGCCTCGAAGCGTTTGAGTGGCTTGTTGTAATGGCCAATGTTTTGGCCATTCTCGACGAGATATGATGCTAAGGTCAGCACCTGTGTCCAGTAAATATAGGTGTTGGCTATAGATAGGCAAATTGGTTAGTAGAATCAACAGGATTTAAAGTTGAAATATACAATCACAGATGGATGACCAATTTTTGTCAGTTTCAGAGGCAATTCATTGGAGAAATAATACTTTTCTCAGCAAATACTGTTGGAAGAATCATATGTTCATATACAATAAACAACAACAAAGTAGCAAATAAAACCCACTTCTATTACCTATCTAAACACCCTAAACTGAAATTAAATTAAAATGGATGATAAATCTAAATAAAACCCCTAAAACTATAAAACTTACAAAAGGAAACAGGAGAAAATTTTTGTGTACATGGGTCTGGCAAAAAGTTGGGTCTTTGAATTTTGTTTTCTTTTTGTGCTGTTGAAAATCAAACCCAGGGCCTTACACATGCTAGGTAAGTGCTCTACCATTGAGCTACCTCCCTAACTCCAAAACTTCTTTAATAAGACATCAAAAGCATGATGCATTGAAGAAAATAAGTTTAGGAACTAGACTTCATCCATTGTAAAAAAAAAAAAATGCTCTTTGAGAAATGCTGTTAAGAGAATGGAAAGATAAGAGAAAAATATTACAAAAATGTATTTCCAAAATATTTACAGTTAAGGCTATTATCTAAAATATATAAACAATCCTATTTTAAACAATAAAAATGAGAAAAATATTTAATCAGACAATTAACTATAGAAGATAGAAAACATGCACCATGAAAAAATCTTTAAGCATCATAGTCATTAGAGAAATGCAATCGATGGAGATATCATTAACTACAATGAGATAGAACTACACTACTGTTAGAATGGCCAAGACTAAGAAAAACTGCCTCTACCAAATATTGTCAAGAACTGGAGAAAGTGGAATTCTCTCATGCTGTGGGAATGTAAAATGCTATATTCACTTTGATAGTTTCTTAAAAAGTTATACTTACCATATAATCTAAACATTCTACTCTTTAAAAAAATATTATTTAGTTGTCTATTTATTTTTTTTCACTTAAAATATGTGTTGCTGAGAATTGAACCCAGTACCTCACACGTGCTAGGGAAATGTTCTACCACTGAGACATAACCCCAGCCCCACTATTCTACTCTGAATCATTTATCCAATAGAAATGAAAGCATGTGTCCACATCAAGGCTTCTACATGAATGTTAACAGCAGCCGTATTTGTAATAGACAAAACCTGGAAACAATCCTTGTGTTCATCAGCAAGATAAAATATAAACAAAATGTTGTGTATCTATAAAATGGGATACTATTATGCATTGAAAGAATGAACTATTGATACACACAACAGTGATGGATTTAAAAATGACTGTGTGAAGTGAGTGAAGACAAACAAAATGAATTGATATTGTGTGATTTGTGTTTGGGTGAGCAGGTAGAAAATACAAACTAATCTTTAGTGTTTAAAAGAAGACAAAATTAGTGGTTGTTAGGATGGAAAAGTTTAAGGAAGTATAGAAAAGTAAGCAACGACATTGAGGAACTTTTGTCTGTAAAGTATATATTGATTCATTGTGTTTATGGGTTAAAACATACTTGCATATATCAAAATTATTACATTTTTATGCTCAATATATGCTGTTTATTTGGTAAATTTTACGTAAGTATATAAATATTTATAAAACCTAACAATGCAAAAATTCTTGCTTTGAGTGAGATATGTGGTAATGTGAATAGTCTAATCAAATGTATGGTTGTCAGCGATGTGTTTGTGTTTTTTTCCTCCCTAAATTTATTATGCTTACTTAATTTCATCTACATCATTGAATTTATTGTGCTTAGTGGCTTATTTTCCTTTCCTTGAAATTATTATGATTTATTTGTTATCTCTGGCATGGTTTTGATTTGTCTTCAGTTTTTTTTTTTTATCTCAAAAAAAGGTCTATTTTCTTTCCATTTTTAATTCTCTGGTTAAAAAAAATATAGATATATATTTTCGTTAAGTTTTTCCCTAGTGAGATGTTCTTTGGGGATATTTGTTTTTATTCCCTGGGATTTTTATTTTTATTTTTGCTTTGCATGCTTTATTTTCCCTTCAGACTCTTTTTTTCTTTTGACTTTTATTTTCTGTTTCCCAGAGTCATTCTCATGGGGCTATGGTTAGTAGTAGTTTATCTACTTTCTTGGTATTACATGAAGTAAATTATGTTGAATTCTATTCCTTTGTTCTTGACATCTGTCTTCTCTGAGTTAGGATGTGAGATTTTGGGTGTATCTTTATATTCATAAAGGTGTGGAACAGGTGAGAGGGATCATGTCCTGCATATTTTTGGAGGTTGAATTTTCTATATCATGGCTCTGTTTACAGGTTGGAGATAGGGCTCATGGTAGGTTATCAGACAGTGCTTAGTGATGAAATGATTGAAATCATTCCTTTAATTCAACTTCATACTTTGTATCATATTCTTCTGTGAAAGACCATCCTCTCCATTAGTCACCTCATTAAAAACTATGTTTACTTCCTGTTAATCAGGAAAGATAATTTGTGGACACTCATGTGAATCATGAGGCTCATTCAGATTCAGTATTATGACTTGGGGTCAAAGAGAGACAGAGTTCAGTAATGCTATACATAATCTCTTGTTACTTTTGGGCTTCTTTGTATTAATGCAAGAAATTATATATACTTTTAGTAGTATTTTTTGTGGTTATTTAGTATTTTTATCAGGAAAATATTTTACCAGCTGTATTTCATGATCTTTACCCATGAAATTCAAAGATAAATTCTAGAGACAATTTTTAAAAATTATTTAGTTATCTAAGGGAATTTGTCAATATATCTATTATTTTTCAAAAAATGTTAACATAGAAAATGATTTGATCTTTAATCAAAAGGAAAAACTTTTTGCTCTCATGATGGGCAAAGAGATTTATTAAATAGAATCATAGTTTCTAAATATTTGTCTTAGAAACTCTAAATTCTGGACAGTTGGCATAAAATTAATTTTAAAAGAATATTGTCCTCTCCAAGCTGTCTTTATTTAAATTTTTAATGTTTGGGTGGTTTTTCTAACTGAAGAGGAGCATCTCAAACTTAAGTTCTCTCAGAAAGCTAATAGCAAAGTGACATATATAAAAAATAATGAAAATGGTGGGTAGATTTACTGTTCAAAGATTAAGAAGCTCAAAGGAAGGTAACTAACACTAATCACTTTATTTGATAAATCCAGCCTCAAGTAGCACATTCTTTATACTGAAATTGCAACACATTTTTCCTTTTACCATCTTGAGAATTATAAAGATAAATAGAATTGATTCTTACCCACTGGAAGATCCAATTGGAGTGAAAAATTGACACTACTTAATACTTAAAATTATGAAAGATTTTAAAGGAATATCATTACTTTGCTTTTTATACTTAATGGTAATCAGTATGTTTCTACAAATGCCAAATCTGGTAAATATAATCAATCTGATAGTTATATAATGACTCTAATAAAACTTGCTACATTCTTAAAAATTGTTCCTATCAATTAACTAGTGTAGTATCATATATTGTATAATAAAACATTGAATAATGATTTTTAAACACTCTTTTTCATTTTATTTGATAAGTGAGGATGCTACTTGTCTCAGCACTGAGGACTTCATCCCTTTCTTTCCTATGGGAAATTTGGTGTTGGCAGCCCTTGATCTTTTGAGTGTTCTTGCAGTGCAATGTGATTCCAAGTCAGGATTAAGAACATTTATTTTGAAAGCAGGCTCTGAAGGTTCTTTGAGGATTTCTTTACATAGTTGTGGAGGCCAGAAAGTCCATAGTTGAGTTGCATGCAGATCGAATGTCCAGTGAAGGCTTACCATTTTTTTTCTCTATTCTTCTTCTTCTACTTTTTTTTTTTTTTGATACCAGAGATTGAACTTGGGGACACTCAACCACTGAGCCAAATCCCCAGCCCTATTTTGTATTTTTTTTGGGGGGATGCAGAGACAGGGTCTCACTGAGTTGCTAAATACCTTACCATTGAGGCTGGCTTTGAACTTACGATCCTCTTGTCTCAACCTCCTTGGCCACTGGCAATACAGGCCTGTGCCCTTGCACCCAGCAAAGGCTTACATTTTAACTTGCAGATGGTGTCTCTCATTGTATCTTCACGTGACAGAGAGCAGAAAGCAAGGAAATGAGCCTTTTTGTTCTTCCTGTCTGGTCCCATTCAAGAGGCCTCCCACCCTCATGACCTAGTTATCTACTATAGGCTCCACCTCCCCAAACTGTGATTTCAGAGATTTAGCTTCAATACTAAAATATTTCCAGGAAACAAATATTCAGTTCCGAGAAGTCTGAGAGGACCACATCTGTGCTACTCCTGTTAGTGTGATACTCTCATAACTTGTAGCAACTTAAGGTCATTCCCAGAGGAAGAGAAGGTATTGCTCATGTAAGGCAAATTAGGATTTTATTAATTAGTTACTTGATGCTGGCCACAATATTAAAGCCTTTAATCATGATTTATCATTGTTTACAACTATCCTATGAGGTTCATCTAGGGAGCTTGCTTTTTAGATGTGAATTTTCAGATGAAGTTTTTCACACCCAAATGCAGGCTTCCTGAAAATAATTTTGCGTATTTCATTATCTACTTAGTTCTGCATATTTATAAAATTTCCTGGTTCATATATGCAGTTAATAAATAATTATCAGAAGAATAATGTTGAAACTAAGGATCATTAAAATTCAATAATTTAGGGGAGGGGAGGGGGGATAGTAGAGGATAGGAAAGGTAGCAGAATACAACAGTCACTAATATGGCAGTATGTAAAAATGTGATGTGTAACCGATGTGATTCTGCAATCTGTATTTGGGGTAAAAATGGGAGTTCATAACCCACTTGATTCTAATGTATGAAATATGATTTGTCAAGAGCTTTGTAATGTTGTGAACATCCAATAAAAAAAATAGTTTATTAGCTTTGACACACACACACACAAAAAAAATTCAATAATTTGTCCCAAATTTCCCAGTCAATAAGTAGCAGAATTGTAATTTTAGCCAGTGCTACCATTTAGACCCTGCATATTTGGACCTAGAGATTAACATTGATTCTAAAGTTTAAATAAAGATTAAGAAGCAACAAAATTATGTAAGTAAATAATATTTTACAGATGAATATTTGTCAGAAATTAATTGTGTGAAGGATGTATTGAAAGGACAGGAATAATATTTATGGCAATCCAGATGATGGAGCTTGAATCCTGTGAGTCTAAAAGAAAAGGAAAGGAGAAACAGATTTAAAACTATGCAGTATGAATTGGAAAACAAATGTTGCTAAGTATGAGTATGTGCTTGTGTACACTGAGAGGTGAGCCATGAAAGAAGACAGGCAGGAGGATGTATGGCAAATCATTCTAAGACTGTAAGTTTGGGTCTGAGGACTTGAAGAAGTCTAGCCTCTATGTATCAGTCATGGCCTATTGTAGAAAAACAAGATTCAAATATGGCCTCATATTTTATTGGTGAATCATTTCAGAATCCATATGTTCTATCTATAGAAGATCCATGGTCTCTCATTTTAGGGCACTTTCCCTTGCTCTTATGAGTTATAAAAGAATTCCAGGGCATATTCAATCCTAGAAGCTTGCACTGCTCACAAGAGAACAACGAATCTTTATTCTACACTACCGTACCTGGTGTAGAACAAAGCAATGTTATTCATTCTTTTCCTGGGGTTATTAAGTTTTAGGGAAGCCTTGTTCTTTCGTACCACTGTGTCATCAGTGTTACTTGGGAGTGAGACAGGATTTTGGTCTCTTACTATCCAGAGAACCTGACACCTAGTCATTAAGAGGAAAGTATGAAAAACTAGGAGTTATTAGCCCTACCGTGTAGGGTTTTTTCTTACCATAATTTGCTTGAGAAGGAACCCATGGGAGAGTCATTCTAAGTTGTACTCTCTTTTATTGTTAGACATCAGATGGTATAATTTCCAAAGACTCCTTTCAAAGAATTACTTAATCTTGTTGACTGTTGACTGAACTAAAACACCCAATGATGTCATCAGTGGGAGAAGCACACACAAACAAACATCCAGAACTGGCTGTAATATTTCATGTTTGTTTGCTAGGGCTGCTGTAACAAAACACTCTGATGAGGTGTTTCACACAACAGAAATGGACTTTATAACAGTTCTGGTGCTAGGAGCCTGAGATCAAAATGTCAGTAGCTTTGTTGTTTTCTGAGGCCTTTCTGCTCGGCTTGTAGATGGATGCCTTTTTGCTGGCTCTTCACATGGCCCTCTTTTTGTGCATACTACTTTTTAAATTTCTGGTGTCTCTTTCTGACTATGTCAGAGTCTCCTCTTTGTATAAAGATGCCAGTCCTATTGGGGCCTACCATCCTGAATCACCTTTTAACTTTGCCATTTATGGCTATATTCTGATATAAATGACTTCTACCTATTGATTTTTTTGGGAGTAGTACAAAACTCAGCCCATAATAAAGACAGGAGAAAGATGACCATGGAAGGGAATCTGTGCACTGGTGTCCTTAAGTTTTGGTGTTACAATGAAAGTTCTTAGAAGTAAAGTGTTAAAAGCCACTTCATGAGTCAAAACAGTGAATTTATTTCCTAACCTATGTCATAATTGAATACTGATTATTAGAATTAACTCAATTGTATTATCTCACTGGTTTCAATGAGATGATTTTTTGAGGACTATTCTTTGCCCACGAATGAAAGGAAAAGGAATGAGGAAACAAAATACTTATTAGTTTTTAAATTTAAGCCTTTAAATTTGAACTCAGCTTGATACACCTGCTAAATGGTTAATATTGTCTATCACTACCAAATTATTTGCTCTTCCTCTTTTCCTTTTAACGATTTATTCACATGTACACATCAAATGATGACAAGAACTATCCAGGACTTTCCAACAATGAAATCAAATGGCTTTCTTCCTGATTGTTAAAGATAAACGTTTGTGGGTGTGAATTACAACATATCACAATTTTCAGTATTTTATAATATAATATATGCCTCAGAGTGTTTAGTGCCAATTTTCTAGCTATGGTTGTTCAGAGTTTTTATGACAAGCAATGTTAATTATCTTTCATTTATGATAAATCAATAAAAAGGAGAAAAGGTCAAAAGGCAAATATAATAAGCTCCCAAGCCTTAGTAGTTGGAGCCACTGATGATCAGAGCTAATACTGGGTGTTTGGTGTAGGGAGAGCATCACGGATGCCATTCCAGCATTTGAATATAGCCACCGATTTCTGCATTCAAATTGTTTGTCTGGATAAATCAGATTTAAAAGCTTTTGCTTACCTTTTTTTTTTTCTGTGAAAAATAGCATCTTCCATTCTACTAATTATTTAGAATCAGAATGTACTGGGTCATGTGCTGTGTTATTTCATGTAGTAAATGAAAATGAAAAACATTTTGGAGAGTGTTTATAGCCTAAGTAATTTCATTTAAAATATGCCCTAGTTCAGGGAAGCTTATTCTCAACCCCCTCCTTTTTTTTTTCTTTTTTAACTTTGAAAGGTAGAGTGGAATTTATAATGATATTCCCAAGCATAAAGTAAAAGCAGTTGTCCTCTTTAGTAATTCAACAGAACTTAAGGCATGTACAAATTAAAGAAAAAAATGAAGTGTCTTTAGGGTGGCTAACTTAATAAATGAATAGAGTTTTGCCTTGGATACATTTTTTCCCAAATAACCTCTTTCATAAATTTATTGTTGAGGAAAATATAAGCTACAAGAGTAATAACAGAATTTGTAGCAATAACAATAAAACATGTGGTTATTTTTGTTTTTCATTTGCTTCCAAAAGCTCAATGTACATTACAAATCAGTATTTTAAATCTCCACGGTCAGTTGATTATTCTGAAGCAGGTATTAGTCTTCATTTTATAAGCCACAAAGACTCAATGTGCAGAAAGGAACTTATATAGAATCATGTAAGATATCCAAAGAACTAAATAGATTCAGAATATGGGACTCACAAATCAATGCATTATTCTTTAGATTATGCAATTTTTCAAGGAAATGTAACTTGTGGCTTAACTAAAAATTTGCTTCATTTTAAAGGTTTTATTTACTGAAATAACTAACAAAGTGGAAAATGCACTATGGCTCATTTACAGAACATTTTATATCCTGTAATTAAGACTATGCATTAAACCATACAGTGTCAATTCTATGTCTTTTAGAAAATATCATCGGAAATGAGTTACTTAGCATCTGCCTCTAATTTTGACCTGGGGGCAGCTAGATTAACCTTTTTTTTTTCTCTTACAACAATTCTATTGACTAAAAATTATTGATAATTTCATATGGAGAGGTCTGGCAAGAATAACACACCATCATGTTATTTTCTTTTGCACTTGTTCTTTTGTGATTCAGTAATCAGGGAACATAATTGTCACCTACTTACAGATATGCTCGATAATATATAGTTTCAAATTACTCAAGTCATTTTAGCAGCATGCCTAATTTCCTACAGTTTATTAAGTTTTGTCACTTTGGCGGATGTGTTAAATCATGAACAAACTCTAATACCTTCTAGAGTCAAGCCAATCCATGAATGCATGAATTAGATCTGGGATAAGGACACAGGTAGAGCTGGGTCTCAACTGAGCTGAAGGGGTTATGTCTCATCTATTAGAAGTTCAATCCAGTTTTCCTTTAAGACCGTGTAAGGTTGTCAAAGCATATGTATACAAGTGCCGAGATTTTCCTAAGAATTTCCAGCTGCCAAATCCTATACTGAGTGTTTTGATATGCTGGAATTGGAACTTCAGGACATTTCTATTCCAAGACCTGAAAAAATTATTTATGCATTTTACTTAAAAATCATTCATAACTATCACAGTCATCCACCCTTAAACTTAAATTAGAAGAAATTATTATTAATAAAGGAAAGTCATTAACACAGGGAAAAAAACAAAGCAATTGCTACATGATTGCTTTAGATAAAAATCTCATGCAGCTTGTATATACCATGTGAATTGGATTTTACATCAGAAAAGCAATTTAAGGAAAATAGCTTGTATAACAAAAGGGCAAATCATAATCTGTTACCATTTCTATGGGCCCAAATTATCTTCTTTTGCTCATTCAATAACACTATGGAAGTTATGAATGTACATCAGTGGTAGAAGATTAGTTCTGGATTTTAGTGTAAATGCCTCATCATTTCAGAGTCAAAAAATGGTTCTATTCTGTATGGTGGGCAAAATCCTCCTAAATCATGTATTCCTATGTAGTATACATCAAGTACAGAGGTCTTTCCAAGGAAATCTTGACTTCTTAGCACTTCCATAGTCTGGGAAAGAAAAAAAAAAATAGCATTCATTCTGTTTTATAAAGAGGAAATGTAAACAGAGACTAAGTTTTCTAGAATAATGCAACAAATATAACTTACAAGGGCAGACATCTCATGATTCCTCATTGAATCATCTCTAACCATTCCTCAAATTGCCCTTTGTGAAAAAAAAAATCAGTGGAAGATTATAGCATAAACAAGGACAAAGAACTACAATTTCTAAAAAAGATGGAAGATTGAACATGCAGATATTAAGTAAACAGGAGTGGTCCCTCTGGAGAAGAGGCTTTCTATACATTGCATGCTCTTATATTCTATGTTGTTCTCCTCTGCCATATAGATGATGGGCTCTGACTCCCAGAGACCTTTGGCCCTGATTTTGATCCCTTGTCACTCTGCTTTGGTTTTGACCCCCCATACCAGTTCACTCTGTCGCCCAGCATTCTAATCCTATTTTAAGTCCTTCTGCATGGATGCCCAAACTGAGCACCAAAACTGAGGCTCACCCAAATGGAGGCTCCATGCAGGCTGCCTTTCCTTGGGGACATCCTTTTCATCCTCTTGAACTCTGACTCCCTATGCCACGTCATTTTCCATGAAGACATCCTTCTCACCTTACTTGGTCTCTGACAGTTTGCTTCTGACCACTGTAGTAGCTACCTTCCTTCAACTCTACCTTCTACCTTCCACTGTAGATATCTATCTCTTATGTACCACATGATAGATTTAGGGTGAACTTCTTTAGGAAAGGAAGGTTAAAAAAACACAATTAAAAGAAAGAAGAAGAAAGGAAGCTGAAATACATTTTTTAAAATACTATACAGATAATTATAATTACCAGTATTTTATCTACCAGCTATGAATGTACAGAAGTTTGGCTTTGGACTCAGAGTTTATCAAATATTTGTTCAGATGTTTTAGTCTCAGACTCAGCATTTGAAAAGCTGAAGACCAAATGCATACTTTTGACATAATTTTTGACAACCCTCAACTTTGTTTTGAGCAATGATCAAGTAATTATGTTAGATCACATTTAGCTAGCATAAAAATACTACTCATAAGAACATGTCATGTGAATTTTTGTTAAATTTTGTTAGAATCTCATAGGTTTATTATTATCTTAATGTGTGGATAAGAATTCTAGCTGTAACTTGAAGGCATCATTATATGCTTTATGTGCTAAAATTCTATTAGTGTATATTAAATGCATATTCATTACTTCCACAATTAATAATGATTATGAAAATTGATCAGTTATGTATAAATGCAATTGAGCAGTCAGATAAATGATAAATCATATTTTGATAATTATTATTATATAGCATAGTGCTCAAATAGTAGGAGGACCTTATCCTTATTGAGCCTTATACCCATTGGTCTTAGATATTTATAAATATTAATAAAGTTTGAATAATAATTTAAGCCATAATTATGGAGACTATATTATTTTCCCTTTTCTAAGCTTTTGGCTAACATTTACAACATTAAACATAATAAATTTTAACTACAATTTAATAATTATATTAAAGTTTAGCTATTTAATTCCACTAATGCCTAAAACATGAAAAAGTCCTCTGTGGATACTCTTCAAATCATTAAAAAAAAAAGAATGTAAATTTTAAGCTCTCAAAAATTTATAAGAAAAAGCCTTGAAATCCTAATATAGTAGTACTCAGAATAAATAAATATTGATCAAGACATAATAAAGCAAATATGAAGTTAGAGATTTTTTAAAAAGGAAATAATATAGGCTGGGGATGTGGCTCAAGCAGTAGTTCGCTCACCTGGCATGCGCATGGCACTAGGTTCGATCCTCAACACCACATAAAAATAAAATAAAGATGTTGTGTGGTAAACAAACGAATGGGGGGAGAGAAACGGAGAGGGAAGGGAAAGCATATGGAAATGGTAGGAGACCTTCAATGACACATAAAATTATAAGAGGTTATGAGGGGCAAGGGGGAGGGAAAAAAAGGGAGAGAATTGAACAATAGCAGGGGAGGTAGAGAGGGAAGATGGGAGGGGAGGGGAGGGGAGGGGGGATAGTAGGGGATAGGAAAGGTAGCAGAATACAACAGTCACTAATATGGCATTACGTAAAAATGTGAATATGTAACAGATGTGATTCTGCAATCTGTATTTGGGGTGAAAATGGGAGTTCAAATCAAATGTATGAAAGCTGATATATCATGAGCTATGTAATGCTTTAATAATCAATAAAAAAATTTAAAAAAGATGTTGTGTGCACCAAAAACTAAAAAATAAATATTAAAAAAGGAAATAATATAGGAAAGCAATATATCCTCCAAATGTTTGACTCTTTCATGACTCTTATGTGAAAGTGAACCCTTAGGATCATTTTGGATTACAAATGTTTATTATATATTTCAGGAACAATCTAACTGTTGAAAGTGCTGAGAGATTGTTATTCCTGTACTACTTCTACCATAAAATTCAAAATCAGTTTGTTTAAAAACTGTATTTTGAATCTGAAAGTTCAGATCCATTATTATATTTAGAATTTATTCTATAATATTATTTTTCTTTGGTTTCTCTGAAGTTAGCCATTGAACATTCAGTTAAAATATGTCTTATTAGGGGTATATCTAAGCCATTCTTTTGCTTCAAAGGAAATCTATTTCACAACAAAATGGATGCCTATAATTTTCTCATATTACAGGTTTGCCCTGGCTTAGTGTGTGTTCATTAGGATCGTGAAAACAGCATTGGATCAGTTTGACTGGTACTTAGATAATTTATTTGTTTTGCAAATTGTATAAATTCAAGTATCCTCAGAAGGTTTCCTGTACTTCTTGGTTCTGCCCCTCTCCCAGGGCATTTGTAGCTTCTGTGTAGTATATTGTTTTATGTTTTCATTGAAGCAATACCAGAATCACAGGGCGCAGTCAGGGTGATGCTGAATCAATAACCCGTTTTCCTTAGCACTTTATAAGAATCACTTTCTTTTATTGCATTTGGTTTCTTTGAACTTTCACCATTTTCTCTTGGGCTTTCCTGAAAATATTAAGATGTATAAGGCACTGAATTATGATGTATAAAACTTTAACAAATTGGAGAGTCATACTGGCTTCCTATAAAAAAATATACTATAGGTGAGTAGAAGGGTTTAATTTGAATATCCTAAAATAAATTTAAACAGTAAATCACTTTCATGTGAATTATTATCTGAAATCCTTGTAATTGTGTAATCTTTGCAAATTATTCAGTAATTGCTTCTGTGAAGTATTCAATTTTTAAAGTGTATATAATGAGTCAAATAAAATCTATTGAGCTTTTTTTTCTATATGGCATCTAACTTAATCATCAGAATTGTGGAGTCAGTACTACTAATATTGTTATTTTACAAAAGAGGAAACTGATGGTCAGTGAGACTATTATGCCCCTAATGTGCTTGAACATATAGGCCTGGTTTGAACTTTAAAAAAAATCTCATTCCAAAGCTCAGGACTGTATTCCTAATGATATTCAGAATATCATTAATTAATAAAAAACAGTGGTTTACAAAATAGCAACTCTTAACTCTGAACAATTAGATTCCCAATACCAAGAAGTCCCTAGTAAAGGCAGACACAATGTGGTTTAGTAGAGTAATGGAGGAAGTGGTTGGGACAAAGTGAGTGATACTAATATTGGATTTATCTCAGAAGCCTTTGTAGACGATAAAGAACTCATCAATGCCTATATCTTCATGTAAAGTATTAGGATATCCACAGAAATTCAAAATATAAGTATATGTAATAGGGTTTGAAATATGAGCTCTGAAACTCAACTGTCTGGATCCAAATCTTGACTTTTCCTCTCTCTCTGTTCATTTGGTAAATTACTTAGCCATTCTGTGTCTCCATTTCCACCAATGTAAAATAAAGATAATATATCAGAATCTATATCATAAAATTACTTTGAGGAGGAAACAAAATTGATAAGTGGAACATATTATTGACCATGACCATGAGAACTGGTTATTAAATGTAGAAATTCTTTTGGAGCTGCTCAGAGCTATCTCCTAATGTTGTTTATATCTAACATATCCTCTTAAAGGAAAAAAAATAGTGGATATACATCACAACAAAACAACCTCACCAGCAATTTATCTCAATTTTATAAGAGATACAAGGTAACATTTATTTGAGCAGAAGATGCCATATTTCCTCAAACTAATCTTGGACTTTCTGGGACTTCTTAGTGCATGATTTTTATTTTCTCTGAGAATTATGAAGGAGAATGAGAAAGGAAAGGGGAGAGGGAAGGTGGAAGAAGAGAAAGAATGAAAAAGGAGAGGAAATCCTCAGCTTGTTTTCCAACATTGGTGGAGTGGGAAAAAGTTCATTTGTTAGCACAAAGAGGTGGCTGATTATAATGTGGAAAGTTTTCCCTCAGGTTCTGAATTTAGTCTAAGGTAGTGATCTTAGGCAGGGTCTTCTAATTTTTCTTGCAGACTAAGAAAGATATTCTTTTTTGATCACCACAAAGAAAATATCTGAGTTAAAAGCCTCAGAATCCAGTGTATCTCTGTAAAATGAGTCCATACAAACTCAGGAGGTCCATTTATCTCTTCACAGATGGACGTACACTGGAACCCATGTCCTTTCTACAGTGCTGTTAGAGATGCTGCCAGGTTATTAAGGCCCAAGATAGGTTAGGATGGATGCGAATTTCTGGAAAGAAAAGAATAGGAAAATGAATGTATCCGATTTTGTAAAGTTTACAGCTTAGATTACATAACTGGATAAAGTTTGGGCTGTGAAGTTTAGTGAGGAGGTGTGGCCAAACCCAAAGATGAACATTTCCTGTTAGTTGAAAATAATATGAGCATAAACTAAGTCTAATTAGTAGATTATAAAGTGGAAACACATTATACATAAGAATGGATTGGGGACACCATGTAAAAGAAGACTTACATATTTTTAGCCTTTCCTTTTTCTAACAGAAGCATTTAGAATTTGTATTTATTTTTGAATTCTACTTTTTTCCATATCCAACAATTTTCCATGCACAGTATTTTTATTTTCATTGGATTCTAAATCTTTCTAAGTTTTTGTTATGATTACCAGTTGATTATTGTTATTTGGAAAAAGTTTTCAAAATATCCAAAGTTGCTTTTTACAGAATCAACGATACTGATTTCACTTCACTTCTTTTATCAAAACCCATCATCCATATTTTATAGAACTTGCCATATGCACAGTAGATTGTCATTTTTCATAAAGTATCAAATTTGAATGTTAATTTTCTGGGGTTCTATGTATGTGTATTTTACCAAGCTAATTAATTATGTTGTATAATATGTTATATTGTTAGTAATTGCTGTTGTTCCAAACACTAATCACTACAATGTTGAAATCTATCACTGAAACTGTAAATCATTTAAATTTTCATTACATCTTGTCAGTTTTTGCTTTACCTGTTTTAAGACTATGTTGTTGCTTCAGATAAGTTTTGAATTATTTTAGTTTCTGGTGGCTACAGATCTTATTTTATGCATTGGAACTCAGTGTTTCTGTGATGCCACATTCTATCAGCTTTCCCTAGTTCTGTATTTTCTGGTATATCATTTTCATTATTTTACTTTAAAACCTATGATGTTTTTAGGAATAACTGTTATAAATAGCATAGAACAGCCTTTTCTCTTTTTAATTACAGTCTGATTGTCTTTGTTTATTAATGCTTGACTGAGTCAATTTACTTTTATTTTAATTTCTGATACATTTTGAATTATTTTTGTACTACACTGTTTACATATTTTGGTTCACTTTGTTCACTTTCTCCCTGCCTGAAATTGTTTGTATTAATTATTGCTGCTTCTATTATTACTGTTGTTATTATTTCTCGTTCTTAAACCAACATTGGTTTGTAAGATTTACTTTTAATATTTAAACAAAATTTAACTCTCTTTCTGTACAATAAAAAATTAGAGAATATTTGAATTCTAAACATAATTTCACATCATACTTGTTAATCTTGTGTAGGCTTTTAACCTTTCATTATTTCATATATTAAAATTGATATTTTATATGATAAATGATTATTTATATTATCTAATACAAATATCTTTTCTCTACATTTCTTTTTGATAATTAGCTCTTCCCTCTGGGATATTTCCTCTTTGTTTCTAAATTATATCTTTTAGAATTCCATTTGTAAGATTCTGTTGTTGGTAAGATTCTTGTTTGCTTATATAAAATTATTTTTATTTCCTTCACACATGAAAGATTATTTAATTGGTGTTAAAATTCTGATTTGCTTCTTTCTAAGCAATATACTGTTCTATCATATCATGTATCCTATTATTATTTATACATCATCTGCCCTTCTAAGTTGTTATGTCCTTGCAGATGACCTGCTTTATGTCTCTGCTCTTGTCATGCTTTATCTGATTTCTTTCCTTTTAAAATTTTGCAGCCACATTTTTTTGAAATGGCTTTATTTTTGGCATTATTTGTTCTCCTTAATGTGTTTTAATCATAATATATTCCACTTGATTTTTTGTGCATCCTAAACATTTTCTTTATTTTATTTTTTACAGTTGAATCAAATGGGGTATAATTTCTCATTTTTATGAGTGTACAGGTTGCAGAATCACATTGGTTATACAGTCATGTATATACACACAGCAATACTAGTGTCTATTTTTTCTTTTTAAGAAATTTGATGAAAACTTGAAGATGTTCTACAAATTCCCCATTATGCCTGTTCTCTGCTAGGAGCCACAAGCAAATAATATGATGCATGGCACCTTTGGTTGTAAAGCGACACCAGCTAGCCACTGAGATGATATGATTATGTTAAGATTTACATTCATATGGAAATTGGACTCCTGCTGTTCACCTTGGCCTGCTACGGGACTCATGTTATGGGACTCCTGGAGAGTTCCCATTGGTTGGGGAAGGATAGTAGGAGGGAATTCCGGGGGAGCTCCGGGGGGGGGGCCCGGTTCCGGGGCCGGCCGGTTCCGGTAGACCGATTCTGGCTTGCCGGCGCCTACGGAATATTGGCGGCTTTTTCAAAAATAAAGTTTTGTTCCTGCTTGAGTGGCTCGTGATTCTGTGCCCAGCCAAGACTGCGGTAATTGGTGGCCCATGCGGGGAATGCCTGAAACTTAGAGGTGAGTAAAATTGCTCGCCCCTGAGGGAAGGCGATGGAATGGGTGACCATTTCAAAAAACAATGGGTTCTTGTTTTGATTTATTTTGTTTTTATTTCAAGCTCCCTAGCCCTAGAATTTTCTCAGGCGAACTGGGAAAAATGGTTGGCTCAAGGTTTGAAGTTATTCGGCCCTGAGAAAGAGAAAATTGATATAACCATTCTCTGCTCCGTTTTTGTTTCACTCTGCTTCGGCTTTGCTTTATCCTATCTTATTGGGTTACGTTACCTTTATAGTAGATTAGAATCTAGTAAAAAACAAACCAAAAAACTGTTAAGTAAATTGTTAGAGGTCCAAACTATGGTAGAAAAAACGCTAGGTCAAGCAAAAGAGAAGGTCTCTCAAGCTAGTCAGACAGAGGAAAATTTAAAGAAAGAAAGCTTAGAGGAAAAACAGCCATCAGGTGGAGAATTACAACAGGAGGTTGCTACTAACTCTGTTCTATCACCAGAGGGCGTAATTCAACCAACAGCTCCGTCTACCGCTGAGCGGCCCTCAACTCCCGTAGTTGATGGACGGAATTCTGAGGCAGGACCCCAAAGATTAGCATGCCCTGTACTTGAGCAGGCAGGAGGGCAACGAATTCACCGTGCTTTAGATTTCAAAACAGTAAAGCAATTAAAGGAGGCTGTAACAACCTATGGGCCGCAAGCTCCCTTCACGATAAGCATGGTCAAATCTGTTACCAACTTGGACAAGACACCAGCAGATTGGGCTAACATGTGTCGATCTGTGCTAAATGGAGGACAATATTTGTTATGGAAGGTTGCCAATGAGGAATTTTGCATGGAGACAGCTAGGCGAAATGCAGAAGCCGGTTACCCTCAAAGAAATATAGATATGCTATTGGGAAAGGGACCTTATGAGGGTCAAAGACAGCAAATTGAATATGACCCTGGCGTATACGCACAAATTGCTGTAGATGCAATTAGGGCATGGAAAACTTTACAGGGGCATGGAGATTTACAAGGTCAATTATCTAAGGTAATACAAGGAACTAATGAACCTTACGCTGAATTTGTAGATAGACTTATCCAGACAGCCTCTAGAATATTTGGAAATACAGAACAGGCAATGCCATTTATAAAACAACTGGCTTATGACCAAGCAAATCATTGCTGCAGAGAGGTCATTAGACCATGGAGACATGAAGATTTAAACACATATATTAAATTATGTAGAGACATTAATGAACAAGGGCAAGTCTTAGCAGCAGTACAGGAGGCTTTAGATGCCAGGCCAAAAACATGCTATAATTGTAATCAAACAGGATATTTTAAAAGGAGTTGCCCCATAAGAGGAGGGTTTAACAAAGCTGGGTATCAAAGGAATAGAATACCGGGTATTTGCCCACGATGCCATAGAGGGAAACATTGGGCTAATGAATGCCGTTCTCAAACCACCATAGAGGGTATTCCGTTATCAAAAAACGGACAAGGACCAAGTGTTTACCCACGATATCGTGGAGAAAGGTATCAGGCTCCATTGCCAAAAAACGGACTAGAGGGCCCAATGCCCCGGGGCCCAAAACCACAAATATATGGGGCAATGGAGGAACCCAGCAGCACCATCAAGGTAGTGCCCAGGACGCATTATCCATTAAATCCCTCATCAGACAAACTAGAGGGAGCGCAGGGTTGGACATCTGCGCCTCTGCCAGAGCAGTACCAACTCCAGAGATGGGAGTTCAAATCATTCCCACAGGAGTAAAAGGACCTCTTCCCCAAGGAACAGTAGGCTTATTATTGGGATGCAGTTCTTCTACACTAAAAGGACTTATGATAAGTCCTGGGGTAATTGATCCCGATTATGAGGGTGAAATAAAAATTATAGCTAGTTCTCCCAGAGGTATATCAGTAATTTCACCAGGAGATAGAATAGCACAGTTATTAATAATACCCAGCCTCCATGATAAATTTTCCAGTTGTAATGTAGAAAGAGGTTCCAAGGGATTAGGCTCCACAGGTGTAGATTGGGCTATGCTGTCTTTAAATTTAGATTTTCGCCCAATGCTAAAATTAAATATTCAAGGACATGACTTTAATGGGCTGCTGGACACAGGAGCTGACCTCAGCATCATATCTCATCGAGAATGGCCAAAACATTGGCCATTACAACAAGCCAATCAAACGCTTCGAGGCCTAGGAGTGGCAACAAATCCCCATAGAAGTGCTATGATATTAGATTGGAGGGATCCTGAAGGATGTGAAGGAACTATACAGCCCTATGTATTGGATCATCTTCCCGTAAATTTATGGGGACGAGATGTCCTAGATCAATTAGGATTGACATTAACAAATAACATCAATCCTAACGCACCCACTACTAGGGCTAAACAAGGCTTTAGGAAAGAAAAAAGATTAAGAGAACAAGAACAAGGTATGACAGCACCTATTCAAACAGATCAAGAAATAAATAGACATGGATTGGGTTTTCAGAAAGGGCCACTGAGACAATCAAAATTACTTGCAAATCAGAAAGACCAGTGTGGGTTCCTCAGTGGCCCCTGACTAAAGAAAAGATACAAATAGCCCATGACTTGGTCAGACAACAATTAGTGGAAGGACATATACAACCTTCCGTATCCCCCCATAATACTCCCATTTTTGTCATTAAAAAGAAATCTGGTAAATGGAGATTATTGCAAGATTTAAGAGCCATTAATAATGAGATGGCTATTATGGGACCTGCTCAATCAGGGATTCCCCAATTGTCTGCTTTACCAAAAACCTGGCATGTTTTAGCTGTAGATATTAAAGATTGTTTCTTTTCAATTCCAATTCATCCCGAGGATAGTCCACATTTTGCATTTACTATCCCTGCACTGAATCATGAAGGTCCTGATGAGAGATATGAATGGAAAGTACTCCCTCAAGGGATGGCTAACAGCCCAACTATGTGTCAAATTTATGTTAATAAAGCAATCCAGCCACTTAGAAATCAAAATCCTGAACTACAAATATTTCACTATATGGATGATGTGTTATTGGCACATAAAGATAAAAACACATTGCTAGAATGTTATGCCACACTTACAAACTTATTGAAAAATTATAATCTAGAGATAGCAATAGATAAAGTATAATTAAATCTTCCAATTAATTATTTAGGAGTTCTATTATCCTCAACCATGGTCCGTCCACCAAAAATTCAAATACGAGTAGATCAACTCAAATCACTTAATGACTTTCAAAAGTTATTGGGAGACATAAATTGGATAAGGCCTTATCTAGGCATACCAACAGGAGAGTTAGGACCTTTATTTGATATTCTAAAAGGTCCATCAGATCCAAATTTACCCCGCATGTTAACGCCTGAAGCAAGAAAAGCATTAAAAATCATTGAAACGTATATGGAAAATATGCATTTGGATAGAATTGATATAAGTTTGCCTTTATTATTTATTGTACTACCAACAAAAAATATTCCTACAGGAGTATTTTGGCAAGAAGGTCCATTATTGTGGATACATTTATCTTATTCTCCTAACACTATTCTTACTAGATATCCTGAGGCTATAGGACAATTAATACTCAAAGGAATAAAAGCAGCAAAGGGAGTGTTTGGGATTTCTCCCAATAAAATTATTACTCCATATACTATGGATCAAATTGATGAGTTAGCTAATGAGTTAAATACTTGGGCAATAATCATGTGTAAAACTAGTGTTTCATTTGATAATCACTTACCATCTAATCCTTTGTTGTCTTTTTGGTCTAAGCATCCTGTAGTTTTTCCAAAAATGACAAGAAAAACCCCTATCATAATTGCTCCAAATATATTCACTGATGGGTCAAACAATGGTTCAGCAGCAGTAGTTACTCCTGATCAAACTTTTACATTTTTAGTACCCAAACAATCAGCTCAAAAGGTAGAGCTTAATGCAGTATTACAAGCTTTTATGATGTTTAAAGATTCTGTATTTAATTTATTTTCTGATAGTCAGTATGTAGTTAATGCTATAGTATCCCTTGAAGATGCTGGTGGGATTTCACCTTCTTCTACTGTTTTCTCTTTGTTTCCCGCCATACAAAGTCTAATCTGGGACCGAAAAGATCCATTCTTTATAGGTCATAACAGGGCACATACAGGATTGCCTGGAGCCCTTAGTATGGGCAATGAACTAGCAGATAAATCTACACATGACATACATATTTTCTCCACAATAGAAGAAGCTATAAATTTTCATAAAAGGTTCCATGTCAATGCTAATACTTTACAAAAATGTTTTAAAATAACTAAAGAACAAGCCAGACATATAATAAAACAATGTCAAAATTGTGTGACATTTTTACCACAAGTTAATCTTGGAGTCAATCCTAGAGGACTGATACCTAACCATATTTGGCAGATGGACGTCACACACTTGCCAGAATTTGGAAAATTAAAATATTTACATGTTACAGTTGATACCTCTTCCGGATTTTTGATGGGCTCCCTTCATGCCGGAGAAAAAACTAAAGATGTTATAGCTCATTGCTTACAAAATTTTGCCACTGTGGGCGTTCCAAAACAGTTAAAAATGGACAATGGTCCTGGTTATACTTCCACCTCTTTTAAACAATTTTGCTCATCATTTGGCATTACTCACATAACAGGAATTCCATACAATCCACAAGGACAAGGCATAGTTGAAAGAGCTCATCAAACTATTAAAATGTACTTATTAAAACAAAAGGAGGGAATTGGAAAGGGGTATATATCCCCCAAAGATAAACTTAAAATAACCCTTTTTACTCTAAATTTTTTAAATTTGGATTCATCGGGACTTAGTGCTGCGGAAAGACATTTGTATCCAAAAAATGTACATAAGCCTAAGGTACTTTGGAAAGACATTCTAACAGGGAAATGGAAAGGCCCAGATCCAGTGATAGTCTGGAATCGTGGCTCTGTCTGTGTTTTTCCACAGGAGGAACAGCAACCGATTTGGATTCCAGAGAGATTAACTAAAACAATTTCTACAGAAAAAGAAGATGATTTGACTCAAATCCATAACAGCTGATATCCAGAGCTCCAGCTTGGCTATTCTTACATCTGTGACAGTGATTAACCAAGGTGTTTTTTTCAATATCTATTTTATTATTGCATTTTTCCCACATCATAAAGTTCTATTTTATTTTTGAGCTCATACAAACCTAGGTTAATGTTTTTCTGATCAGTTTTATTTTTTGACTGTGTTTTATTTTTTGACTGTGGAGTTTTTAAACATTGCAATGGAGATTTCACCTAGGTATAGCCAAAAGGCCTTTATTTACTATTGTCTTATGTGTTGTATGTTGTGTGCACACTTCTGTTTTGTGTTGTATGTCTATATGTGTGTATGTCCATATTTCTTATATGAGGAGCGCTCATGAAAAAATGGACCCGAATTTTTTCTTTATTCACGTGATTTATATGGTTTAATTTAAATTAGGTGAACAGCTGTTAATGATTGTTTTTAAAGATGGTTAACAGATCTGTTTGTTTACTTTCACCTTTCCTTTTCATTATATTTAATAATTCTGTTCAGGATAATGTCTCTTTAGCATCATTGCCAGAATTTCCATCTCCATCCCAATTCCGGTGAAGACTAAGATAAAACCAAACTACAGCTTCTATGATAGCTATCACAGTAAACTGTATAAACTGATATATCAATGAATATAACTCAACAAGTAATGCTCAATCAAGGACTTGATTTAGTTTGGGAGGAAATGGACATATTGATAGACTCCTCCGATTTGAACTGCCTGCAGAACTTGCCTGGACTATATATCACTTACATGCATTATGAAATATCATCTGGTGCAGCGAATTGTGGTACTGCTGGCATATCTTTGCTGATGGTGTCACCAGTGATGCAATTTTTCCAAAGGAGCCATCAATTGGCTTGGTGTTGTGGCATTTCTGTATCCTTCTCCCTTCTACTAGTGATGGTCTAAATTTGGGGGCCAACAGAGGTGAGGCAAAGAACCTCACCCCCCCACTGGCACCAAGGCTAAATTTGGGGGCCAACAAAGGTGAGGCAAGAACCTCACCCCCCCACTGGTGCATAGGCCTATCCACAAGCATGGCTGAATGCTGGACCGGTAGTCAGTGACGGGTTGATCTTCTTGCAGTGGATTCAACCTAAGACAGGAAGCTGACGCCTAAAGGTCAGTTCTCCCATGACGGGTAAGAACCATATGTTGAATTGGACAACCTACCAGGCACGGTCCCTAACCACATTGCCTGTTGCTTAATTAAACAGAAGGGGGCAGATGCTAGGAGCCACAAGCAAATAATATGATGCATGGCACCTTTGGTTGTAAAGTGACGCCAGCTAGCCACTGAGATGATATGATTATGTTAAGATTTACATTCATATGGAAATTGGACTCCTGCTGTTCACCTTGGCCTGCCAAGGGACTCATGTTACGGGACTCCTGGAGAGTTCCCATTGGTTGGGGAAGGATAGTAGGAGGGAATTCCCGGGGAGGTCCGGGGGAGGTCTGGGCCCCCCCCCAGTTCCGGGGCCGGCCGGTTCCGGTAGACGCGCGTGTGGGTGGACCGATTCTGGCTTGCTGGCGCCTACGGAGTATTGGCGGCTTTTTCAAAAATAAAGTTTTGTTCCTGCTTGAGTGGCTCGTGATTCTGTGCCCAGCCAAGACTGCGGCAGTTCTCTTCCTAGATATCTGGTTCAATATTGCTGTACCTATTCATTCTGACTGTAGGGCTTTGACCTTTTACTCTTTCTTTCTGATTAATCTTACAACTTTAAAAAATGTCAAATCTCCTGTTTATTTTTAATTATTAAATATTATTTCTAAATAAATATTTTTAAGGATTATTTTTCTAATCCTGGAATTCTGTTTGGGTTAGTCAACACTAGTATCAACAGGTTGGCAAATGAATACAATGTAATGCTAAGCAATAATAAAAGTGAGTGTATTACAGCTATGCATTTATTTCAAAAATAATAATTTTGAGCAAAAAATAATAACTTAGATTTCTAACTACTACAAATCAATTCCTAAGAATCTTGCAGATCATCAAGTATATAGCAATGTCAAAGAACTCACTTTTATGTACCAATTTCATGTATTAGTCAGCTTCTTCTTACTCTAACAAATTCCTGAGATGTTCAATTTAAAAAGAGAAAAATGTTATTTTTTTCTCACAGTTTTAGAGTTTTAGTCCATGATTTGTTGTCTCCATTGCCTTAGGCAAGGTGGCACTTGTTGTTGGGAACTTATGGCTTAAAAGTAAAAAAGAGGGGAAGAGAAAGAGCTGGGGCTCTCCTGTCTCCTTTTGGCCTGCTCTTAATGACCTAAAGACCTTACAGTAGGCCTCATCTCTAAAATTCTCCACCACATCACAATGGCACCTTGATCTGGGAACAGCCTTGAACACATGGATCTTCGGGGGATACTTATCCAAACTTATCCCATACTTATTCCAAGATCTTTACCTGGGAACATCTAAACTCCTTGGCTCTTTAAATGAGCCATATGTTCTTTCTGCTCATTCCTCATGTTGACAGAGCTCTTTCTATATTATACTTTTATATCCAGCTGGGTTTATCTCTTTGTGCCATCTGAAGAACCCTTGGTCATGATTTCTTACAGTGTCTTGGGGTCTATCAATACATGAACAACATAATTATTTTAACTTGATTTTATTACTTCTAAGAAATAAAAATTCAAATCCATATCAATGTAAAAGTAGGGCTGATAGGTAGATTCTTAGAGATCAGTTTTTTTTCTATTTTATTGTACTTTTACACCAAGAACCCTAAGTTTAAGTCCTTTCAATATTCCTTCCTTTTTCTAGTGATTCATTTCATCCCTTATATTTGGGTTCTGATGTTTTATCTTTTTCTCAGACTTTGTTTTTAACAATCAAGACTCCAGATTATTAAGAATAGTAAGTACCTCAGGACTGTGAGGACTTCAGTACAGCTTTCCTCCTTTTCTTTTAAAATCATTAATTTTTGAACAAAATATCAGAATTATTTACTTTCTTCTTTATATTTAAAAATAGCTTATTTTTATTTTACCCAGCATTTCTGTGTATTTTGTAGCAAGATGGCTTTTAATATTTAGCTCTAAATAAAACTGGAAACGTAAAATAAGTGGATATAATCTACAGCTCTAAACAAGCCCATTAAAAGCCATGAGCTGTGAGCTGGGGTGCTGTAGTACACATCTATAATCCCAGTGGCTTGGGAGGCTGAGATAGGAGGATCACAAATTCAAAGCCAGCCTCAGCAACAGCAAGGTGCTAAGCAACTCAGTGAGACCCTGTCTCTAAATAAAATACAAAATAGGGCTAGGAATGTGGCTCAGTGGTTGAGTGCCCCTGAGTTCCATCACTGCCCCCTCCCCCAAAAGCCATGAGCTATGTATATTACACAACTGCAATGATGAACATAGGATCAACTCTGATGTCTGAATATTGATTAAATATAAGGCAAAGTAGAAATTCTCATGTCACTGAAGTCCAAATAAATTTCAACGAGTCCCCACCCAGCAGACCAGTTGCTAAAAAGAGCTATATACTTTCTGGGCAAATGTCTTACCATCTGATTCACATTTTTATGTGTGGCATTAAAGATTATGTCATTCTCTACAAGATGCTATTGTTGGATTCCCATAGGTTACCTCATTGAGATTTAATTTTGTTTTTTTTTTTTGGAAAACAAACTATATTCAAGTCTATCATATGTAAATATATTATGTATTATATTTTTAAAATATTCTGTATTAATAGTTTTGAACCAAATCCTTCTCATAAGAAATAAAATTAATCCAAGTCAAAATTCTGTGCTGTAACTCTTAATATTAAAAATAGCCATTTATTTTTAATATAGCAGTTTGTTGTTTGTTTGGTTTGGGGTGCTGAATTATCTGGAGAAGGTAGGATCCTGTTTGGGAGAGAGTTAAAGAAGTTATGTAGCTTTTATACTTTAGTAACATTGATGCTCACACATGAAAAGTGGGTGCTAAATGGTGAGAGGTAAGTAGATGCATTTCATTAGGTCAGGAATTGTAAGGAACAGAGGCCATACCAGTAAAATGGTTGGCAGGTGGCAAGGCCCCAAACATCTGGAAAGTGGCACAATTGTGGCTTCAGTGACTGGATCTACATCTGATTCACCCAACACATTTGCTAAAAACACATACTGTGCTTGGAAATTTCAGCAGGAGATTTCTTGGATAGGGCAGCTGAATCTGTTTATTTATTACCCTTATGGCAATTTGAAAACATAGACTAAATAGGAAAACAGCTTTGCACCCAGGGCCCTGTCAATTACCAAGATCCAGAACTTACTGCTCCGCATGATCACAACAGAGTTGGTTCACAGACCTATATTTTGGAAACTTTGAAAAGAATAGCAGGACCCAGGAATCATGAGCACACCCTTATCAAGAGGCCCTGACCCTGCATTTTCTTCCACTGCATGTACTGCCATCATCTGGGACTTATGCTTCCTTTGCATTGTGAGTTTCAATTTGCCTTGTTTGTGGTCAAGCATGTACCAGTTCTTCTTCTTCTCTATTAGCTAAGCTTGTACAAGATAGAATCCAAGAAGGTAGGCTTGTTAAAAACTTAATCCCTTTTAGAAATGCGAAAATTCTTTTGTGGACTGAATTTTAATTGCTGCAATTTCCCCAGTTATCTTCATCCCATATCCGGATTGTTCGTTTACAATAACAGTAAATTCTCTCAGCCTATAAAATGTAGTTGTGGGTCCTTTTTGGAAGTTACATCACTCACTATTTTCTGCTGCTTCTGCAAGCTTTGTGGAATGGCATTGTATTTTTTTTTTTTAGTCCATGTTGACAGCATACAATATAATGGTTCATTTAAGATGGGTTTTTATGGTGCTTGTCAAGATTTAGCTGTGTTTTGCATAGTAAAACTAATATTAAATGACAAAATGCATCATAGCAGATACTTCACAACCATTAAGGTAGAAGCAGTGAATGTATAGAGGATTACTATGCATTGCAAACAGTGGAGCAGCTAAGATAATAAATAAAGTATAATTGAAATCCAAGGGGCTTTGAATATTAGTAGTGTAACAACTCTCTGATCTCCAGTGTGTGTGAGACATGCTGGAGGAAGATTGGCTGTGACTCCTGTGTGCTAGTCTCTTTGCACAGCAGGTGATGTGCTGAACTTAATAACCCGCTGTTCAATTTTTTTTATTTAAAAAATAAATGGGAACTAAGTCACAATTGCTTTGGGAAAATGTCTTATAAAAATGTTTGTGTTTAGAAGTGAGCTAATTTGATTAGAGAGCCATGAAATCTGCTCAACAGTGTAATGGAACATCAACTAAATCTAAACTGGCAAAAACCCAGGACTTTGAAAATTAATGAATATTCAATATTGACATATTCTGAAAATAGATGTCTTAAATAGGAGGAAGAAAGAGGAGCAGGAAAGAAATAGAGATTCGATAGCATTTGAGGCATTTTTATTTCTAACATACAGTGTTGTGGCAAAACAATCATTTAAGGAAGTCACAATAAAAATTTATAACTGTGCAGTCAGGGACAATGTTTTATTAATTTATTTTTGTATTCCTTGGCCTTCAGAATCTAAACCTTATTCTTTTCTATCTAGCAACATTTCAAATGCTGGTCAATTTTGGCCAAGTGATGAATGAAAGGAGCTCTCAGAGATCTACTTCATATTTATTTATTGGGCAGAGCTAATTGGATATAAAACAGGGAGTAGGCTTTATGATGAAAAAAATGGCTTCTGCTTAGGAAAAATATGATAAATGGGGAAGATATAACTTATATCTCCCAAACCAGTTGCTAAAAACAGGTGAATAAGTAGTCAGATATGGTATACTTGCTTTGCCAGAGGACAAAAATTGATCTGGAATATCAAAATGTTACAAGTATATGGAAAAATTACCTCTCTACATCTTATTAAAATAAAATAAGGAATAATATTTACCAGCATCTTTAAATAAATGGAAGGAAAAAAAAGAGAGTTCTTAAACATTAACACCAACCAGTCCTAAAATGAAACTATTGCCCATCCAAATTGCCCAGACAACATTTAAGACTTTTACTGCAACACAGTTTGCATTCTGACTCATTTTCATGTAACATCAGAATCTCACTAGAGCTTAGACCCTGGCCAGACACTGATTCATGGACTTTTCTTAATTTCTACATGGCAATACATATTGAGTTTTAGCAACATTTGTTTAGGTGAAGGATGAGGCATGGCAAAGCCACAGCAGGATAGAGACACAGTAATAGATATGCTATTTAGGTGGCTTAAGTAAAACAAGTCTTTGAGTCCAAAAATACTTACTTTTGTTAGATATCCAACACTGCTAAAACTAGTGGTGTATAGAAAGCAATTAGAAGATAATACCACTTAAGGATCTTAGATTGAAGAAGAGAGAAAATAATTCACATACATAAATAGGAGAGAGAGAGAGAGAGAGAGAGAGAGAGAGAGAGAGAGAGAGAGGGGGGGGGAGAGAGAGAGGGAGGAGAGAGAGAAAGAATATATATTTTTATTAGGAAAATTATCTTCTTGGTAGGGCAGATTCATTCTTCATGTTGACAAGGTTCCAATTTATATTTCTCATCTAGTGCTCTCCACTGACCATTAATTTTTTCTTGTTTATCATCAAATGCTAACTGGTTTGGGAATTTCTGACTTTACATCCAAAATAACCTTTTAATGTGTCACCCACATTCCCACATAATTGGCTTTATTGCTCAACTTCATGATTCCCATAAAAAAGCAATCTATGCTTAAAAAACTCAAGCTTATAGTCTTGAAATGTTTTGTTTAGACAGACTATATATGCCTGTTTGATGGGGAAAATTCTGGTATGTACCTACCATCTTTCCTTAAATATTAATGATAAACATTTCTTTTTTGTATCATAAATTATATGATTACCCTACATATTCCATCCTACTTCATACCTCACTCTTCATAATTAAAAGATCTTGTGGATCCTTTTTTTCTCCTTTTTCTTTTCTTTCTTTACTCCTCCTCCTCCTCCTCCTCCTCCTCCTCCTTCCTCAATTCTACTTCTCAGGTTTAGTGCAGTTCTTAGGAGCTTCTAAATGTTCTTATAATCTTTCAGTCTTTTTATCACCAGTCCACCCTGAACAACATAACAAATGTCATTCAATGATATTTTAAACATTCCCTGATCCTACTCAAAATAATTTTTTCCTGCTTTTTTCCTTGTAAGCCAAACTCTAAAGTTCTCTGGTTTTAGGTGCTGTATCAGCTGGCACTCTTCTGTTTATTTAAATTTTCACCTTAATATTTATCTCTAGTTAGGCCATTCCCACTTTTGTTGAGCAAAATTTGTTCTTTCTCTTATATTTTTATATTCCAGCTGACCCTGATGTCAGTCATGGTCTTGAAGACATTCTAGCAGATTAGGTTGAAGTGTGTTTAGGTTAGTAGGTTATAAAGTATGAGCATTGGCGTAAGGAATACAATAGCCCAACCTGGGGGTGATCATAATGGGGAGCACTGAACACATCTAAGTTTGGAAGGATAAGAGGAAGAAGTTGTTACTGGAGCTGGAGAGGATAGCTCCTTGGGGGAATGCCTCTGAATAAGAGTTGTGTAATTACTTAAAGGGACACAGGGAAGGGGAGCTGAGAAAAACATTTCCATGACATTCCTTTCTACTTTTCATCTTATTTCCTGGTGGTATCTTTTAATGGCTACACATAATCAAAAAGGCAATTCAGTCCATAAAAGTCAGTTACTAGAATGCAGACTGTATTAAGCCAGCTTTTCATCATTGTGACCAAACTGCCTGACAACAACTTAGAGGAGGAAAAATTTATTTTGGGCTTATGATTTCAGAGGTTTGATCTTTGGAAAACTGATTCCATAGCTCAAGAGAGATAGAATTTATTCTGTTTAATGTTGTAAATGTTAGCTCTGGAGAACTTTAACCTATCAGTGCATGAATTCATTTGAATGGATTAACTGGGTGATAACTATAGGCAAGCATATGTGACTGAAAGAGACAGGTCATGGTGACATACATTTGGGTATATATTTTGTCCCAGGTGATCAGAGTTCTTTGCTTTCTGATCTCTGTGTTCTGAGATGCTTTCCTCTGCCATGATGTGTTGCCTCATTTAGGGTCAAGAACAAAGGAATCTGACCTTTATGGACTGATATCTCTGAAACTGTGAGCACCAAATAAACTTTTCCTTCTCCAAGTGATCTTGTTAAGTCCTTTGGTGACAGAAATGAAAACTCTGATTAAACACCAAGTAGGCAGAAAAGTATGGTGTAGGAAAGTTGCTCTGTAGTCAGAAAACACACACACACACACACACACACACACACACACAGAGAGAGAGAGAGAGAGAGAGAGAGAGAGAGAGAGAGAGAGAGAGAACAAGAATGAGACAGGTACCAGGGACAAGGAAAAACCCCAGAGGTACTCCCCAGTGACATACTTCCTCCAGCCTTACCTACCTACAGTTTGCACCCTCTCACTCCATTCAAAATATGATGAACCCATTAGGTTACAGCTCTCCCAGTCTAAGAACCCTCACAATCTAATCCTTGCACCTCTGAACATCCCTGCATTAACACAGGAAATTTTGGGTATATTTCATAGTCAAACCACAACCGACCAAGCTGAAGAAAGGCAGAGTCGATCTGCAAGGAAAAAAAAAAAGATCAGTGCAGTCCTAACTAAAGGTCCAATGGCCTTTCCTACACAGTGCACATGATTTCAGCATAAAGAACCCAAAGTCATAAACATCTTAATGCCAAATTAATAATTTGTACCTTTCCATCTGTTTGCATTTTCTTTGACCAATTGCTTTTATTTAGACTCCTGCTAATTTCCTAGGGGTTCAATTAGAAGACTCTAACCTGAACTGAGAAATTACAGCCTACAATTGCTTTGAAAAGATGTGAATTGTGAGGTATGATTTGACTAGTGCAGCAGCTGTATGAATCTTTATCTAGTCCTAATTTGAAGAGAAGGCCACTGACCTTTAAGATTTTTATTTAAGAATTAGCTGATAGAGTACATTATCAAAACAATTGTACTCGGCAATGTTGTGGGTTATTTTCCATGGATGTTGGAATACTGAATGGTGTGGAAAGCAGCCTCTTGTAATGAACTCATTTAGTGATGGGCTTCTACATGGAAGAAAGAAAATAGTTAGTTCTATAATTTTTGTAGACTTTGATCTTTACACAAATGGTTTTTCTATTTGTTACTCTAAAGGCAAATCGAGGGTTCATACAAAGGAAGAGATGTGTGACACAGGCATCATCTACCTTTTCTGCTGGGCTTCCTGAATCTATTCCCCTTTCCTCTTGATAAAAACATATCCTTATTTTGTTGGGGTTTTGTCATTCCCTTATGGCCCATACATTTCAGAGGAAACTGAACCTCTCCTCAACCACAGAGGAAAAACATTTTTAGATAATGATAACCTACTGAATCTCTTCTTCTGTCCACTGTTACTTATTCACAGCCTAGTTTCAGAATGTGAGCAAGGAATCAAGGGATAACATTTCCTAAGATTTCTGGAAAAGATTCTTCTTTATTATTCTGAGAGAACTATGGGTAGAGACATTCACTCTACTCAGAGTGACATGGATGAGAAAAGAATAGAGGACTAGGAGACACTGTGAGCCGGGATAGAAAGGTGCTGAAAATGAAGTGAATACCAAGGAGGCAGAACTGAGAACTACTGAGACCTGCGGGTTCTGGTAGCAACATTTGAGCTGACAAAGCAAGCTTTTTCTTTAGTAGAAAGGGAAATTAAGAAACACCTTCCTCACATGAACCAATACTTCTGCTTTACAGTTTTTGCTATTTTTTACTTGAGATTTCTTTGGTAACAATGAAAAGAGCTCTCTCCCTCTATCTTCCTCTCTCTACTTATTGTGAGAGGATACACACAGAAGGCTTCTATCTGAAAAACAAGAAGATAGACTTCACAACTAAATGTCTGGAAGCTGAATCTTGGCTTCCCAGCCACCAGCTCTGTGAAGAAAATGAATTCTTCTTGTTTAAGCCATTAAGTCTACAGTGTTTTGTTATGGCAGCTGGAAAGTCTAAGACCTCTCTTTCTTAAAGGACATTTGCATTTGATATTGTTTTCCATGTTATATAACTTGTTTGTTTTGCTGAAGGATGATGGTTGCATTCTTTGAAGAGTAAGGGATATGTGAGAGTGAGAATTTATTAATGTTAGTCCCCCGTATAATCCATCAGTCTTCACTGTGCATTCTATTCCTTTGAAAACAGGACACATTAAACATGTTTTAGTGTGAAAACATAACATAGGATTTATAAGAAAAAGAAACTCAGCTATTTATATAAAGTAATAAAATTTTCTACATATTTTCATAGGTGACAATTAAGATGTAGTCAGTTCTTAGTTTGAGAAGTTAATATTGTAAGCATGAATAATAATAGTTTTCATTCAATATGATAAAATTTTTTTAAAAAAATTATTTTCTCCACATGACTGGGCAATTTTATATAAAATGTATTTGTAATTATGTTAGAAAATTTTATATAAATAAGTTTATTCAATTAAAATGTATAAGAGTTTTGATTCAAAACAATGGTCATCTCAATTTATTAAATTTAATTAGGAATGAAATACATAATAATATATACTGCTCCAACAGCCAATAAATAGGGAAACTTATTTCTGAAATTTTGATCAATTACTTGTTAATCTTCAAAGTTCAGTAATATGGCCTTCTGCCATATTAAATTGAGGTTTCAATGTAAAATAGATGATGCATTCTTTCGGAAATTCCTTTTACAACACAATTAACCTCTTCACCTTCTTGAAAACACATTGTTAGCATACTGGGATGCTCTTTAATTTGACATGCTGTATATGGTACCAATCAGTGCCAAATAACACTTTAAATTTCCTTAAAATTTATTTTACATTTGTTAGTTAGGCTTTCAGCTACTAATTACACCATACTTCAGTTTTTATGCAATCCTTTGATCCAGGGTATAATAATAATGTGATTGCATTGACTGCAGGGTGTTCTGGTGATGGAATCAGTTCCATCAAATGTTAGGGGACTGTTTAATGAAAAACTGAAGAAAGTCGCTATGAATAACTGCAGGATGTATCTTGGATGGAACTCCCATTACGAAAGACATGCCAGGCTATTGCTCTTGGAAAAAATGTTTCATTCAAGATATAATAAAAATGTTTCAGAAGCACATATGAATAATGAATAAAGAAAAATCAAAAGCAAGGAAGGAACACAACAGCAAGCAAACACTTTGCGAAGAGGTTTATTTTACAGCTTTAAATATAAACTGTATTATTTTAGAGTTCGTGTTAAAATTGGAAGGGCTCTTAGAAATGATTCACTGCCACTCTCTGGCTATGTATCAGTCCCTTTTATAACAATGCCATGGAGGGGAAGGTCTGCTTGTGCCTTGCCTGAACACCTCCAGGGAGAGGAAATTCATTAGCTTGAAGGGCAGCTCATCACTTTGATGCTGTGATATGCTTTCGTGATCTAGTTAGCTCCATATATGTCTGCCACCTTTCTACTATTATAAACTAAAGACAAGATTAAGTCTCATTTGAATTGTCATGCTGTCATAATTATAGCACAGGGCAATTCTCAATTAATATGGTGACTTGATGATGAGTTAAGAATGAATGTCTATCCCACATACCTTTAGAAAATTTCTGTCAGGATCTCTTTAACAAATTTTAAAAACTACTGTGCACTCTCACCAGCAATACATATGAATAAAAATATTACATAATCAACATGTGTTTTGATTTTTCTTCATTGCCAGTGTGATTTTATTTCCTAGATTATTCTTATATTGCTTATCCTTTTGCTAATGCTTTTATTAAATGCATCTGAACTCAATGAATTGTATCACAAAAACTTTTCTTTATGAAGTTTAGGATGAAATACCAAGACCCTGATCATAAAAATTCATCATTTTAGCAGCTGTTTGGTTATAAAATTATTATAGTAAAAGCTTATAAATATGTGCTGCAGAAACATTTAGAGGGAAAGTATTGTTCTATAACATTTTATCACTTCTGAGACATGACTTTCAGTAATGAGTTACTTTATGAAAAATTACTTTTGTGAATTTGCTTAAAATTCAAAGTAGAAAAGAGAAGGGAAGGGATGGAATATTGGTCCAGAGTCCAAGAAATGGACTTTGATTGCTGATCTGCTACTTTATACCATGTGACTTTCAAAAATTACCTGTATTTTCAAAGATTCAGTTTTTTTTTTCTTTTAGGTGGACACAATATCTTTATTTTTATTTTTATGTGGTGCTAAGGATCGAACCCAGCGCCTCACGCATGCCAGGGGAGCACACTACCACTTGAGCCATATCCCCAGCCCCAAAGATTCAGTTTTCTTATATGTGAAATGATGAAAAGATAGATGTTCTCCCTACCTCAAAGGTTAACAGAAGGCTCAAATAAAACATTGTGAGGAAGAGCACTTTGTAAAAGAAAAGTCCTATAAAGAATGAGGGACTATAATCAGAGAAGGGACTTTGACCCCTGTTGCTTCAGATCTGATTACTTCACAACTTCACAACAGGTCAACAAGTACATTTATTTTAAATGTGGAAGCTGCCCTGTTATGTTATGACATGTAGGCCCATGCTAACAAGATTTGCACAAACAATTTAAGCAGGCATAGTAATCTGAATACCTCCACTTAATTGAATACTGTGTAACTCCAGAGTAGTATCAACTAATTCCACATGTCATAATAGTCATACTTTAATCAAAATATACCTTAGTAAAAGTTGAATTTACTTACCAAGAATCAGTAAGTAACTTCTCTATTCTGTTGGAATTATTTCAAATACACATGAGATGTACTTTAAGAGACCACAAAATCCCTACTTCACACCATATATAAAGTTTACTCAGAATGGATCAATGGCCTCAATGTATGAGTTAAAATTAATAAACTCTGAGAAGAAAACATAAAGATAAATTTTTATGACCTTAGGTTTAATAATAGATTCTTAGATATGATAGTCAAAGTAAAACAATAGATATGATAGTCAAAGTAAAACAAAGTAAAACATAAATAAATTTGTACTTTATCAAACTTAAAAACTTTTGGATATCAAAGGACACTATTAAAAGTCAAAACCAAAACAAACAATGAATGGGAGGAAATATTTTCAATTATATATTTGATGACAGTCTAATATTTGCAGGATCTTGGGAGAATCCCTATATACATAACAACAAAAAGACAAACATTTCCATTAAAATGAACAAAAGATTTTGTTATGTATTTCCCCAAAGAATATACAAAAATGGCAAATAAGCACATGAAAAGATACTTAACATCATTGATCATTAAAAAAAATGAACATAAAAACAACAGATATCATTTCATTCCTACTAAAATAGTTAAATTAACCATGATCATCTTTACTGAAAAACAATAACAAGTATCTGAAAGGATGTAGACTAGGATCCTCACACATTTTTGGTAGAAATGTAAAATGATACAGCCATTGTGGAAAACATTTTGGCAGGTATAATAGTTATGTTAATTGTCAACTTGATTGGATTAAGGGAACCCAATGATTAAGAGGCTTATGGGTATGTCAATGCAGGTGTGTCTAGGAATGATTGACATGTGTGAAAGCCAACTGAAATGGAGACCCTCCCTAAGCACAGGCGGCACCATACAATAGGATGATGGTTTAGATGGAATAAAAGTTGGAAGACCAAAGAAGCAGCAGCAGATGCAAGCTTGATTCTTCTTGAATGGCTACTTCATTGCTGCGGAGATCTTTTGAGGATATGGGACTCTCACTTCTTCACTCTTCCAAAGTGGATTTTGCCAGTGATTCTCCAGAAGATTTTGGTCTCAGACAAGGGTAGCACCATTGATCCCTCTAGTTTTAGAGTTTCAGCCTCTTGGATTGTGCAGCTACTGGTTCTTCTAGCTCTCTAGCCTGCAGACAGCCATTTTGGATGACAGCTTCTGGTGTGTAAGCCAAGCTAATACATCCCCTTTTTATAATTATGCTTGCCATTCATTCTGTTCCTCTAGAGAACCCTGACTAATACAGCAGGTCCTCAAAAAACTGAAAGAATTATCATGTGATCTTGAAATTCTACCCCAAGATATATACTCCAAAGGATGAAAAAACAAATACAGATATTACCAGGTATTAAAAAAAATAGATGGTTCTCAGCATTTAAGTATGATGGTTTGACTTAAGATTTTTTAATTTTTTTTAACATTACAATGGTGCCAAAGTGAAAGCCAATAGAAACTATTGCAAGTTTTTAACTTTGATATTTTCCTGGGATAATAATATACAGTATGATACTGTTTTCTGATGCTTGGCAGTGGCAGTAACCCACAGTTCACAGTCAGCTATGTGTAACAAGAATAAATAACTGTTGCTCTGAAGTGAAATTTTGCTAAGCTATGATTCTTGGTAGTTGGATGTAGTAAACACTTTTTTGACTTATGATATTTTAAATTTAATCATAATGTTTATAAAGGAATTTCACCATTGTACATTGAGGAACATTTGTACTTACACAAAAATGATCATAGCTGCACTCTTCATAAGAGTTAAAAGGTAGAAGCAACTCAAATGGATTGGATATACAAAATGTGGCATACGCATGCAACAGATTATTATTTAGCCATAAAAAAAGAATGAAGTACTGATAAATGTTGCAAGATAAACAAACTTTGAAAAGGTCAAGGTAAGTCAAAGAACCCAGACTGGACAGATCAGAAATATCCAGAAGAGTTAAATCCATACAGACAGAGAATATTAGCATTTGTCAGGGACTAGTACAGTGGAACATGAGGGGTGATTGCTTCATTGGTTAGGGATTTTCAGTTGGGTTGATGTAAATATTTAGAACTTGATATGCAAAGTGTATAACTGTGAATTTACTAAATGCCACTCCATTTTATAATTACTAAATTATAAAATTATATTTCATAGTTTACTAAATACCACTCTTTAAATAATTAATTTCATGTCATGTGGATTTCACCTAAATAAAAATAAAATTTTTCTTTCTTTCTTTCATTCTCCCCCACCCCCCTTTCTTTTTGCTGTGGTAAAATGAAAAGTTTAAAATGCAGAGTTGGAGATATAACTCAGTGACAGAGCATTGGCCTATAACGTAGTACAAAAAAAAAAAAAAAAAAGGCTTATTGGTAGGCAGTTTCCTTTTGGTGCAAATTCTAGTTTTACATTTCAAACTGGATAATAAATTGTGTTAAACACACATTATAATTCATAAAATTTAAAGGATCCTTTTTTATACATGTTTTGATAGGAAAAATAAAATTCTTACTATTTTTTTTGCGGGGGGGCATTTCAATTATCAGGGGTCTCTAGCTCTGAACTTTATAGATCTACTATTCAGGTTTATTTTCTTTTCACTTTAAGATCTTTCTCTGTTTTTCCTGACATGGGTATAGTGTGTGGCTTTCAAGAAACGTGAAGTTATAAAGGACAAAACTTGATCATGAAATATTTCATGTTCAGATGCAGAAAAAGGCAAAAAGAAAAGAAAAAAGGAAATTATTACAAAAATAAAATATCTCCACTTAGGATATTTTGTAAACACAAAAGTCTGGCAAATAAAGTATCAATATTTTATAGTATTTATTTTTATTTGAAGCTGAACATTTCCATGTGCCAAATGTAGATAGTCTGTTGAAATCATACTGCATCCTCATAGGTTAACAAATGTTAAATGGATTCTTGAATTAAAATATAGTGTTATTGAAATTGGAGTAAGTGACGTCAAAACAGGTCAGTTAATAACAAAGAACTGGAAGATTTGCCTTTGCAATTCTTTTAGAGACATAATCCTCATCAACACAATATCGTGATAAATGATGCTCTAAATCATGGCCTCAATTTTATTTATATTGGCATTACGTTGAAAGAGGGCAAGATTTCTGTAATATTATCCTATTTTAAACCTGGCAAACAAAAGAAGGCATTTCATAAATTTTACTGTAGGTATATACATTCTATTGCAATATTTAGGAAAAGGATGACCTTAAACATTTGTATAAAGACAGAGATATAAATAGACAAATCTATAAGAAACAGGTCAACTAGCCAGTTAGTCAAATATATAGTGAATATTAATCAAGTTCAATTATTTGAGTCAACCATATGAAATTATAAATTTTGTAGGCCTAAACTGTCAAATGTCAGCAATTTTACATATTTAACATTTTTATATTCAGTCTCTTAATTCACTTTACATAAGGATCAAAAGGATGTATTTTTAAAATTTAATATCTTCAAATGAAAATATTATAATAAATTAAACTAAGATATTTTCCCTTTCTTCATAGTATTTATCAGGTTCTTAGAATATAAGGTTCTAGAGATGCAACCCAGCTTTAGGTAAGTAGAAGAAAAGAAAAATGAGACTCTTTGATCCCAGAGTGATGAAAGGCTGTTAATTTAATTCTCAGGCTAACACTATCCATGTGACCAGATGCTCTAAATTGCTAAACAAATTGTCAATTACAAAAAAAATTGAAGCAACCTTAGAAGGACATAGAGTGGTCAGTATGGGTCACATTTCTCATGCCAAAGTCAAGTCATTCTAGTCAGCAGATAAAGTTCTTGTATCAACTATTCTAGTACTGGTGCTGATCCTGGCAGATCATGGACCATATAAATGAGGGCAGGAGCAGAGTGTCAACACCCACTTCTCCATCATAGCTTCCTATTGTTATGAGTTGGAGTGGGTTGGGCCTGGTACCCCAGGCTGTAATCCCAGCAACTCAGGAGCCTGAAGCAGGAGGATCATCACAAATTGGCACAACTTAGCAAGACTCTGTCTAAAAAGTAAAATAAATAAATAAATAAAGTTGGAAATGTATAATAGCATGAAAGTGTCCCTGAATTTATCCTTAGTATTAATCAATCAATCAGTCAATAAGAGTGTGAGTTTGTAAAAAAAAAAAAAAAATTGTGTTACCTTAAATTAGGTAGAGGGAAGTGAAGGGGGGGGGGGAGGCAGGGGATGTGGGGATAAGAAAGATAGTAGAATGTGGGGCTGGGGATGTGGCTCAAGCGGTAGCGTGCTCACCTGGCATGCATGCGCCCGGGTTCGATCCTCAGCACCACATACAAACAAAGATGTTGTGTCCGCCGAAAACTAAAAAATAAATATTAAAAAATTCTCTCTCTCTCTCTCTCTCTCTCTCTCTCTCTCTCTCTCTCTTTAAAAAAAAAGAAAGATAGTAGAATGAAACAGTTATTACTGTATCTATGTATGTATGTGACTGTATGACCATATTCAGAAAAATGAGAAATTATATCCCATTTATGTATATCAAAATTACATACAAGAGGAAGTGAGGGGAAAGGGAAAAATAATACAAGGGGGAGGAATGAATTACAGTAGAGGGGGTAGAGAGAGAAGAGGGGAGGGGAGGGGAGGGGGGATAGTAGAGGATAGGAAAGGCAGCAGAATACAACAGACATGAGTATGTCAATATGTAAATCAATGGAAGCGTAACTGATGTGATTCTGCAATCTGTATACGGGGTAAAAATGGGAGTTCATAACCCACTTGAATCAAAGTGTGAAATATGATATATCAAGAACTATGTAATGTTTTGAACAACCAACAATAAAAAAATAATAAAAAAAGAATATAAGTGCATTCTACTGTCATGTATAACTAATTAAAACAAATAATTTTTTTTTAAAAAAAGAGTGTGAGCAGATGCAGGTTTACATATGAGCAAGAGAGGTTCAGGTTCAGTATTCCATTTAGTTTTTAACAATATCACTTGATGTTTTCATCTTTAGAATAAGTAAAAAGTATAGCATAGAGTCTATGTGATAATTTTGATGGGTTTACTTCAACCTAAAAGAAGAATTAGTATAGCTAAGTAGATAGTGCAGCAATATTTTTAATAAGATTTTCAAAATAATTTTTGAAATAAATATGGATTCATAGAAAATTGGAATGAATGTACAGAGAGGCCCCATGTATCCTTACCCAGTTTTCTTAAATGATTATATCTTACGTAATTACAGTAAAACGCAAGGTCTAGGAATGTGCCTTTATATTTGTATGTCATTTTACCATGTATAGTTTTGTGTAAACACTATCTCAATCATAACATAGAACTGTTTTGTCTCCACAAAGATTCCTCTTTTGGTATTCTATTATGGTCTCATCTGACCCTCCCTTTCAACCTACTCAACCCTTGGTCACTATTGATTTGGGTTCCATTTCTACAATTTTGTTATTTTGAGAATTATGTTAATGGAAACATACAGTATATGACCCTATTTTTAGACCATCTTCTTTACTGCTCTCAATGTAATTCCCTGAGATCTATGCAAAATGGCAAATGCATCAAGTATCCTATTATATTGCTAAATAGACTTCCATGATATGGACATATGGCATTTTGTTAACCATTCACCTGTTGAAGGACATGTTTATTTTATTTCCAGTTTTGGAATTTTACACATAGAGGTGTATTTGAGTTTTTTTTGAGGATATACAAGTTTTCTTTTATCTGGGACAATTGCATAGGAATGCCATTACTAGGTTGTATTGTATATGTATGTTTTTTTTCTTAAAAATTACTAAATTATTTTCCAGAATTATTATAACATTTTATATTTCCATCAGCAGTTAATGAGAGATGAATTTTCTCTACATTCTGGCCGGCATTTCTTATGGTGAGGTTTTAAGTTTTGGTCATTCCAATAAGTATATTGTGATACCTTCATGTGGTTTTAATTTACATCTACGTAATGACAAGTGATGTTGAACATTTTTAATCATGTTCTTCATCCCTTCATGTGCTACTTATATATCATTTTAAGGGAGCATTCTCTTTATTTCTTTTGCATATCTTCTAAATGGATTGTTATTTAAGTGTTGAAATTTGATAGTTCTTTACATATTCTAGACTCATTTTTTAGGTGGCTTGCAAATATTTTCTCTTAGTCTGTCACATGTCTTTTTATTTTCTTAATAGTCTTTCAGTGGATAGACATTTAAAATTTTGATGAATCCCAATTTTTTTTTCTTTTTTTCTTTTTTTTTTTTGTTCTGGGGATTGAACTCAGGGGCACTAGATCACACAGCCACATCCCCAGCCCTATTTTGTATTTTATTTAGAAACAGGGTCTCACTGAGTTGCTTTGTACTCTGATCCTTGCCATTGTTGAGGCTGGCTTTGAACTCCAGATCTTCCTGCCTCAGCCTCCTGAGCCACTGGGATTAAAAGCATGCACCACCAAGCCCCATTGCAATTTATCATTTTTGGAGGCAAATGTTTTTAATTTTGATGAAATTCAATTTATAACTTTTCTTTTGTGGATCATGCTTGTGATGTCAAGTCACAGGTCTGTTTATCAGTTCCAACATTGTGAACTAACCTCACACCTGACACCTAAATAAATTCAGAATGGATCATAAATTAAAATGTACAATTACACAACTTTTGGAAGATTATATAAAAGATCTTGTTATATAAAATTATTTTTATATCTACTTCAGTTTAGGATTGATTTGAAAGAACAGAAATGCAAGGAAATACATGTTTGAGGATTCCTAATCTGAAATCTTAATGTTCTATAATCCAAAACAATTTTCAGCACTGACTTAACAACACAAAAGGAAAACTATACTTATATATAATTTTAGGCGAGCTATCTTTTATTTCTGTTTCACACAGATTGTTATTTAGATGTTGAAATTTTACATATCCTAGATTCATTTTTTAGGTGGCAAATATTTTTTCTTAGACTGTCTCATGTCTTTCTGTTTTCTTGATAGGTTTTCAGTCAAAATTTGTCTTTTCAGTCAAAATTCAGGCAAGCTATAAATATTATATAGATTCATCTTTAGGCAATGTGTATAAGATATATACGAAATATAAAGTGAATTTCATGCTTAGACTTGGGTTCCATCTCCAGGATACCTCATTGTATATTTTCAAATGTTCCAAACAACAACCTGAAGCACCTCTTATCCCAAGCATTTCAGATAAGAGAAACTTGTCCTGTATTTACTTATATCAACTTCATATAAACCAAAAGGGAAAAGTTATTAATTGAGAATAATTTTGGATTTCTTTCAAAAGGTTAATTAAATATTCTACTTCCTGACATGTGTTAGTGAATTTTGGCAACAGTTGATGAGTAACTTCCTGATTACAAAAGTGCATCAAAACTGATAGAAACCATGGGAGTTACAGGCATTTCCATTGTAATGATATAAGAAACCTTAGTAGTCATAATGTTTGTACAAAAGTGGCAATTGTGACCTTTAAGAATTGAAAATTACTGAGAGAGAAAACCACATTTTTAAGATGCAGGGTGTTTTTGGAGATACTGGTGGACAATGGTCTTTTAGTGCTGCTTAGAGAGCATGCTGGGTTTTATATGAAGGGTATCTTCTATAGATTGAGGCAAAATGATCTCTGTCCTGATATATTCAAGATCATATTGAGGGATGCCGGAAGGAAAGGCCTTTCCTTCCTCCTCACGCTGTATTTATAACTTCTCATACATTTTTAGTTTGGCTACATTGATGTGGAAATTTTCTGTTTATTAAGCCTTACACCAAATAAATAATTTACTTCCAACTGGCTGGTAGATAAAGTTGAGGGCACTAGTTAAAATAATAACACTAAACACTGGAATTTTGATAAGGTAACTTTTTTTTGCAAGTATGATTAATGAAGATGTTGGATAAGGATTGATCTGGGAATTAATTCCTAGAATCCCCAATAACTGAGTTTGTTTAATCCATGAAGATATAATTATTATAAAGAAAAATCATCTTATCATCTGTCAGTTTTTGAAAAGAATTATGGGGTAATTACACCTCAAAATTTAGTTTTAAATACAATGGATGTGATATATACAAAATAATTTGGTAGCTAACAGGAGACTAGAGTTAACTGCACTCACTGGGGACCAGATTAAGTTCTTCAGGGTTTAACATGGACAGAAATTTTCAATGAATCATTCAGAAAATTCAGGAGGGTTTGGAGTATGTATGAGCTGTTACCAGGCAAGATCATTTATATTTTAAAGAATGTAATAGTAAAATTGGAAGGTAATGGTAGAGAGGAATGAGGAAACAAGGTACCATTTAATTACTCTCATGCTAGAGACTACTGAGAGACATATTTTTAAATACTCTGTGTGGGTATCTCTTGGGTCATAATGACAACTGTAAACACAGAATTTATTAAATCCCAATAGGAATGTTTCCATCATCTCTTTGCAAAGAATTTGTTAGATGTAACATTTTCCAGAAGTACTGGAAAATTTACTTATGTGCCAAAAATAAGAGTGAAATTGACTAGAAGCAGAAAGTCCTTGTCCTAACTAAGGAAATGCAAAAAGTAAACAAACGGTATAAATAGAAAAGGAATGCAAGTCTGTGGTTGACAGTGACGTCCGGCTGTCCAGTTCAAGTTTTGTGTTCTATTCCCAACCTTAGTTACAAAATGAATGAAATTGTAGCAGTGTAAATATGTAAAAATTCTGACTCTTTTTTTAATCACATGAACATTCCATAAATATGTCATTCTGAAATGTTTGAGGCTTTGAGTCACAGAAATGACCATCTCTGTCAAAAGCAACTCATTCTAATTGTCCTTTTAAATTCAATGTTAGTGATAATGGTATGCCTTCAACTTCAGTATCTAAAAAGCATTTTAACATGGGTCATAGATTCTTCAGTCTTGATGTTGAGTGATGATGTTAATTACCAATGGAAAAGTATTTAATAGGAATGCTTAAGGATTTCCAGTGTTGTTTTATTTAATTTTTGCTTTGGGCCTTAAATCTTCATGGTACTTGCTTTTGAGTACAAATGTTCAGAACCTAATAGACATGAAATATTCTCAGGTTTCCTCTCACAAGATCTTTAAATTTAGATTATCACAGATATTGGTTATCTTGAAAGTTACTGCATTTATAATGATTTTTTAAAATTAAAAATCACCTATGATATTATGTAATTTATGTTTATCATGTAATATTTTTGAAATACAACAATTTAATTTGGGGACCACATGAAGATTCATTTTTCCCTACATTTTAAGAGATGGGTTAGCACTACTGAGGATTTAGACTCATTCATCATTATAATAAAAATATCCCCTCACATGTAGAGCAGTTCACCATTTTAATATATGCACTAGAAGTACTATGATAATTTTAGCTCTAATTTTAAAATAGATCTTACAAAATTTGGGGCATGTTTTAATCAGAAATATTTATTTTTATAGCATTTATTAGTTATGATTAGACTATGCTAGTTTGTAGGCATGCTGATATGATTAAGACATAAGAATGATTGAGACAGGTGTTAAATTTCTGTCCCTCACAGGGGAGCCATGATCTGCTTTTTGGAAGTATGTTTCCTACAAAGAACAAAGTCCTGAAGAGAGTGACTATTTCTGTCTCTGTAAAATTACTCTGTATTAACTATAGTTTTTTAAATTACACTGAACTTTTCTCTCCTTCTTCCTGTATCTAGTCTATTCTATCTTTTAATTATTATTTTTTATTTATATGTGACAGCAGAATGCATGACAATTCTTATTATACATACAGAGCACAACTTTTCATATCTCTGGTTGTATTCAAAGTATATTCACCCCAATTCATGTCTTCATACATGTACTTTGGATAATAATGTCCATCACATTCCATCTTCATTTCTAACCCCATGCCCCTTCCCTTCCCCTCCCACCCCTCTGTGCTATCTAGAGTTCATCTATTCCTCCCATGCTATCTCTCCCTACCCTACTATGAATCAGCCTCCTTATATCATAGAAAACATTCGGCATTTATTTTTGAGAATTGGCTAACTTCACTTAGCATTATCTTCTCTAACTCTATTTACTTGCAAATACCATGGTTTTATTCTCTTTTATTGCTGAGTAATACTCCATTGTGTATATATGCCACATGATTTTTGATCCATTCATCTATTGAAGGACATCCATGTTGGTTCCACAGGTCAGCTATTGTGAATTGTGCTGCTACAAACATTGATGTGTCTGTGTCCCTATAGTATGCTGATTTTAAGTCCTTTGGGTATAGATCAAAGAGAGGGAATATATGGGTCAAATGGTGGTTCCATTCCCAGTTTTCCAAGAAATCTCCATACTGCTTTCCATTTATTCTATTTTTAAACTAAGAATTTTAACAACATCCTAAAACACTATTGACCTTAAAAGGATCTTAGGAACTTTGATTCATCTCTACATTTTACATATGAAGAAGCTGAAATCTGAGAGTTTTATGCCTTTGTGGTATCAAATTTGAGGCCTATAAATGGTATCTGCTGAATTATTCTTTTTATAACTAACCAAACCATTATTTAAAAACTCTTCATGTTCTTCCACTTTTCTGAAGGAACATGACAACTTCTTAGAAAAGTTGGTTGCAGAAAAAATTTAGAAAGGCACATGTAGACCTTTCTAAATTATGTAGAATAATTTGACAAGATTTACCATCAAGAACTGTTTTGTTCTTCAGAATGTCTTTTGAATTTCCTATATCTGTCTGTCTGTCTAATCTATCTATATAATCTATCATCTGTCTATTCACAATGACCCTTATCTCTGTCCATGTCAACAGCACAGCTTATTTGGAAAAACAATAAAAATTTTGAAGTCAGAACCCATAATCCATCTTACTAGATACATAACCTTTGAAATTTACTTAAATATTCTTGTCATTAGTTTTTTTATAGTTAAATTTATTTTAAGGATTGATACATAAAAACAAAAATTATATGTATTTATGGTGTACTGGTGATATTTTGTTGCATGCATACATTACCTACAAACATTTAAGTCGGGTAAAACACATATCTTCAAAATTGATTCATAATGAAAATACTTAAAATCCTTTTGTCTAGTTTTTTTTTAAATAAACAGCACATTATTGTTTTCTGTAGTCACTCTATTGTGCAAAAGCACACCAATTTCCTACTTCTATAGAACTATGACTTTGTACCCATTGATCAACCTCTTCCCATTCCTTCTTTCCCTTCTACTCTCCCTAGCCTCTGCCAATACTATTCTGCATTTCAACTTCTATGACATTAGTTTTTATGTCTCTAAAATGGGGATTATAATGCATCCCTCAGATGAAGAGAGTGATATTTATCAGCTTCATTTTGCTTATTGGTATAAGCTACAAATTTTTTTTAGGTAAAATCTTTTAATGATTTATTGATTAATAACTTCATTTTTATTTTAGGAGACAAATCTCATTTGTATCAGGTGAAAATTGAAAAAACAAATAAACAACTTTGATATGCCCTTTTTAGCAATTGTTCCTAACCCCTAACTTCATATGTTGACATTCTAAGCCCTAACTTGGTAATATCAGAAGGGGAAGTTCTAATGAATGGGGTAGTGTCCTTACAAAGGTGGCTCCACAAACATCCCTCACCCCTTCCACCTTATCAGGACGTTGACAACAATTGTTTGTGAATCAGGAAGTAGGACTATAACAAACCTACTTGAGCTCCTTGAACTTGCAGCCTTGAGAACTGTGAGAAATAAGTGTTTGTTGTTGTTTAGAAGTCAGCAAGATGATGGTATATTTTACAGTAACCTGAACATACAAAGACAGCCACAAAATGCATATTGAAAATGAATGAATTATGGCTGCTTAAATGTTAGTCAGCAAGAACTCATTGGAATTTGTAGATGAAAAGGGATGTTGAATTTTTCTGTTACGGTCTCACATTTTGCCAAAGAGAAAATTTAACCTATATAATAGTGGTTTAACAGAACGCAAATGTCACTTCTGAGGGTAGAAAATAGAACTCTTTTTTATTCTGAGCAATCTCCACCCTAATTTATCATCTTTCTTAATAAAATGGTAATTGTGTTGGGTCCAGGTATAGTGATATATTTTACCAGATATTTTAAGACCATGAGAAATGCCAGATAAATGTTGAAAAGATTTTATTAATTATACACACACATGAGAATATGTTTCTTAAAATGAATATCTAATTATTAAATTGATACAAGTTAGGATCGGTTGTTCAGTACTTTAAATACTAATATTTAATATTATACTCTAAGTTACAATACTAAACATTGGATTGGAAATTATCACATGCACTTTTCTGTGTTTTCCTATGTTAGAGCGAAGCTAAAATTTCTTTTTTCTGTAACTCACAAAACGTAATTTTGACTTATTTTTTCTTCTTATTATAATTTTTTGTTATTATCATCTCTAATGTCTCGAAGGAGAAGCAAAGGCATATTTTTGTTCTAATTCTTACACATTATTTTATCACAGACACTGGTGTATTAACTTTCCCCTGACTTCATCTTATATTTTTTCTCCTTACTTTCATTGCTTATATTTTAGCTTGTCAGAGTATGTGCAATATTTCAAAGAACCTTAAATGATTTATAGGATATATGTTTGGGTAAGGAGTACTTATTATCCAAAGTGTATATCACTGGGAAAGTGACTTGATCTACAATTTTGTTTTTACTCTACATATAGCTACTCTAGTAACTAAAATGCAATTTTTTAATATTTATTTTTTAGTAGTAGTTGGACATGACACCTTTATTTTATTTATTTTATTTTTATGTGGTGCTGAGGATCAAACCCAGGGACTTGCATATGCTAGGCCAACGCTCTACTGCTAAGTCACAACCCCAACCCCTAAAATGCAATTTTTTTTTTAAAAAAAAGGACTCTAGCAGCTGAAAAATCTGTGGAAAGCAGAGGTGAAGGTATAATGTCACTGGATGTATGAACATGGTACTATTACTAATATAGAAAACTAAGAAGAGGATAAAGATGAAGAAAAGTAAATTATAAAAAAGGAAGAGGAAGGAGAACTCAGTATGTGCCAGGCACTGTGTGCACGTGTGCACGCACACACACACGCACACACACACATACACAATATACTAACTTAATTTTACTCAGGAGGAAAATAAGTCTTAGAGAAGTAGAGTTACTTGTATCATGTTAGACTAGATGTAAGTTATTCAAAAAAGATGAAACACTTTAAACTCTATTACAAAAACTTTAAAACTATAAACAATATGAATTCAAATTTTATTTTATCTTTTCCTTTGGTCTGATTCATTAATTTCACATTAACTTTGGATCCAACCAAGTTTTCTCATATAATCTATGCTACTACATCCTGAGAGAATTTTACTCTGTCCTGAAATGACATCTGAAGCCAATATTTATAACTCAGTCCTATGTCCTTGCCAAGTTTCCTGTGCTAATGATCTTAAGCTTCAATAACAGCTGTCATGTAGATGAATTGCAAGGTACTTTGGGAGCTATATGAAAGTATCACACAGCTTATATCACACATATATTTTCTCCATCACCTCTGGATTAAAATGTCACCTATTTTAAGAATCTCTAGCAAAGTACAAAGGAAAACGTGACTACATATACTATAATCACCTGAAAATTCAGAATAAAAATTAAGGTTGACAGAATATCATTATCATACAAATTAGGTTGAACATAAAAATTAATCTTTGGAATTTATAAAATGATAAAATTATAATTTCTTTACATTTTCAATCATGTAAAAAGAAAATACAGGAAGAAAATTAGTTATCAGCATTTTATGGTTAATTGATTCAGGGGTTATTCAATACTATAAAATGGCTTGATATAATTATGAAATAGCTAATTTAAATCTTGCCTTTACTATGGCATACTAATAAATTATTTTTTATTATAATTCTTCTCTCCAATATATAGAATGGTCTTGCTTTAGAAAAGGTTTTTTATATATAAAAGAATTTAATTTTGATACATCTGTTTCAAGGAAATTACTAAAAAGGAAAACCCTCTATGTGAAGATTTTCCAACACATCTTATCAAAGAATTTTAATAAAAATCCAGACTCTCTGTGCCCTTCACAGACAATATTGCATGAGTTTCAGGCAGAAGAGCCGAAGAACCTGAATTTCTAAAAATACTATTGTGGATTCTTATTATCAATAAAGCTTGGGAGTATTGGTAAGAATGTTCCCAGTAGATAAAGAAAATAATAATAAGTATATAAGTTGTAGTTTTGTGTACAAAATCCTTTTGGTTTACCATTATAACCCCAGTGGGCAGCATACACACAACTTTTTGTTAATTATTGTTCATTATTAATATATTTATTTCATTCTTCAATATTTATTCACTGATTAGCAATGTGGATACTTGGCATTTCTAACTGACCTTGACTTTCAAACCATATATGATGCTTGCCAGTCAAATGCCTGATTTCTCATGATCTCTGGTTCACACTTTTCAGTGGAGCAGCATGTGGAAGACTGTAGTCCCCTACACATGATAGGTTGCTTTTCATCCCCAAGTCTTTAGCCTTCAACTAGACAGTAATAGATTCCTTCCTCACCTCCTTTCATCCTCTCTTCTTCATCCCCACCATCATTTTCCCCTGTTAGTCCTATTCATTAAATCTTTTCATTTATCTGCTGTCCACAGAAACCTCCCTACAATTATCCCCATAAATTACTGTCCCACACCTGAACCTTCATGAATCCTGGGCACTACACAACCATTATGTTTACCCAGATGTGCTAATATCTGCAGAATATTATTTTCACCCAAATATAAGGACCCATTTTTAAAAGTGAGTACAGTGTAGGCTTGAAAACCATTCAGATAGTGACAGATTTTTCTGTACCGTATGCAATAAAACATCCAAAATGATTTTAATATTTTTATTCATAATATACATTTTTATATGAGAGATGACTGGTACAGGTACACATTTTAGACAAGGATCTAAATTAAGTTTGTGTCAATTTCAGGAATTAATTAATTCATTCATTCATTCATTAATTTATTTTGTTAGAGGGGATTTAACCCTGGGGCACTCTACCACTGTACTATACTCCTAGCTCTTTTTATTTCTTATTTTGAATCAGGCTATCACTGAGTTGGTGAGGTTGGCCTAGCTTGCAATCCTTTCTCAGATTCTATAGAGTTGCTGATTATTGGATGCAATACTGCACCTGGCTCAGGACATTTTTTTTTAAATCAAATTTTCAATAAGGATTCCTTTGGAAACGACATTTTAAACTTTGAAATAAAATTACTTCCAATTTGATAGTGTATATTCATTGGTATGTTAAACAATAACATTGCTCTAATTTGGTGATGTTTGCTTGATCATAACTATTTTTAATTTCAGTCTGTTTTCTTTCATTTTACAGCATGTATTGTTGCACCGAAAAACTCTGCAGTCCAAACAGTCTATGTTTTCTGTGTAACTAAATTTGACCTATCTTTTATAAACCAGAAACATTCATTGAAGAAAAAATGGATTTAATGGGTCCTTTTCCTCTGACTTGGTTGTAAATATTCTGTAGGCACTTACCAGGACTTTACTTAGCATCGGATGTCCAGCAACTTCGTCTACCACATTGGAGGAGATCCGTACATCATAGTTGGACAGATGGATGGGTCATAGATGGGCACATGGATAGACGGATGAAAAGAATAATTTTACTTCACAAAGTAGGAAGAATTTTAAAACCAATGTAGCTTCTTTAGTAGATCAGGCAGGGCTGCAACCAGGGAGACACCAGGCAAATAGTGTGAAAGCAAGAAAACAACTGCTTCAAGGTCAGGTAATTGCTAGATTCCAAGAACTCACTAGAAGCTCAAGGCAGGAGGTCTTGATTCCAAGATGATCCTTTTGCATAAGTTCTTGTGTATTGGGGGGTGGGGAGAGAGAGAGAGAGAGAGAGAGAGAGAGAGAGAGAGAGAGCGAGCAGCGTGCACGTAAGTTATATTCTCCACTAGTGCTAAACCAAACCTGAAGGTGATGCTTCATTTTGGCCCCTTGCCACACCTGGAAGATCCTAAAAGCCCATATTTATTAGTTGTAGTGAAATTTATTTTTGTTCTTTTTCTATTCAAAAGACAAGAGTCTTGGAGTATAAGGGATATTTTGCTTCCCATTTGAAAAACTTGGAAAAACCTGGATGTATACTATCAAAACAGATTAAGTTATAAATTTAACAGGCATTGCCTTGATTCAGTGTTCTAAAGGATGGAGAAGAGTGAGGTGGGTCAGAGGGTTAAGTTCTCCTCGCATAGGCTATGAGTGATATCACAGCTCCTGTCCTACGCATTTGTAATGGAAATTAGACACAGTAAGGGGCATCTTACCTTTTAAGCCATGACATTTTTGAAATTATACATTCTAAGCAGGCTGGATAATATTTTAAACAAAACATCATTGAAAATCCAGTTCATCAGAGTCAGTGCACAGTCTCAATTGCTGATTTTTATATTGCAGTATTTTTGGCTCTAAAATCATGATGAAATAACACCAAAAGCAAATGGGCCATATTATGCACAAATTGTTTGCTAAATCTAAATTGCTAAATTGAGGGTTTTTTCCAGCTGTGTCAGAGCAAAATTATATTCAGCTACAAATATATAGAATTGGGATATTTTGAAGGTGGGAAAATATGCTAGGGTTCTATTATAAAACTGATTGAAAAAGAGATGTACTTTCTTTAAATTCTGTTTTTTAAACAGAAAATTTATATTTCTGAACAGATATTTTCCACAGTAAAATTTCCTAGGACATGTGTCCCATTTGGTCTATAAACCCCTGAAATGGGATTATGAAAGAATAAATCTGCTCATCTCATAAAGGAAGGATGTGTGGCTTGATTGTAAAAGTGAAACTGAATGGCTATAGCACAGGGTACCAGGGTACCGTAGGTTCTATGGGATGCACAGTGACTCACATTTTTGAAATTATAATCTATATCCTTAAGGTTCATGGAATGGTCATTCTTAGTGAATTCATATTAGAATTATGGTGCTGTATAAACTAAAGAGAGATTAAGAAATGTAATTTTATGTCTCAAATCCAAATGCCTGGAAGACAAGTAACACAACTGGGTGTTCTCTAGCTCATTGTGAAAAAACTCATAGTTACTTATTTCTACTCAATTTGTAATGTTTAGACATTGGATCTCATTGTAAGAAGATATTTTTCTTATTTTTAATTGGAGTGTGAGATTCAGATTTTAGGTGATTTTTTTCTCATTTAAAAATATCTGAGTAACAAAAACATTTTAATGTATGGCCTTTTAATTTATACGTATATATACTGCTACTAGGAATTGAACCCAAGACCTGGCACAGAGTAGTCTACAATTGAGCTACATTCCCAGCCAATGTTTGGCCTTTTGTTCACCTATCTGCTATTTATGCTTCAGGTAGTGATTCTACTTCAGGAGGTATCAAGAGCTAAGCCATCCCATGCTGAAGAACATCACTAGCTCCTGGAATGAGTGTCAGCTCCTTCCTTGTGACCCATTCAAACTCCCCAGGACTTCCCCACTCCACATCCTTGAAAGTTTAGTTTTCATTGTTTTAGCAATCTTTCTTTCCTCTGAAGCCCTATTGCTTGAAAATGATTTTTTGTCCCAACTGTTTGGTAGAAATTATATACCATGGCCAGATATCCACCATAGAAATATTTTGTGCTACACAAATTTGCACTTATATATTTTCAAATTGTAAGTCACATGACATAAAATTCACCATTTTACAATTTTGAAGTATATAATCAGTGACTTTTAATATATTTATAGTATTGTTCAATATCACCACTATTGAGTTCCAAAATATAGAAAGGAAATCCATTATTTATTAAACAATTCATTTCTCTCTTCCCCCCAGGTACTGGCAACCATTAAACATCCATACTCTCCCATCTCCATTGCTCTCCACTGCAGACTCTGGTAACCAGTCATGTGCTTTCTGTCTCTATGGATTTGTCTGTTCTGGATATTTCATAACAATGGAACCATAGAGTACATTGCCTTCTGTGTCTTCCTTCTTTCACTTAGCTTAGCAGGTTTGGGGGATTCATCTATATAGTAGCATCTATCATTGTTTTATTTCTTTTCATGGATGACTAGTAGTCTATGGTATAGATATACTACATTTTGTTTATCCATTAATTAGAGGGTAGATATTTATATTGTTTCCATCTTTCAGATATTTAGAATAGTGCTGCTTTGAACATTTGTGTGTACACATTTTTGATGGAACACTTATTTTTAATTGTTTGGGAAGAAGCTAGGAATAGGATTATTATTCGACTTCATGAAGTATAATTTTTTAATGTTTAAAAATATACCAACCATTTTTCATAGTAGTGGCACTGTTTTACATTCTTACTAGCAAAATATGACAGCTCTAATTTCTCCATAGGGTTACTTATACTTATTATTTTGTGTTTTTATATATGTATTTTTGTTGGTTTGGTGTTGGGGATTTAACACAGAGCCTTTCACATGCTAAGCATATACTCTACCATCCTATGTCACTTCTTTTCATTTTCTCCAGAGATTTTTTGATGCACAATAGTTTTTAATTTTCATAAAGACCTTTTTTTTTTTTTTGTACCAGGAATTGAACTCAGGAGCACCTGACCACTGAGCCACAACCCCAGCCCTATTTTGTATTTTGTTTAGAGACACAGTCTTACTGAGTTGCTTAGCATCTCACTTTTTCTTTGAACTTGTGATCCTCCTGCCTCAGCCTCCTAAGTGGATGGGATTGCAGGCATGCACCATTGCATCCGGCTATAAGGTCCAATTTTTATTTTATTTCTTTTATTGCTTGTGCTTTGGGGATTATAGTAAACCATTGCCAAATTGAAAGTCATAAAGATTTTCCCTAAAATTTTCTTCTAAGAGTTTTATACTTTCAAATCTTATATTTAAGTCTTTGATTAATTTTATGCTAATATTTATATGTTGGGTAGGGTAAAAATTCAATGTCATTCTTTGACATAAAGATATCTAATTGTCCCAGTGCCATATGTTGTAGAGACTATTCTTTTCCTCGAGAATGTCATTGACTTCTGTTATGGTTTAGATATGTGGTGCCCTCAAAAGCTCCTGTGTGAGACAATACAAAAGATTCAGAGGTGAAATGATCAGATCATGAGAGCTTTATCTAATCAGTGAATTGATTCACTGATGGATTAAACTAGGTGCTAACTGTAGGCATATAGGTTATGGCTAGTGGGGGAGGACTTCTGGAACTCACATTTTGTCCCTGGTGAGCAAATAGAGCTCTCTCTGCCATGATTTTCTGCTCTACTGTGGGCCCAGAGGCATGAAGTTGGCTGTCTATGGACTGTTACCTTTTGAACCATGAGCCAGAATAAACTTTTTCTCCTCTGTGTTTTCTTGTCAGGTCTTTTGGTCAAAGAAAAAAAGAAAAAGAAAAGAAGAAAGACTAAAACAACATTACTCTCAAAGTGAAAGGACCAGAAATTTGCTAATTTCTAGACTATTAATTCTGTCTCACTGATCTAAATGTGTTTGTGGGAGGGCATGAAGAATATTATTTTTTCCTCACCTGTAAAAAGGTTTACGGCTCAGATCCCCCTAGCAAAAGATATTTTATCAAGAGAAGAATATACTTTTACATAATGAAAGCTTTATGTGACATGGGAACCCTCAGAAATGAAGACCCAAAGAATATGGAAAAACTGCATTTTATGTAGAAGTGTGACTGGAGAACAAAAGGTATCTAATGGTGATAAACTGAGGAAACTTAGCATGACTTATTTGTTCAGATTCTTCTTTGTGTCTCTGTGACATTCCTTCCCTCCAGTATGGGACAGAACACTTGTCATGTGAGGAATTCAAGGGAGAAATGAGGGGGGAGGCCAGAGAGTGATCAGGTTTTATGGGCTGCTTCAAGGGAGAAACTTGTGAGGGAAATGTTAATTTCTGTGGTTTTCATCAGTAGCAGGGTAGGAAAAAGTCTAAGGGATTTTCCAGTTTCTGTGGTTTTCTTGGTTTCCTTCATCTTCAAGTATTTTGTTTGCCAAAGTGCCATATTTTGGGATAGCATTTCCTATTCCATGAAGATCACCATCCTTATGCTGATCCTGTGCTCTTTTAATTACTGAATCTTTGTGGTAAGTTTTAAAGCTTAGATGTATGCAAACTTCTAACTTTATTTTTCTTTCATAAGATTGTTTTGTTATATGCTATTCGTTAAAATTCCATATGAATTTTAGGATTAAATTTTCTCTTTCTGCAAAAAAGTCAATTGGGATTTTAATAGAGATTGTGTTGTGTTTTCTTAGTGATTGGGTTGTGTTGAGTGTGTGCATGCCTTATTAGGTCTAAAAAATATTCCAGTTTATGAACATGGGATACCTATTAATTTAATTAAGTCCTCTTGAATATCTTTCAGAAATGTTTTATAATTGACATTGTACAAGTTTTTTTTTTTCCCCTTGGTTAAAATGATTCCCAAATGCCTTTTTAAAATTTCGGATGCTATTATAAGTAGAATGGTTTTTATAGTCTTTATTCTTGAGCTGTAGAAATAAAACTGATTTTTGTAAGCTGATTTTATATTTTACCACTTTGATAAATTCATTTATTAACTATTATTTTGTGTATTTGTTGATATCTTAGATCATCTCACTATTTATGAACAGAGAAAGGGTGTAGTAAGGAAACTGGCCTGGCTAAAGAGAGGTCTGGCCACTGTCACTTTGGGAAACTAGTACATGTTTTCCCTGATACCTTTCTATAAGGTAAAGGTTGTTTATACTAAATATCAGAGTGGAATCACTGCACCAGATGTTCTTAGACTGAAAACTGGAAGTCTAACCAAGTGATTTAGATTTGGAGATTAGGTGAGAGATTAAAAATGTATAACTCAAATTAGAAAGTGAGTTCCACCATGTGAGGGACCGATCAATCTGTGTGAAGCCTCAGGATGAGTATTAATCTCTCCTAGGGTGATGCCCCCATGATATTTTTGCTCCCACTAGACCCCACCTCTTTTCCTCACTGGCCATATGTTGTAGAGACTATTCTTTTCCTCTAAACACTAATCTTCTAGTACATGAACCCCTGGAGAACAAACCACACCGAGACACAGCAACAGTGGCTCTGTGTTTTGCCTGTGAAACTTTGTTATCAGGGCGATCCTGGCTCCATGGATCAAGTCCAGGTTTTCTTCTTTTTTATTTTTTCTGAAGTGATTGAGAAGACTTACAGAAATTCTTTAAACAATTGATAGGAGACACTAGAAAATTCATCTGATCCTAGGCTTTCATTGTTGAAAAGTTTCGGGTTACTGATTCAATCTCTGTACTTATTATTGGTCTTTTGTGTTTCTTAGTAATTTTTGAAACAGCTTAGTAATTTTTTCTTTCCAAGAATTTGTCCATTTCATTTACTTTCTGGCATGCAATTGTTCATAGTGTTCTCTTATAATTCTTTTTATATGAGGTCAGCAGTAATGTCTTGCCTTTCATTTCTGATTTTAGTAATTTAAATAATCTGTCTTTTTTCTTTATAAGTTTGTCTAAATGTGCATCAGTTTTTAACATGTTCATTTTTTTCAAAGAACCAACTTTGGTTTTATTGATTTTCTTATCTTTCTTTTAAAATCTGTATTATTATCTTATCATTTCCTTCCTCTTCTAGTCTTGGAATAAGTTTTGTAGATTCTTATAATGTAATGCAGAGTTATTGTTTAAAAAAGATCGCCTCTCTTAACATTGGATTCACAGGCATATATTTTTCTTTGCACTGTATCTCATGGGTTTCATTGTTTTGTTTGTTTGTTTCTTTATTTATCTCAAAAGCACAATGTACTTTCCCTGTGACTTACTTTGTCATATATATACAAATCTGTGTGTGCTTATGTGTGCATGTGTATATTTCATATCATATTTATGTGTGTGGATATGTGTGTATGTATGTATGTATGTTTATTTATTTATTATTATTTATTTATTCATTTTTGGTGGTACTCAGGACTGAACCCAAGGCCTAAACTTGCTAGGCTAGTGCTCTATCACTGAGCAAACCCCTAGTCTTGTCTTATTGCTTTTGAAGAACATGTTGTTTTATTTCAACTTAATTGTGAAGTTTTAAGATTTCCTTCTGTTTTTGATTTTGTTTTATTCCATTGGGATTGAGGAAATTACTTATTTAATGGAAACATTCCAAAATTTATGGAGACTTATTTTAGGGCTTAGAACATAGTCCATCCTGGAGAATGTTCACATGATTTCAGAGAAATATGTATTCTGCTCTTGTTTAGTGGACTGTTTTATATATGTCCATTAATTTTAATTGGATTATAATATTTTTCAAATGCTTTATATTTATGTTGATTTTCTGTCTAGTTCTATTCACTATTGAATATGAGCTATAGGAGGTTGAAATTATTGTTATAGAATTAATTCTCCTTTTAATTCTGCCAGTTTTTTACTTCATATATTTTGGGGGTTCTGTTGTTAGGTGTGTGCATACTTTGTTATGGTTTGGATATGAGGTGTCCCCCCAAAGCTGATGATTAGATTATGAGAGCTGCAACCTAATCAATAGATTGATCGATGTTTTGGTTTAGGTGTCCCCCAAAAGCTCAGGTGTAAGGCAATGGAAAGATGTTCAGAGGTGAAATGATTAGTTTATGAAGTCTGTGATCTAATTAGTGCATTGATGTTAATTGGGAGTTAACTTTAGCAGGTAGGATGCGGCTGGAGGAAGGTCACTGAGGGCCTGCCTTTGGGGGTTATATTTTGCCCCTGGTGAGTGGAGATCTCCCTTTGCTTTCTTGTTGTCATGTCCCGAGCAGCTTTCTTCAGACCCATCCACCGTGGTGTTCTCCCTCACTTCAGGCTGAAAGTTATGGAGTCAGTCAACCACGGACTGAACCTCTGAACGAATCAGCCCAAGTAGAGTTTTCTTCCTGTAAGTCATTCTTGTCAGATATTTTGCTCACACAAACAAAAATCTAACACATACTTGGAGTTATTATATATTCTTAAAAGTTTGACAATATTATTAATATATAATATAAACGAAATAGTTTCTTGTCTCTTCAAATAATTTTTGTTTTGAAGTCTACTTTGCCTTATATGATTAGAGCCAACCAACTCTCTGTTTGTCTCTATTTGAAAGGAATATAGTTTTCTGTCTTTCCAATTGGGTCTTTAAATCTGGGGACTTCAAATTATTCTCCTATAGACAGCAAACAGTTTTTTTTTTTAAACCCATTCTCCTAATTTCTGCCTTTTAATTGGAGAATTTAATCTGTATATACTTAATATAATTTGTAATATATATATGACTTCTGATATTTTCTTTGTTTTATGCATATTATATCTTTTTTGTTCTTTAATTCCTCCATTACTATGTCCTTTTGTGTTTGTTATTTTTTTATTGTGATAGACTTTACCCCTTCTCATTTCTAAAATTGTATGTATTTTAACTTATTTTCTTAGTAGTTAATTTCCAGATTACAATTAGGCTTAATGCATAACACTCTAGTTCAAATTGATACCAATTCATTTTCATTAGTATACACGTTTACTTCTGCATATCTGCACCCACAAATTATTATTACCACAAGTTACTTTTTATACACTGTGTACCTATTAACATGGACTTATTATTAATTTGTACTTGTGTCTTAAATCTTATAGGAAAAAAGAGTCACAAACCAAACATACAAGAATTCTGACTTTTGTATTTACCTAGACAGTTACCTTTACCATTGAAGTTCTTTCTTGATATGAATTCAGGTTGCTTCTTTGTGTCCTACTTCAGCCTGAAAAACTTCCTTTAACATTTCATATAGGACAGCTCGACAAGAAAAAACTACTTTAAATTTAGTTTATGTCTTAATTTCTCCTCTGTTTTTGATAGTTTTGTCATATGTAGTATTTGGGGCTGAAAAGCATTTCTTTTCCCCTCTCAATTTATGCCTTTGTACTGCTTTCTGGCCTCCATGGCATCTGATAAGAAACTGGCCATTAATTTTATTGAAGGTCGCATGTTTGAAGAAATTCACTTCTCCCATGTTGTTTTCAAGTTCTCTCTTTGACCCTGAATTTCATGTATTGAATTTTATTATATCTTGGTATGGATCTTTTTAAGTTTATTCTACCTCAAGTGTGTTGAGCTTCTTGGATGTTAAGAGCCATGAATTCATCAACTTTGGGAAGAGTTCAGCTGAAACTTCTTCAAACATCCTTTGGGTTGCTGCTTTTCCCCCACATCTTATTGGCTTCTTATTTGTGTTAGACTTCCGAAAGTCCAATAAGGTGTTTTTTTTTTTTTTTTTTTTTTTTAATCTTTGTTGTTGTTGCTCACACTGGGTAATCTCAAATGATTTATATTAAAGTTCACTGATTTTCTTTTCCTATTCAACACTGCCATTTTAATCTCTGGGCAGGGTGGGGGGGGCATTATTGCAGTTATTGTGTTGTCTCAGAATTTGGCACTTCTCTAAAATTTCCACTTGGTCTTTTAAAAAAAATTTCTGTCTTTTAATTGATTTGATACATTTAGTGAGACATCATTTTCCTAATTTCCTATAGTTCTTTTCTATGATTTATTAGCATCAATAACATATTTAAAATAGTTGTTTTAACATATTTGTTGGGTAAGTCCTGGTTCAAGACTTCCTAGTGACAGTTACTATTAATTTTTTCCTATAAGCAGAGTGAAATTTCTTGTTTGTTTGTATTTCTGATCATTTTAATTGAAAAATATATATTTTGAGGGCTGGGGATGTGGCTCAAGTGGTAGTGCGCTTGCCTGGCATGCATGAGGCACTGGGTTTGATCCTCAGCACCACATAAAAATAAAATAAAGATATAAAAAAAGAAAAATATATATTTTGAATACTACAATGTGTTAACTTGAGAAGTCAGATTCTTTTTCTTCCATGGAATTTGTTGTTGCTTTTTGTGGTAGTTGTTCATTTAGTTTCTTTTCTGAACTAATTTTGTTATGTACGTGTTCTGGTTATCTTGTTGGCTACTTAAGTCTTTGTACCCTCAGTTTTGTAGTCACCAAGAGATTTTAGACATCTTCTTAAAATCCTTAAATTAAAAATGAAAAAAAAAGAACTATAACTCTTCAACTCTTTGTATATTGACTGTGTGTCAGTGCTTCCTTTCTATGGTAGGCAATTTATGACTCTCCCTTAGTAGTAAGGACTTCCTGCTTTCAAACAGCCTAAAGTCTGGATAGAAGACAGTGTTTAGAATCTTTTCAGGTATTTTCTGGTCATGTGTCAAGACCTGGTCAGTTGCATGGTCTTGTTCATTCCCCAGAAACTGTGGAATATTTTCAAAAGGTGACCCTGAGTTTCTCTTTCCCAGCCTGTTTATTCCCAAGCTCCTTGTTATTTACTACAAATATTATTTAGTCCTTGTTCTGCTATTTACTACAAATATTGCTCCATTTGGTAATGGCTACTGCTTTTGCCTCTAATCACTTTCAGCACACACACCCCCAGGAAGCTGCTGCAATCCTGTGAAAGCTCTTGAGGCAGATGAAATACATTAAGCCACCTTCAGAGACCCTCCAGGCATGACAAAATACACAGCCACATTTCTGTAAGAATAAGGTTTGTGTTGTTCCTTATGAAATGAAAACTGGTGTCAATAAGATGGACTCTCATCTTCAAGACTGTGATAAACAGTATTATAGGGGACAGTAACTGGGTAAGTTTGGATACAACAAAATGGTCTTCATTTCTTTTTTCTTCATTAAGCATTCACTTGATTGTTCTATTTGGCTTGGTTCCAAAACTCCAAAAAAAAAAAAAAAACTGATTTTGACAGATTTTGCAGGCTTATTTGTTTTTTCAAGGTTTGATAGATTTGGAATACCCTATTCTGTCATATATTCTGTTATCTAACTTTTTGATGGCATTATTATTTTATAGCCAGAATGGACACTTCTTGTAGTGTGGATTTTTATTTTATACTACTTTTGATGGTTTTACACTGTAAATCTCAGACATGTGGTCAGTTTTGAACAATACTTTGGAATGAAAGCATCAATCAATAGATCTTATCTGTACTTACATAAAGAGATTTTATTACCTAAGTGATCAATTCTACAGAATAAAAATCCTGAATATAGGAAAATTTTGTACTCTAAATTATTTATGGTAATCATTGATTTTTCTTTGCTTAATTGTTAGTGAGAATTGAGAAAATATAACCACTATGTTTCATAATAGCTTTGCATATACAACAAATTTTAACTTAATTATCTCATGATCTCCTCAGGTCTAAAATAAGAAATTTTCACATTTTATTTTCTGTTTGAATTATTCAGATAAAGATGGGAAAATAGAGTCCTGCTAGATAGCAGTCTTAAAATTCTCATGATATTTGAGCAGCACTTTTGCAATGAAATTTGGTTTAGAATTTTTTAACTGACTGTGACAATGTAAAAAAGTAACAGGAATATTACCCTTGAAATTTACATTTCTTCTACAATACTAGTGACTGACCTGGTGTAGTTCATGGATATTTCACAGTTGATACAGTTGGATTAGGATTATCCCTAGTACCCACAAAAGCAAATCCAGGGTTGAGTCTGATAAATCTGCAATGATACATTACAAAAGAATATTTTCATATGTTTATAATATGAATTATGAATCTATTTTATATCTCAAATCTAACAAATAAGTGTCTCAAATCTAAAAAAATAAGTGTCTAAAACTAGAACATTTAAAATGTTGAAAGTGGTTTTATTTAAGTTTCCACATTTATTTTCATAGATACAATGTTTTTTAGAGGTCTTATGTACCAGGGAAATTACGTAAGGTTTTTAGTAACTAACTCGTGAAATAAAAATGCTAAGACTTTGAATCTGGTATAATGTCCCAATCTTAGGCAAGAAAAATAAGAATCAAAGCTGTTCAGGAACTTGTGTGGGAGATGGCAGTTTTAGAGGTCCACACTGTGACTATCCTTTAAGAGAGATCAGGGTTTGGTCAAGTCAGAACTCGTTGCCTGACCATCTATGCTTTAGAGCTCCCTTTGGGTCTCAGACTTTCTCATACTTACACCAGAGTTGAATCCCTCCTTTCCCATGTGCCTCACCCCGTACACAGAGGTTCAGATCTGAGCCCTAGCCTAGCGTCTCTTTATGCCCACTCCTTCTCCCTCTACCACTATCTTTCACATATACTACACAAGATAAATTTCTCAAATGGCAATATCTATTTTGGCATCTCCTTTCCAGAAGATCCAAACAAACCCAAGGAGAAAGAATGATATATTGGAAAAAGGCAAAAGTTATTCATTCATAGGGGATGGTTATAGTGACTATTAAGCATACTTGGATTCTAATTCTATTTCTTCTGCTTAGCCATTCAGTCTTTTTGTACATCAACATTCTTTTTGTAAGATGTGGAGAATCACACATATACCTTTAAGGGTTGTTTTAAACCTCTTGAATGGTGTAGTAAAACAGCCCTTAGTGGTCTCCCCAAAATGGTAGCTTTTATTGTTAGTAAACAATGTTATATTATAAATGTGAAGAAACCAAATATAAAGGATAATATATACTACACATTGAGTAAACATGTAAAATATACACATTTCTTCCCAAACTACTTCTTTTCCATCCTCTATGCTTCTTTCTAGCATCATCTTTATCAATAATACATGCTTTATATTTCTTAGTATTTAGTTTTTTTTAGCTAACACTTCAAGTTTATATTGTCACAAAATGTTTGAATCAATAAACTACTTAGATATATGGGATTGTTTGAATAGTAATTGACAGTATCTGTCAATAGTCTAAAAATAGCCCTAAATGTTTGCAAATGGCATGATACACATTCTTTGATCAATTATTTTCTAAGAGGCCACATGATTTGTGAATAAAATGCTTAGATTTAAAGTAAGAGAGTCTGCTTTCAAATTTGAGTCATCTCACCAATTAACCATGATTTGGGCAATCATTTGCTCAAATAAAACATCAGTTTCTTTATTTATAAAAGAGAGGAATTATAACAATTCATTTATAAAGTCTAATTCAGCTATAAAATACAAAAACTAGCCACTGCTAATTTCCTTGAAATGTATAATTCAAGGCCACATCATATTATCTTGTTCTTAGATGTTCATTATTGTATGATTGAATTTCATAATATGTACTAAGGATGGATATTTATCAAAAAGGGAAAAGTAAAATTGATGATAATTGGTTAATAGTTCAATATATTAGATGAGATAATTAATCCTCAGATTTTATAATTGATTCTTGTTATTAGTAAAAGATTACTACAATGATGATGAGAAATAGGATTAATAGAACTTTAATAAATTTCAACAGAAAAGATTCATGTTTTAAGAGGAAACTAACGAAATTTTTCCGTGGCTTATTTCTTGGGTACAAAAATATCAGTGGAAACATGAATGAATTAGAAAAATTGGTATATTAACACTTGGGATGTTATTCCTATCCTCCTTCTATGATAGAAATGAGGCCAGTGATATTAGACTATGAGGTATGTCATCATGAATAATATGTTTAAGGTTTATGTGTGATAGTGTCATCCAGAACAATATAGGTTCAGTCTCTTTTCCAAACCAAAGAGATTTCATTTGGCTTCCAGATCTATGTCATTCTTGACATTAAAAGCCCAATAATTAACATCTATAGAGAAGAAGAGTAGGTCACTGGTAATTAAGAATAGAAATGCCATCATCTCCAACAATTGGAATTGCACTCCAAATTACCTGAATTCAATTAGTAAAACCAGAGGGGGATAGTTATAAAAATAGTTGCCTAAAGACAACTTTAAGTGGTATAATTCAAATGAATGCAGTAAGTTACCCATTTAGAGTCTACTATGAGCCAGCAGCCCTATATCAAAGTCTGCAGATCCAAAGCTGAATAAGGTATGGATTCCTCTTTGAAGCAAGAGTAATTTATTAGAAGATATCAAGTTTAGTCCAGGACTACAAATGTGTAATTTTTGCAAGTTGCTGTATTTTCTAACACATACATAAGACAAACCTGAGTGTTAAATTTTACCAGAAGGCTAAAAGCCAAGATATAGAGGGAGATAATACTATCAATGTAAACATTATCAGAAAAAGTAATGGCATCTGCTCCTGTAAGGGCTTGTACTATGTGGCAATGATGTTTTTTCATCTTGGTTGGTACCTACGGATTTCACAACACCAAATTCCCAGTTATCTTAGGATTAAAGGAGTAATAATAAGTACACAGGTGCTCGACAGTCTCCCCTCACTCCTCCACATACACAAACACCCTAAGTGCTTAGCACAAATCCTTATTATTGTGGTGGTAAAAACCAATGCAGAGCTATAGTTGGAGAACAAGTATTTCCAATGAAAATGATGGTTAATTTGAATGCTATTTTTGCCAGTTCCTCAACATATCTGGGGTAACAGGAAGCCTCTGCACTGGAATAAAATGAGAATAAACATAGCCAGTGATATCTGATACTCAAATTCTAAATGTGAGTTAAACATGATGAATTATTTTAAATAATAAAATACTGAATTTTCTTTTCTTCTTTGTAAACCTGTTGGTTTTATGACAGTTAACAATGACAGTAAACAATGGGAATAGGACACTGTTGATGCCTTTTAAATAGAACTGCCCCTAAAAGGGCTTTGGAATTAAAGCAGTGTTAAATTTAAGAAGTATAAGAAATATTTATGCAAGCCAGGGTGCTGAGATTTAATGTATCTTTTTTTCTTTCCTGTGAGTTAACAACAGGGCCACTTCCAGGATGTGTAGTAGATGTACAGCAAATGGTAGGATGTGGTTTGTTAATGATAGTAATTTCAATAGTTACTAAGTATACAGTATACCAAGCCCTGTATAGGTGTCTTTGCCTTATCTTATTTAGTTTTAACAATAACACAATGAAGTAAACCTTTTGTCACTGTCATTTTACAAGCCAGGTGATTGAAGCTGTCAATGCATTCTCAGGAAATTCCAACTTCTGGACTCGCCTCTCCTGTTTTATAGCTGTCAATCATAATACAGTGAGCACTGCTAAAATCTGTGTGTAGTGATCACTCGTCTTATCTGAAAATACTGCTTATTATTCCCAGGTTCACATATCTATCTGGTTTTGTTTGTTTTATTGTGGGGTTGTTATGTGGGATGAATGCATTTTCCACGCAGAATTGACCTCTTCGATCTGCACCAATCATCCACTACAACCTAAGGCATATTGATGCCAGCAAGTCTACATACTTTCACATTTCTTATAGATTCAGTGTCTATTTTTAAATATCATCTGTTGATGTTACTCTAAATACTTGGGGTGGCACAATTACACACACAGTCCTGGAAAAAAAATATAACATTTAAATATAGTTGCCTGTTTTTCCAGTTCTTTGTAGACAGCCTTTCCAAAGGAAAAAAAAATTTAAAAGCCCTAATCAGCCTAAATGAAAAATATTTGAAAGGCAAATAATGATGATGCTATTAAATGCTAAATATCTCCCGATTATTTTGTGTTACTGTACTTAATTCCACCTGCAAAGTCTGGGAATCAATTATTTAATGTAGAACATTTAAATCTAATATTAGAATCTGGATGAGGATGAAAAGAAATTCTGAATATGTTTCCCACACAGATCTCAGCACCATTACAATGAGTTGGATGCTTTCCAATCCAGCCATTAGACTGAGAGTCTTTTTATGTGTTTGTGTACAGATCTCTATGGGTACCTAAAAATATGTTCTTGCTAGGAATATGTGTCTGCTGTTTACCCACAACTTTGTCGCACACCTGATCCTGAAAAAATAATTTAAGGTGTCTGGATCTCAGTTTCTTTATTTGTAAAGTAAAAGGGCGGGCTGGGTCATGACATGAGATCCATGCCAGAGCTAAAACATATTGATTCTGTAGCTGAGAATGGTGATTTACTGGAACTACTGTGCAGTTTAAACCAAGTGCAATCAAATTGATATTTCTCATTTATTCTTCAATTTTCTATATATCCTACTTTCACATATACTTGGGAAATTATTGCTATCACTACTAAAAGGAAATTCTAAATTCCTGCTTGGCCTGGGAGTAGTATATAGTCCATTCCTTCATACTGTTTTTTTTTTTTTTTTTTTTTTTTTTGCACAAGGCTAGAGTTTGATGTGATTCTAAGATTCAACAGAATAAGAAGTCAATACAGTGAGAATGCAGAGCAGAAAAGTTGGAGGAATTTCCGATGGCAATATTGCACAGCAGAAGCATGGTAAGCAACTGCCTTCCTGTGGATATTTTTTTTTGTGGGAGAAAAGTATATTTTGATTTGTATAAGTACCATTATTCAGGTTTTCTATTACTTGAAGCTAAATGCACTCTAACTAACCAAATGCACTCTAGTTATCCACCACTGGAGGATGAGATGATGTTTAAGGACTATGAAACATATTGGTTAGTTGACACTGAGCCATGGTAGTATTTTGCCTTTTAATATTTTTGTGTGTACATGATTGATGTGATACTTGTGCCACGAGCTTCAGTTTCATGCACTTATTTTCATTGTTTTTATTTTTCACTTAGTGAAAGTAACTATAATGGATAACTTTTTGCTTTTAGAATTTAATAGGCATGATTTTCTATTGACAAGCTTTCCTCAATATCATTTGGTACTTACTTTCAATTCCCTCCAGGCTTACCTCTTTCACTGTGGGCAGATTATGACAAATGGTCAGCAATCGCAAGTTATTTATTTGATGTGAGCATTTCTAAGAGCAAAATAGTTCAAGAATAATACAATTCTAAATTATCACATCAAAATATTGAAAGTACTGCAAACAAAACAGAAGCATCATTTACTGACAACTTCTAAGTCCTTTTTTGAATCCTAGAGGATAAAAGTTCTATTTTATATAAATATAATACTATTTGATTGGATTCCCATCTAGTCTTTTAGAATAATATATTAACCATCTGGGATATTTTTGAGATACATAGTGCAATATATTATATTTAAAAATCTAGTGATTCATTAATGTCATCAAAATGCTACAACTGGCTTGGGCATTCTTAGCTATCAGCATATTTTTACAGGAAAATTTTAAGGACTTCCTTTTAGAAATGAATATTTTACAATTTATACAAACATTTGAAACTAACTCAAAAATATAAGGGAAAATGGATTCTAGGACATCCTCATCTGATCTTCAATTACATACTCACTTCCAGTGTACAGTTGTCAGTTGGTAGAACACACATGCAGTGATGGATCAATCCCGAAACTTCCATTTCTTGCACAAACCATTTGATTGAAAATCTTCACTGTTGAGCTGATATCTTTCTCACATAATTATACCTATTGGTACTACCACTCAATCCATATTTCACAGTTTTTTTACATAAAATATGAGTCACATGTTTTATTGAAACAATTACATATCCTATTTCATCAATTTAGCAACCTATTCACTTTTTCAGAAAGTGAATATGGTTATTTCAAAAACGTTGGAGCCATTTACTTGTGCTAAATGACTCTTGTGGTAATTGTCTTTCATTTTTTTCTATCATAAATATTCATCTCTTTAATTTGTTTTCCAATATTCTTTCCTGGAATCAATGTCAAATGAGGGTATGTCAAGATTATAGAGCACCTTGGAACATATCAAATAGTTATCAAATCCATAAGCTCCATAAAAATTTGTCAGCTACATAAAAATAATGTATAAAATATGGAAAAAGAAGATTCACCATTATTTACACAGTACTTGACTTCTGGGCTGAAAAATAGGCTATAGTAAGAATTTACCAATTTTTTTCAAATTTATTAAATGATTATTTATTTATAAAATTATATAATTAAGTACTATTTTGGAATTTTAAAGAACAAAATACGTTTATTTTATTTGTTCTAACTAGCTATACATGACAGTAGAATGCATTTTGACTCATCATACATAAATGAAGAAGAATTTTTCACTCTTCTGGTTGTACAGGACATAGGAACACACCAGTCATGTAGTCATATGTTCACAGAAGGTAATAATGTCCATTTCACTGTTATCATTTCTGTCCCCATACCCCCTCCACTCCCTTTACTCCCCTCTGCTCCCATCCCCCCTTACTGTGAATTAGCATCTGTATGTCATAGAAAACATTCAGCCTTTATTTTTTGGAGATTGGCTTATTTTGCTTAGCATGATATTCTCTAGTTCCATCCATTTACCAGCAAATTTCAGCATTTCATTCTTCTTTGTGGCTGAATAATATTCATATATATATATATATATATATATATATATATATATATATCACATTTTTTTTTGTCCATTCATCTGTTGAAGAGTACCTAGGTTGGTTCCATGCTAATGAATAGAAAGAGAGAGAAAACCCAAATTAGTAAAATTCATCATGAAAATGAAACTATCACAACGGACACTAATGAAATACAGAAAATAACTAGAAACTATTTTGAAAATTTATACTCAAATAAAATAGAAAATCTTGGTGATATTAACAAATTTCTAGAGACATATGACCAACCCAAACTGAATCAGGAGGACATACAAATTTAAACAGATCAACTTGAAGCAGTGAAGTAGAAGACACTATCAAAAGTCTACCAATCAAGAAAAGCCCAGGAAAAGACAGATTCTCAGCCAAGTTCTACAAGACCTTCAAAGAAGAATTAACAACAATAGAGATTCCAACATGGTGGCGGGCACAGAGAGATCAAGTCTCTGACCTCTTCAGCTGTGCAGGCATAGGGAGTCATAAACAACCTAAATCTGTTTGCTCAGGATCACTAGGCAATGCTGAGCTGATGTGGATCTGGGGCGAACAGTCTAGGCCTCTCAGAACACACACTGAGCCCGGATCGGCTGAATTCAAGCTCCCGTTCGCCTGCTTCCCGCAGACAAACAGCTGTGACTCAGCACTAATCATTCCAGCTGAAACAACTGGTCGGCCCTTCTCATCCTACTGAGGTAAATGCCTACCGAGCATTCATAGGTAGTGGCCACAGGTTTGAAACGGGGCTTGGGAGGGACAGTAAGGACCCACCCATTGCATTGGTCGCCATTTGCAAGAGACACCACCATGGCAGAGAACTGACGTCATCAGACTGCGGCGGAGGAGATAACTTCATTGAAACCTGCGGCTACAGGTGTGTAATTCCCTAGCCTTCCCTCTCCACACATCGGGGAAACCTTAAGGGCCCCTCCCAGCTGTCCCGTAAGGGACCCTCCCAGCTCTCCCGTGAGCACGATAGCCAGACCGAGGGAATCAGAGGTGGCGCGGGACCTGCGGCGTGGAACTACCGCTCCCACCAGTGCTGACAGCTGAGGTCTCTTGCACCAGCTACCGGGGCGTGGCTACTGGAGGGCAAGTAAAATTCGCTGAGGATTCTCAGCCCCAAGCTCTACAAACTTAGGGTTTGAGGGAATGGCAAACTGGTAGAGTGTGCCCAGTCGTTCATGAAAACAGGGCTCCCGGGAGCAGCAGACCTGTCGTGTAGCCAGTATTGTGGTGAGCGGCACCCGTGAGAGGGGCCTGGCCAGAGGAAAAGTGGGAAGTGACTAGACATAAGAGGAGGCCCTAGGCACTCAGGATTGGAGACTCGCCCAGTGTGGGAGGAGCTGCTGTACAGTGATTGGTTCCGGCGTATTGACAGGAGAAACTTGGACTGGTGGGCACAGCGCCACCTACTGGAAGAGAAGTTAATCAAACTCTAAGACGCATTTATTAGTTTTTTTTTTCTTTTCTCTTTTTTTTTTTGATTTGGGTTTTTCTTTCATTTTCATTTTTCTTTCTTGTTTTTTTAATTTTTTTTTACAATTTTTTAAAATTTTTTTTTCTTCTAATTTAAATTTTAATTTTTTTAAATTATTTTTTTAAAAAAATTTTTTTCTTTTTTATTTCCTATTTTTTTCTTCTTTTGTCTTTTCATTTCTTTTCAATTATCTTATCCCCCCTTCCTTGAATTCTACCTGCTTACTCTCATTCTCTTTAGTGACTTCTTCCCTTCCCTTCTAATACCTTTCCTCCCAAGCATCAAATAAATTTATAGGAGTAAACAGTAACTCAGCAGTCAAACAGAACAAGAAGTAACATGAGCAGCTTCAAAAAGCAAGGAAGAAAAGGAGTACAAACAATGCAAGACAGCCTAAATATTCAGGAGGACCTAGAGTCATCAGAAAAATGGTCATATAAAGAACTCAAGGAACACCTTAGACAGATGGAATGGAACCTTAAAGAGGATACAAGACAGCAAATTCAAGCAGTGAAAGAACACATTGAGAATGAATTACATAAACAGATAAAAGAAGAAGTTAAGCATCTTTATCAGGAGATAGAGATTATAAAAAATAATCAAACAATAATTCTAGAAATGAAGGAAACGATAAACCAAATTAAAAACTCAATTGAGAGTATCACTAACAGAGTGGAGCAAGTAGAAGCCAGAACGTCAGATAATGAAGACAAAATATATCATCTTGAAAACAGTCTAGCCAACTCAGAAAGGCTGGTAAAAAATCACGAGAAAAACATCCAAGAGTTATGGGATAATATAAAAAAAACAAACTTACGAGTAATCGGGATAGAAGAAGGTACAGAGATTCAAACCAAGGGAATGAGTAACCTGCTGAATGGAATAATTACAGAAAACTTTCCAGAAATAAAAAAGGAAACAGACATACAAATTGAAGAGGCATACAGGACACCGAGCACACAAAATCACAGTAGACCAACACCAAGACACATTGTTATGAAGATATCCAATATACAGAACAAAGAGAAAATATTAAAAGCTACAAGAGAAAGGAGACAGATTACATTCAGGGGTAAAACAATATGGTTAACAACGGATTTTTCATCACAGACACTGAAAGCAAGAAGGTCATGGAACAATGTGTTTCAAACACTGAAAGACAATGGATGCCAACCAAGAATTCTGTATCCAGCAAAATTAAGCTTCAGGTATGACAATGAAATAAAAATCTTTCGTGATAAACAAAAGTTAAAAGAATTTGCAGCCAGAAAACCAGCATTGCAAAGCATTTTGAGCAAAACACTACACGATGAAGAAATGAAAAACAATAACCAAAACCATCAGTGGGAAGTGCCTTGGTAACGACAGAGGGCGAGGGGAAAGGTAATCATGGAGAAACAAACTAATTTTTTTTTAAAAAAGGATAAATAATCAAACATGGATGGAAGTACAAACCATATATCAATAGTAACTCTGAATGTTAATGGCTTAAACTCTCCAATAAAGCGACATAGGCTGGTATCATGGATTAAAAAAACAAATCCAACAATATGCTGCCTCCAGGAGACACATCTGATTGGAAAAGACATACACAGACTGAAGGTGAAAGGATGGGAAAAAATATACCATGCACACGGTCCTCGTAAGCAAGCAGGGGTGGCCATCCTCATATCGAATAAAATCGACTTCAAGACTAAGTTAATCAAAAGGGATAAAGAAGGACATTATATACTGTTAAAAGGAACCATTCACCAACAAGACATAACAATTATCAATATTTATGCACCAAATAATGGTGCTGCAACATTCATAAAATAAATTCTCCTCAAGTTCAAGAATCAAATAGACCACAACACAATAATTATGGGTGATGTCAACACACCTCTCTCACCATTGGACAGATCCTCCAAACAAAAGTTGAATAAAGAAACTATAGAACTCAATATCACAATCAATAACCTAGACTTAACTGACATATATAGAATATATCAACCATCATCAAATGGATATACTTTTTTCTCAGCAGCACATGGATCCTTCTCAAAAATAGACCATATATTATGCCATAGGGCAACCCTCAGTAAATATAAAGGGGTGGAGATAATACCATGCATTTTATCTGATCATAATGGAATGAAACTGGAAATCAATGATAAAAGAAGGAAGGAAAAATCCTACATCACATGGAAAATGAACAATATGTTACTGAATGATCAATGGGTTACAGAAGACATAAAGGAGGAAATCAAAAAATTCTTAGAGATAAATGAAAATACAGACACAACATATCGGAATCTATGGGACACAATGAAAGCAGTTTTAAGAGGAAAATTCATCGCCTGGTGGTCATTCCTCAAAAAAAAGAAAAAACGAACAAGTAAATGAGCTCACACTTCATCTCAAAGCCCTAGAAAAGGAAGAGCAAAACAACAGCAAATGTAGCAGAAGGCAAGAAATAATTAAAATCAGAGCAGAAATCAATGAAATTGAAACAAAAGAAACTATTGAAAAAATTAACAAAACTAAAAGTTGGTTCTTTGAAAAAATAAATAAGATCGACAGACCTTTAGCCATGCTAACGAAGAGAAGAAGAGAGAGAACTCAAATTACTAACATACAGGATGAAAAAGGCAATATCACAACAGATGCTACAGAAATACAGAAGACAATTAGAAATTATTTTGAAAACCTATATTCCAATAAAATAGAAGACAGTGAAGACATCGATAAATTTCTTAAGTCATATGATTTGCCCAGACGGAGTCAGGAGGATACACACAATTTGAACAGACCAATATCAATTGATGAAATTGAAGAAGCCATCAAAAGACTACCAACCAAGAAAAGCCCAGGACCGGATGGGTATACAGCAGAGTTTTACAAAACCTTTAAAGAAGAATTAATACCAATACTTTTCAAGTTATTTCAGGAAATAGAAAAAGAGGGAGCTCTTCCAAATTCATTCTATGAGGCCAACATCACCTTGATTCCGAAACCAGACAAAGACACCTCAAAGAAAGAAAACTACAGACCAATATCTCTAATGAACCTAGATGCAAAAATCCTCAATAAAATTCTGGCGAATCGAATACAAAAACACATCAAAAAAATTGTGCACCATGATCAAGTAGGATTCATCCCTGGGATGCAAGGATGGTTCAATATATGGAAATCCATAAATGTTATTCACCACATCAATAGACTTAAAGATAAGAACCATATGATCATCTCGATAGACGCAGAGAAAGCATTCGACAAAGTACAGCATCCCTTTATGTTCAAAACATTAGAAAAACTAGGGATAACAGGAACTTACCTTGACATTGTAAAAGCTATCTATGCTAAGCCTCAGGCTAGCATCATTCTGAATGGAAAAAAGTTAAAGGCATTCCCTCTAAAATCTGGAACAAGACAGGGATGCCCTCTATCACCACTTCTATTCAATATAGTTCTCGAAACACTGGCCAGAGCAATTAGACAGACGAAAGAAATTAAAGGCATAAAAATAGGAAAAGAAGAACTTAAATTATCACTATTTGCAGATGACATGATTCTATACCTAGAAGACCCAAAAGGGTCTACAAAGAAACTACTAGAACTAATAAATGAATTCAGCAAAGTGGCAGGATATAAAATCAACATGCATAAATCAAAGGCATTTCTGTATATCAGCGACAAAACTTCTGAAACGGAAATGAGGAAAAACACTCCATTCACAATATCCTCAAAAAAAATAAAATACTTGGGAATCAACCTAACCAAAGAGGTGAAAGATTTATACAATGAAAACTACAGAACCCTAAAGAGAGAAGTAGAAGAAGATCTTAGAAGATGGAAAAATATACCCTGTTCATGGATAGGCAGAACTAACATCATCAAAATGGCGATATTACCAAAAGGTCTCTATAGGTTTAATGCAATGCCAATCAAAATCCCAATGGCATTTCTTGTAGAAATAGATAAAGCAATCATGAAATTCATATGGAAAAATAAAAGACCCAGAATAGCAAAAGCAATTCTAAACAGGAAGTGTGAATCAGGCGGTATAGCGATACCAGATTTCAAACTATATCACAGATCAATAGTGACAAAAACAGCATGGTACTGGTACCAAAACAGGCGGGTGGACCAATGGTATAGAATAGAGGACACAGAGACTAATCCATAAAGTTACAACTATCTTATATTTGATAAAGGGGCTAAAAGTATGCAATGGAGGAAGGATAGCATCTTCAACAAATGGTGTTGGGAATACTGGAAATCCATATGCAACAAAATGAAACTGAATCCCTTTCTCTCGCCATGCACAAAAGTTAACTCAAAATGGATCAAGGAGCTTGATATCAAATCAGAGACTCTGCGTCTGATAGAAGAAAAAGTTGGCTCCGATCTACATATTGTGGGGTCGGGCTCCAAATTCCTTAATAGGACACCCATAGCACAAGAGTTAATAACAAGAATCAACAAATGGGACTTACTTAAACTGAAAAGTTTTTTCTCAGCAAGAGAAACAATAAGAGAGGTAAATAGGGAGCCTACATCCTGGGAACAAATTTTTACTCCTCACACTTCAGATAGAGCCCTAATATCCAGAGTATACAAAGAACTCAAAAAATTAGACAATAAGATAACAAATAACCCAATCAACAAATGGGCCAAGGACCTGAACAGACACTTCTCAGAGGAGGATATACAATCAATCAACAAGTACATGAAAAAATGCTCACCATCTCTAGCAGTCAGAGAAATGCAAATCAAAACCACCCTAAGATACCATCTCACTCCAGTAAGATTGGCAGACACTATGAAGTCAAACAACAACAAGTGCTGGCGAGGATGTGGAGAAAAGTGTACACTTGTACATTGCTGGTGGGACTGCAAATTGGTGTGGCCAATTTGGAAAGCAGTTTGGAGATTCCTGGGAAAGATGGGAATGGAACCACCATTTGACCCTGCTATTGCCCTTCTCGGACTATTCCCTGAAGACCTTAAAAGAGCATGCTACAGGGATACTGCCACATCGATGTTCATAGCAGCACAATTCACAATAGCTAGCCTGTGGAACCAACCCAGATGCCCTTCAATAGATGAATGGATAAAAAAAATGTGACATCTATATACAATGGAGTACTATGCAGCAATAAAAAATGACAAAAATCATAGAATTTGCAGGGAAATGGATGGCACTAGAGCAGATTATGCTTAGTGAAGCTAGCCAATCCCTAAAAAACAAATACCAAATGTCTTATTTGATATAATGAGAGCAAGTATGAACAGAGCAGGGAGGAAGAGTAGGAAGAAAAGATTAACTTTAAACAGAGACATGAGATGGGAGGGAAAGGGAGAGAACAGGGAAATTGCATGGAAATGAAGGGAGACCCTCATTGCTATACAAAATTACATGTAAGAGGTTGTGAGGGGAATGGGAAAATAAACAAGGAGAGAAATGAATTACAGTAGATGGGGTAGAGAGAGAAGATGGGAGGGGAGGGGAGGGGGGATAGTAGGGGATAGGAAAGGTAGCAGAATACAACAATTACTAATAGGGCATTATGTAAAATTGTGGATGTGTAACCGACGTGATTCTGCAATCTGCATTTGGGGTAAAATTGGGGGTTCATAACCCACTTCAATCTAATGTATGAAATATGATATGTCAAGAGCTTTGTAATGTTGTGAACAACTAATAAAAAATAAAATAAAATAAAATAAATAAAGTATAGTTTAGAAAATAAAAAAAAATTAACAACAATAATCCTCAAATTATTCCATGAAATAGAAAATGAGAGAACCCTTCTGAAATCATTCTGTGAGGCTAGTATCACTCTGATACCAAAATCAGACAAAGACACATCAAGAAAACTTCAGAACAATAAAACATAGATGCAATAATTCTTATATAATTCTTGCAATAAAATTATAATTCTCAATGAAATTCTTGCAACTCACATACAAAACTCAAAAAATTAAAAGATAGATAGTGCACCATGATCTAGTGGAATTCATCCCAGGAATACAAGTTTAGTTCGGCATATGTAAATCAATAAATGTAATTCATCATCATCAGACTTAAAGACAAGGATCATATGATTATCTCAATAGATGCAAAAAAAGATGATTTGACAAATACATCTATCAATTTAGGTTATCTCTTTATAGTATGGCACACAAAGTAAATATTAAAAATCAATTCTAATTAATAATTCTCACAGAATAGTTGATTTTTCACAATCTAATGCATCTGTGGGAACCTATGGTTGCATCTCATGAAAGTACATAAGCCCAACTTGAATGTTAGGTAAGATTTTAATTTACATCAAAAAGTAATGTGAAAGTGAAAATGATGAAAAGAAACTCATAAAAGAGCTTCACTTTTTCATCAATAGGTTGAAATTACATGGTTCTTAGCCTCTTTTCCCTCATCTTCTTAGTTGTAAAATGATGGTGATAATGAGAATAATAACAATCTCATGTAAATGAGGTAATGCATGTACAATTAGATGTTATATTTTGAAGACAGAAAATGTATTTCCTTAAATCTGCTGTAGCAGTAGCAATGTCAATAGTCACTATTAAGTTTATTTCATCACTTTCTTAATATTAGAGTTAGGAAATGAGAAATCCAACCCTGCTTTGCAGCATTTTCAGATTTTCATGCTCCAGCTATGAGCAATTTTATGTTACCAACATGGAACCAGTAAATGAAGAATTGGAAAGAGACATGCAGTGACGCACCATTATAGTGCATTTCCACCATACCAACACCAAAGATGTAAATAACCTTGATAACACAAATTTTAAAAATGATGGGTTTTGAGTGATCATTACCTTTATTTTAAACATAATTTATTTAATTATAAGTTTGTAATTAATAATCTCTAAAATGTGTTTAGCACTGAGTTTTCAGCATTCCTAAAAATTCAACCATGGGTTCTTTCACTCTGCTACAAGCCAGCTCTCCCATTTCACTGAACATAGCACAAGGTGAAGCATAATAGGAATGTTCTGGATGCATAGATGCTCCTTAAATTTTGTCTCTTTCAAAAGTGAAGAAAAGCTAGTGGAAAGCAATGCAGTTTCCTAAGAGAAAGGTAAACTCTGGAGTTAAGTCTTCTTTTTTTTTCTTTTCTTCTTAGATGTGAAATGATGGTGATAGTGATAATAATAACAATCTCATGTAAATGAAATAATATATGTACAATTCTTAGAGTAAGACCTAGAAAATGAGATAGAATATAATGTCAGATTTACAATTTTATTAATTTATTTATTTTTGCCTATTGTTTGGAGTATTCAACTATTTTTTAAAGGTAGTTAAATATCTATTATACCCCTAGGGAGTCAACAGAGACGATTCTTGGATTCAGATTGTAAGAACGGACACAAATACACCTGAGCAAATTTTGAGAAACATTTAAAAGAAAACAACCATTGATGATATCAAGAATAACTCTAGAAATTTTGAATTAGGTGACATGATAAATTTTCCGTTCAAGGAGGCAAAAGTTTGGAAGGGAATAACTTTCAAGTTACTTGGTAAATCAGTAATTTGATTTTAAAATTGTAAGTATGAGGTACAGTTGAGAATCTCAGGGCATGTAGAATAAGCTGAGAATTGGTTTGGGAGGTAGATACAAATTGTGTGATTTATTGACATAAAGGTGAAGTTGAACCCACGTGGGTGGATAATACTCTTTAGTAGTTAGGAATATATGATAGAAAGAGGTCTTGTCTGAGGTACATCAAGGACAAAAAGATGTATAAAATATGTGTCAGGAAAAAAAGCAGTCATTCAAGGCAGAGTGTATTATCTCTACTTCTTTCAGCAGCTGAGGTTCACATGTAGATTTTTTTTTTTTTGTAAGTTGGTCTGGGGTCATATGGTTAATAACAGACCTCAGACCAATTTACATAAATTCTACAAGTGAGCCTCAGGTCCAGGCACACTGGGACTCAACTCATCTTAATGCTACTCTTGTTCTATCTACCACACCTTACTGAGTCTATCAGATGACACATATAAGCACTCAGTCACTGGTCGTCTTTCCCTCCATTCCCTTTCTACCCAGGAGGCTGCATCTGGGTACCACTGTGTTGATTTGGATGCAGTCCTAGGAGGGAAGAGGAAAAGAACAAGGGGTGAAAGAGATGAAAGAAGGAGAGCGAGGAAAGATGGGCATGGAGGAAGGATTTATGAAGTTATTTTTCTGCTAAATAAATTTGTCTAGAACCTTAAGGGATCTGTGGAAAATCTTCAAAGCAATTTGAAGGCCTGTGTTGTCTTCACAGGGGCTCAGGGAAGAAAGCTAATCTGTTAAGATACAACCAGTGGTACCAAGTGGGCACAGGAAACAGAATATGTTAAGATGCACATTCCAATATGATCTGGGTGACTGCCCGTCATTCCAAAGGAAGCCAAGGAAAGGAGAGATGTGAGGCAGAACTGAGTGCAGGCCAGGGCTGGAAAGTGGACATGTCCTTATGCTCCTAGGGTTTACTCCTCAGTAATCAGGACTTCACTTCTTCAAACTCTCTGAATTCAAGCCAGAATTCAAAATGATTTTTTAAAATAAAATAATATTCAAAGAATCACAGAACATCCAATAATGAAGTATATATTTTTTTCAAATATTGTATAGGAGATAGGCACACAAATCTCTTTTACCCAAGAATGGGAAAAAAAAAAAAAAACACACACAAGTAAATTGCTCAAGTTCAAAATAGCTCTCTCAAAAGTGAATAAATGAAGCACCCAAGTGAATATAAAATGTTCACTTTTATAAGTACTGCACAATTGACAAAGACATTAATCGCTCTCTCCAACTCAGAAGCCCCTACCAGTGATGGTCCTTTTATAGTACGGAAAACCCACCAGCATATTCGACTCTGGAGACTCATCTGATGATGTTGCTGAGGTGGTGGAACATTGCAGTATTTTTATTTAGTGGTTAGGTGTATTTCAGATGGGATTGAGACGTTACATTAAATAAAAACAGATGAGGGATAAATTTAATCCTGGGGCATTGCATCTGTATAGGATTTACTACATAAAGAAATTTCTGTGTGTCTCAATACATTCATAATCTTCCAATGAATACAGTGGTATTAGCTACATTTTTTAAAATAAGATATTTATATTAGCCCTTTTACATAAGGAAACTGAGGCAGAAAATTGTGGTAGTTTTAAATTTTCCCACTGAAGCACTTGCTATTTAGTCAAGGGTTCATTCATTTGAAGTGGATTACCTATTCTCAGGAGCCCCATGATGGCCCTAGCAGGGTAATTTATTTCCAAGAAGGGAGTACTTTGCTTTTAAGAGGAAACATTTTTACTCATTGTTTTGTAGAATTGTGCCTGTTACTAATATAATAAGAAATATATATCCTGACTACACTAGCATTAAGCCAAATACTGTGTTCTGTTTTTCCTTACCAGATGTTTTACGGCATGTAAGTGTGTTAAAGAAGATTGATAAACCTAATAAACTTATATATAAACCTATCAGTAAAGGATTATAGAGAGGAAATCCTTGGGAATACTTGCAAGGTTTAGACCATAGGGTTTGCTCTGTTACCTCATTTTCATTTACAACAGAGCTATTTTTATCCTGTTGCACAGCACTAGTGTTTACAGTAAGAAAGAAAAATATATGCAAAGCTTTTACCCAAATTCTGTCACTAACTCAGCTGTAATTAAAATATTCTGTACCTTAGAATTTGTGTATCTCTAAAAATGCAAGTATAGCACAGTTGGTTAGGTGCCAATCTGTTTTACTTAGTTCTACTTGATTCTTTGAGGAACAGGATTGAATTATGAGTAATTTAAGTGTGTGTTATGAAAAGACAAAAGGAGATTTGTATAATTTTTCTATGTGTCATGTCATTAATCTAATGCTGGAAGATGAAGGTATGTTTGTAGGGACAGTATACAGGAATTTTTTTTTTCAAATTTAAACATGCATTCACTTCAAATATTTAAATAACATAGTGATGACTGTATAATTAATACAGTAAAATCAGTTGTAAGTTGACACAGTAAAAAAATCACCTTTAGGATTTTGATGACTACCTCAAACATCTTTCAGTGACATCTATAAGTAAATTTCACACAAGTCAAATAACAGATTGTCTTACTTATATCAATACTTTGCACTTATCTTTTGGTGAATATAAGTAATGATGTCTGTATATGGTTTATCTAGTTCCAAAGTTGCTGGTCAAAAGGTATCATTTAATAAATGCTGTCAAACGGGCCTTCAGTGTGGTTATAAAAGTGATGGTTGCTTCATTTTCATATTCTATACCTTCTTAATAAAAGTACCTGCTAAATGCATATTTACATCATTTACATTTGATTAGCTGGCTTTGGATTTGTATCTAAAATCTTATTTTTGTTTTTTCTTTTAACTAGGAGATTTTTATACCTTTCCCCTCTTTTACTTTCTTTTGGATTAGTCGTATTTGTTAATAATTTTTAATTTTTCTCTTTTTTATTAGTATAAAACCTTTTATTATTCTTCAGTGTACTGAATTATTTTACAATAAATACTTTAGTTTAACATATGTGCTCCATGTGTTATAATCTAATACAAATAATTTCACCAATTCCAATTGTCTTTATCACCTCATTATATTCAAGAATTTAGATATATATTCATTTAAACATCTATAGAAAATACATATTTTTTGTAGCATTAATTTAATTTCTTCCTACTTTCCTATCTTTTCTCCTTGAGTTATTTTTCTTCTGACAATACTTGACTTTAGCATTTTTTAAAATACAGGTCTGCTGGTAAATTTTTATCTCATTTTTTGTTTATTTAAAGTACCCTTAATTTGATTTTATAGTTTGGAGATATGTTTGCACTGTATAGGACTTTTAGGGGGCAAAAAGTGGCTTCCAGAATTTTCAAAATGCCATTTATTGTGGTCTGGCTCATATATTTTTATATCACTTACCATTCAAATTTTCACTCTTTTGAAGGTATATATATATATTTTTTTCCTCTAGTTGTTTTTTTTAAATAATCTATATATTTATTCTAGTTAGGTATATATATGGCAGCAGAATAAGTTTTGATTCATTGTACACAATTGCAGCACAAATTTTCATTCTCTGGTTGTACATCATGAAGCATTGCACCATATGTGAAGTCACACAGTTACCTAGGGTAAAAACATCCATTTCATTCCACCATCTTTCCTGTCCCTATGCCCTGTCCCCTCCCTTCCCCCCACCCTTTGACCAATCAAAGTTCCTGGGTTTTTCCCACATGCCCATTTCTCCATTATGCATCAGCATCCACTTAACAGAGAGAATGTTTGGCCTTTGGTTTTTTGGGGATTGGTTTACTTAACGTAATATTCCTCAACTCCATCCATTTACCTGTAAATGCCATAATTTTATTCTATTTAATGATGATTAATATTCCATTGTGGATATATACCATAATGTCTTTATTTATTCATCTACTGAAGTGCATCTAAGTTGGTTCCACAGTTTAGCTATTGTGAATTGAGCTGCTATAAATATTGATGTGGCTGTGTTACTATAGTATGCTGATTTTAAGACCTTTGGATATAGACCAAGAGGTGGGATAGCTGAGTCAAACTGTAGTTCCATTCCAAGTTTTCTAAGGAATCTCACACTGCTTTCCTGATTAGTTGCACCAATTTTCAGTCCTACCAGCAATGTAAAAGTGTGCTTTTTTCTCCTACATCCTCGCCAACACTTATTGTTGCTTGTATTGTTAATAAATGCCATCCTGATTGGTGTGAGAAGAAATCTTGGAACAGTTTTGATTTGCATTTCTCTAATTGCCAAAAATGTTGAACATTTTTTTATATAGTTGTCAATCAATTGTATATGTTCTTTTGAGAAGTGTCTGTTCAGTTCCTTAGCCCATTTATTGTGTTTTTTGTTTATTTGGTGTTAAGTTTTTTGAGTTCTCTATATATTTTTGAGATTAGTGCTCTGATGTCCCTGTAATAAAAATCAGCTCTTATCCTATAGGTTCTGTTTTCAACTCATTCATTGTTTCTTTTGCTGAAAAGAAGCTTTTTAGTTTGAATCCATCCCATTCATTGATTCTCTATTTTATCTCTTGCACTTTAAGAGTCTTATTAAGGAAATTGGGGCCTAATTTGATGTGATGGAGATTTGGGCCTACTTTTTCCTCTATTATGTGTAGGATCTCTTTCTGGTCTAATTCCTGGGTCAACTTTGAGTTGAGTTTTGTGCATGGTGAGAGATAGGGGTTCAGTTTCATTTTACTGCATATTGCTTTCCAATTTTCCCAGCACCATTCATTGAAGAGGCTATCTTTTCTCCGATATATGTTTTTGGCGCCTTTGTCTAGTATAAGATAACTGTATTTATGTGAGTTTGTCTCTGTGTCTTCTATTCTGTACCTTTGATCTACATGCCTATTTTGGTGCCAATACCATGCTGTTTTTGTTATTATAGCTTTGTAGCATAGTTTGAGGTCTGGTATTTTGATGCCTTCTGCATTACTCTTCTTGCTAAGGATTGCTTTGGCTATTCTGGGTCTCTTATTTTTCCAAATGAATTTCATGATTGCTTTTTCTATTTCTATAAGGAATGACATTGGGATTTTAATTGGAATCACATTGAATCTGTATAGCACTTTGGGAATTATGGCCATTTGTCAATATTAATTCTGCCTGTCCAAGAGTATTGGAGATCTTTCCATCTTCTAAGTTCTTCAATTTCTTTCTTTAGTGTTCTGTAGTTTTCACTGTAGAGGTCTTTCACATCTTTTGTTAAATTGATTCCAAACTATTTTATTTTATTTTTTAGGCTATTGTAAATGGTGTAGTTTTTCTAATTTCTCTTTCAGAGGATTCATCACTAATGTATAGACATGCATTTCATTTATGTGTGTTGATTTTATACCTTGCTACTTTGCTGAATACATTTATTAATTCTAGAAGTTTTCTGGTGATTTTTTTTTGATATTCTAAGTATAGAATCATGTCATCTGCAAATAATGATAGTTTGAGATCTTCTTTTCCTATTTGTACCTCTTTAATTTTTTTCATCTGTCTAAATGCTCTGGCTAGAATTTCAAGGACTATGTTGAATAGAAGTGGTGAAAGAGTCCTTATCTTATTCCAGTTTTAGAGGGAATGCTTCCAATTTTTCTCTATTTTGGATGATTTTGGCCTTGGGTTTGGCATAGGTAGCCTTTACAATGTTGTGGTATGTTCTTACCATCCATATTTTTTCTAGTGTTTCGAACATGAAAGTGTGCTGTATTTTGTCAAATGCTTTCTCTTCATCAATTGATATAATCATATGATTCTTATCTTTAAGTCTATTGATGTGATGGATGAATTACATTTATTGATTTCTGTTTGTTGAACCAAACTTGCATCCCTGGAATGAACCACTATTTTTTAAATATGTTTTTATGCAATTTCCAGAATTTTATTGAGAATTTTTTAAAATCTATTTTCATCAGAAATATTTGTCTGAAATTTTCTTTCCTTGATGTGTCCCTGCCTGGTTTTGGTATCAGGAATGATACAGTTTCATAGAATGAGTTTGGAAGGGTTCCCTCCTTTTCTATTTCATGGAAAAATTTGAGAAGTATTGGTATTAATTCTTATTTGTAGGTCTTGTAGAACTCAGCTGTGAATCCATCTGGTCCCAGGCTTTTCTTGGTTGGTAGGCATTTGATTGTGTCTTGTATTTTCTTGTTTGAAATTGATCTGTTTAAATTGTATATGTCCTCTTGACTCAGTTTGGTTTGATCATATGCCCCTAGAAATTTGTTGGTGTCTTCAAGATTTTCTATTTTACTGGAGTATACATTTTCAAAATTGTTTCTAAATTTTTTTTTGTATTTAAATAGTGTCTGTCATCATATTTCCTTTTCAGCTCGAATTTTAGTAATTTGAGTTTTCTCTTTCCTTCTTTTCATTGGGGTGGCTAAAGGTTTGCTAATTTTATTTTATTTATTTTTTCAAAGAACAAGCTTTTTGTTTTTTCAACTTTTTGAATTGTTTTTTTTTATTTCAATTTCATTAATTTGCACCCTGATTTTAATTATTTCCTGTCTTCTACTAATTTTGGTGTTGGTTTGTTCTTCTTTTTCTGGGGACTTTGAGATTCAATGTCAGGTTGTTTATTTGTTGACTTTTTCTTCTTTTAATGATGAGCTTAACACAATGAACTTTCCTCTTAGCACTGCCTTCATAGTCTCCCAGAGATTTTGATAAGATGTATTAGAATTCTCATTGACCTCTAAGTATTTTTTCTATCTCCTACATGATATATTCTGTTATCCATGCATCATTCAATGACATATTCTTTAATCTCCAGGTATTGGAGTATCTTTTATTTTTTATTTTATTATTGATTTCTAATTTCATTCCATTATGGTAAGATAGAATGCAGGGTAGTATCTCTACTTTTTTTTTATTTGCTATGAATTGTTTTGTGGCATAACATATGGTCTATTTTGGAGAAGGATCCATGTGCTGCTGAGAAAGAAGTATATTTTCTCGTTGATGGATGGAATATTCTATATATGTCTGATAAGTCTAAATTATTGTTTTATTGAGTTCTATAGTTTCTTTGTTTAGTTTTCATTTGGAAGATCTATCCAGTGTGAGAGAGGTGTTTTACAGTCATCCAGTATTATTGTGTTGTGGTCTATTTGATTCTTGTAGTTGAGAAGGGTTTGTTTGATATACATAGATGCCCCATTGTTTGGGGCATAGATATTTATGATTGTTATGTATTATTGATGTATAAATTCCTTAAACAGTATGAAATGTCCTTCTTTATTTCTTTTCACTACTTTGGTTTGAAGGCCTCTTTATCTGATATGAGGATGAAAATTCATGCTTATTTACATGGTCCATGTGAATGGTATGTTTTTTCCCACCCTTTCACCTTCAGTCTGTGGCTGTCTTTTCCTTCGAGATGAGTCTCTTGAAGACAGCATATTGTTGGGTCTTTTTTTTTTTTAATAAAATCTGTCATTCTACGTCTTTTGATTGATGAGTTTAGGCCATTCACATTCAGGGTTAATCTTGAAAAATGATTTGTATTCCTGATCATTTTGTTTTATTATTTTTGATTTTTAACTTGACTTGGTTTCTCCTTTGATTGGCCTTTTCTTCAATGTAGTTCCTCCTTTGGTTCATTATCATTGTTGTTTTTTTAATTCCTCCTTGTGTAATATTTTGCTAAGAATGTTCTGTAGTGCAGGCTTTCTTGCTATAGATTCTTTTAACTTTTGTTTATCAAGAAAGGTTTTTATTTCATCATCAAATATGAAGCTTAATTTTGCTGGGTATAAGATTCTTGGTTGGCATTCACTTTCTTTGGTGAATGTTTCTCCAGGATCTCCTGGCTTTGAAGATCTGGGTTGAAAAATCTGCTAAGATCCTCCTCTCATTTCTTTTTAAGTTTTCTTCCTCTTCAGCATTTTGAATATTTTGTGACAAAGTATAATATTTAATTCAATTTTACTATTTGGTACTATACATGTTTGCAGATGTTCTTGGTTCTGTGATTTGATACTTCATTATAATCTTAAAATTCATTACCTCAATATTTCTTCTCTTTAATTCTGTTGCTTTTCCATGAAGTCAGTTACAAATAGTTTTGCTTACTTGTCTCATCTAAGTTTCTCAGTATTTGTTTTTTTCGCTCTGTTTCAGTTAGAATATTTCCTATTGACCTTACTCTGTACACTAAATCTTTATTTTTTTTCTAAGTTTGTTATTAAAATCACCCATTTGTTTTTAACTTCACTTATTTCTAGTTCTATAATTTCTCTTTTGTTTTACAGATTCTGATTTTCTTATGAAACCTTGGTAATTTACTCTGATTTAATTTACTCATTTTTACAATTCAGCCAATACTTTGTGAGGAAATCATAGTTAAATTTTTGCCTGCATTATCTGGGTCACTTAAAGGTGGTTGTATTGAAGGATGTTTTATTTCCTTTTGACATGTATTTTATATAAAATTCATTATTTGAGTATAAAACACATGTGTGAGCCATATACATGTATATATTATGTATGTATACATATATATGTTATTTTATCATGTGAGGTTATATTACAACATGAATTTCACATTTTAGTTTTCTAATAATTTAGGAGAGGGAGACCTGCCATCTCAACTCAATCAGAAATTAAGCTGAGTTAATAGCTAAGTTTCTATTTTGGTAATATTTAATCTATATATTTTCATCCCAGTTTCTAGATTATAATTCTCTTGAATGTTTATGTTAAAGCATTTTGTGATTGCTAAGCCACTCCTTTATATCATTTTATTTATTTCTTAATACAAAAAGAGTGTCATCAATTAAGCTCAGTGTTTTAGAGGGTTGTGGGTTTAAGTTTAATCTCCTACCTTCCTCATTGTCACAATTCAGCAAATGCTTTGTGAGGAAATTTGGCCACATGTTTGAAACCTCATATTTTCAATTTTCTTACTTTAGTAGCATCGCTGTGCTTTGGCAAAACCTGTATTCTCATCCACTAGCACCATTCAAAATTATAAAAGGCCTTAGGAATAATGTCAGAAAGATGGTCAATATACATCTGCATAAGAATATTGTTGTATAATAACCTATCACAACTTTAGCAGCTCAATTCAATATGCATTTGCCATCTCACAGTGTCTGCAGGTCAGGAGTCTGGGTGGGTGGTGGCAAAACTCAGTGCACAGTGGACAGCAGCACCCAGGCAAGTAGCTTCCCCAATAGCTGCATTGGCAGGCTTATAGAATGTCACTAGCAATAAATTTTCCTAAAAACAGCTTTTCCTGGAACAACAGAAGGAGGGTAAGGTCCAAAGGGTGATTCCAGTGTGATACCCGGTGTGGTACCCCAGCTGTTTCTCTGCCATTCAGCTAGCATAGCCATGTTCTCTTCTGCAGGTTTTAGAGCACAGTATTGGATATGGAAACTCTTCCTTGGGTGCCCCAACACAGCCCTGGAAGTAACAGCTAATCCTTATATCTATGATTCATCTAAGCTTTAGGATCTCTTTACCCCTCATTATTTTTACCCCTCACTGTTCCAGTGTTGTGTGATAGTTGATAATTATTTATATTAGACTTCCTTTGTTTAAATCATGGTGTGACTTCTATTACCTCACACATGCAGTCCAAGCACTCGACCATTGAGCTACATCCCAGACCTTACTGACTTGTAATTAATGACTGTTCTTCTGCCACTTTTAATTATTATGATGTAATATATGATAGTTGCTCCTCAGAATAAAGAAAGATTTTTAGAAAACCTAAAATCTCCCTAAAACACAATAATGTAAGCCATTTGATATAAAAAAGAAGTGAGAATTAATCATGGAATCTTGTAGAAAATAGGTGATTTTTAAAAATCATAAACCAGGAGTAGATCAAAAAACAGTAAAATAATTTATAATAGAAAAAATGATGATAAAAGAGTTAAAGGAAGATGATTAAGCAGTAACTATCTTATTTTTAACAAGATAGGATACATTAAAATACACAAATGCAAAAGAACTCCAAGTGAAGCATGTAATATACTGAACCAGTAAATATGCTTTAAAATGTATAGCCAAAATAGAATAAAATCAACAGGCCCCATAAAATGAACTTGCAAGCACAGCATTAGCAGGTTTCAAAACATTTTTCTTCCCCAAAGAATTCTGTTATAGCCCAGTAAATGTGAGCTTAAATGAATATACAAGATCCTGAGGATATGATATAGAGCAGGATCTACACAATTGTCAGTCCCTGGCGAAACTGAACATGCACCTGCTGTATGGCCCAGTGATTCTACTTTTGAATACTTACTCTGGAAAGAAGTTGGCCTATTTGTACTAGGATATCTTTATAATAATGCTCATTTCAGTAAATTCATAGTGGTCAAAACTAAAATGCTTCAATATCTATCTTTAGCTCCCTAGATCTTTATAGCACAATCATGTAAAGAAATGCTATCTACTGGTGGGAAAATATAGCTATTATACCAACTCATCAGATAAACAGATTTATTGACACATTTAAATGTTTTATGAATGTACATCACAGGATAGCATAAGCCTAAATAAACACAGATTTTAAAATGTATTTCACAAGCAATTTCTTTCATACCTTGGCACTTCCCAGCAGCTCCTCATCGGAAGACTTACCCTTGGCCAGGTAAGTAACCAAGGAAACTGACTGAAACTTAATACTGGCCAGTAAAAGAAACCACAGAGATACAGAAAATTAGAAACTTTGAGCAAAATGTAAGAAATTGTTAGAGATGAGCCACCTTGTCTGCCAGTGGTGGCAGCCAGGTCTCCTGAAGGAAGAGGGAGTGCCTGCAGAGAGAATAGCAAAGTGGATTTAAAACAAGATAGTCTTGGGGAACCTGTGGAATAGAGGGGGAAAGATCTTAATGGACCTAGAGTCAGTGGGGAAGGAGTTGAGTGAAAACCAATCAAAATTGCTCAGCCCACAAGTAGATAGCAAAGTGGAAACTGGGGTTGCCAGAGCAGGAAACGTTTATAAGGGTCGCAAAGCAGTGAGCAGAGATAGGAGATCAGGAACTCATAAAGGATGTTGCCAGCAGACTCAGCAACCCCTGTTATGATCCACAGCTTGTGTCTGGACTAGAGTGACTTAAACAGGCACAATGAAAATTGTGTTTATGACATACTGGGTCTGGATATCAAGGAGTGAAAACTCCTTTTGCTGGTGGTGCCCCATAAGAGCTATTGGGAAGATGATACAATGGCCACACAGGAGTCTGTACTCTGGTGATAGAAAACCTGTGAAGATTTTAGACCTTAGACCCTGAAAATGGATTTTATGGAAAGTCCCTGAGATCCATATGTCCAGCAGTGATTTGGCATCTTCCCAGTGACAGGGGAGATGGATCAAATCTTCAATACCCACCAACAGAGTTCCAAGGTTCATCCAAGTCTAAACCCCAGCTTCTGGAATTTTCAATGTAGTTGATGTAGCACACCAACCCCACTACAAAAGCACACAGTCTGTCAACACTCCCTAGTCTATCCTACTCAATACTGCAAGACAGGAAGCAGAAAGCGTCTACAACCAGCCTTGGCTACTAGCCACGATTGCTGGCAGATGGGTGAGGAACACAAAGACAACAGACTTAACAACCACTAGTCCTTCATGCACAGGTTACAGAGCAAAAATAAATATACAGAATGAAAATATATCCCTGCCAACAGTTTTGATCATTTCAGAAAAACAAACCCTTTATTTATCATAAAGATTTTTCTTTTCTTTTTCTTACATATTTTTTCCTCCTCTGAATTCCCCCCATTCTTAAATATTTTTTTAAATGTAACTTTTTTACCTTTTTTTTAAAGTCAACCTTTAAAAATTTTTTAATATCATTTCATTATATTTTATTAGTTTTACTTTTCTCCATCCTGCAAGTTTTTTATGTGTGTATGTGTATGCATGTGTGTGTTCAGGTTAATATATATATATATATATATATATATATATATATATATATATATATATATATATATTCATATAATTGTACTATCATTTTAATTGCAGCTATTTATTATTTAGCCCTGGTTTGACTTAGGTGTGGTATAATTAGGCACAGTTTAAGTTAGTTCAATTTTACTTTTTCTTATTCATTTATACCTTGGTATACTCTGAAGCAGCATCAAGAGAACAAACCTGAAAGTCATTGAGATAGAAAAAAAGCATGGAGATACAGACTAAAGGGATTTAAAAAACCTCTTTAGTTAGATAGTAGCAGAAAAATACCAACATTAGAAATGAGATAGTTATCCACATACAGGAAGCATACACAACCCAAATATACAAGATCAGAACAGGATCTCTCCAAGACACAGCATAATCAAAATACTTAACATAAAAAGAAGGAAAAAATATGAAAAGCTGAAAGAGAAAAATATTGGCTCACATTTAGAAGCAAACCAATGAGGCCCATTCTGACTTTTCAATTCAAACCCTAAATCAAGGAGGGCTTGTTGTCAGTCAATATTATTAAATCCAGTAAAGCTCTCTTTCAAAATGAATGGAATATAAAAACTTCCTAAGCTCTCAAACAGATGTATATCACTAAAAACGCAACTAACTAAGTGAAAATAAAGACAGAATTAAATATAGCAGACAAAAGAAAATGGCAGGAAACTGAAAACACATATCCATAATAACATTAAATGTAAATGGTCTGAATTCCCCCAATTAAAAGATACAGATTATCAGGAAGGAGCAAAAACCACAATCCAACTATATACTGTTTGCAAGAGACTCATTTCATAGGCAAAGACAACCAAAGGATGAAAGTAAAAGGATGGAAAAAACTATCCCATGAAGATTAATTCTGAAAACAAGATGGAGTAGCTATTCTTACATCTGACAAAGCAGATTTCAAGCAAAAAAAAAAAAAAAAAAAATCAAAAGAGACAAAGAACACCACTGCGAAATGGTAAAGAACAATCAAAAAGATGATAGAACAATAGTCAATATATATGTCTCAAGTGTCATTGCACCTAATTACATTAAAAACAAAAACAAAACAACAGCAACAAAAATCCCTTCTTGACATTAAATCCCAGGTGGACTCCAATACATACTAGATGATTTCCACAGACCTATCACCAATGGACAGGTCATCCAAACACAAAATAAGTAAATATATTTTCTATATTAATAATGCTATAAATCAGATGGACCTGATAAACATTTACAGAATATTTTCCCCTTGAAGAGCTGAATTTACCTTCTCAGCAACTAATGGAACTTTTGCATCTAACTTACGCATAGAACCATGTTTTAAGTCTCAGTGTAAGTCTTAGCATCCTACCAGGTCATAATGGAATGAAATTAGCAGCAAGAAAAATAATAGAATCCTCAAAAACACATGGAGAATCAACAATACATTTTAAATGAAGAATGGATAACAGTTGAAATCAAGAAACTTTTAGAAAAAAATGAGAACAGAAATATAACATTAAAATGTCTGGGATAGTAAAAAGCAGTTCTAAGAGAATAATTTACAGCATTGAATGCCTAAAATAAAAAAAAAATAGATTTGCCTCTAATCGATGCCTTAGAAAAGGAAAAACAAATTGTTTCATAATAAATGAAAGACAGGAAATAATTAATATTACAAACAAAATTAATGAAATTGAGAATAAATAAACAATACATGAACGAGTGAAACAAGTGTTAGATTCATTTATAATATAACTGAGATTGATAAATCTTTAGACTAAAAATAGAGATATGACCCAAGTAAACAAAATTAAAGATACAAAAGGATATTTTACCACAGACACTTCTGAAATATAGATGATCTTTAGAAACGATTTTGGAAATTTATGCTTCAATAAACCAGAAAATCAACAGGACATTGACAAATTTCTAGATGCGTATGACTTGCTGAAATTTAACCAGGAAGATATAGAAATCCTGAAGACTGATATTAGGTAAATGTAATGCATTCTGGTATCATTTTTTTTTAAAAAAAAGCACAATAAAAATGAATAAAAAATACAGAAAAAAACAGAACTAATAGCCTTCCAACAAAGAAAATCCCAGGACCAGATGTTTTTACAGTGGAGTTATACCAGACCTTTAAAGAAGAAATAGCACTAGTCTTTTTCAAAGTATTCCATGAAATTGAAAAGGAGGTTACTCTCCCACATACATTGTGTGAAGTTATTAGAAACCTAATAACTAAAGCCAGACAAAGACACATCATGGAAAGAAAACTACAGACCAATATCCCTGATGAACACAGTTACAAATATCTTTAATCAGATATTAACAAAACACCTTCAAAAGCACATCAAGAATATAATGCACCATGATCAAGTGGCTTTCATCTCAGGGATGGGAGGTTGGTTCAACATACACATATCAAAAATGTAATTCATCATTTAGAAAGAATTAAGGACAGATTCTGGGCACAGTGGTGCACGCCTGTAAACCCAGCAACTTAGGAGGCTGAGGCAGGAGGATCACAAGTTCAAAGCAAGCCTCAGCAACTTAGTGAGACTCTGTCTGTAAATGAAATATTAAAAAAAAGACTGGAGATGTGAGTAAGTGGTTAAGTGACCCTGGGTTCAATCCCTGGTGATTAAAAAAAAAAAAAGGAATTAAAAACAGAATCTATATGATCATCTCAATAGAGGCGGAAAAGACTTTTAATAAAATCCAGCACAAATTTATGTAAAAATGCTGAATCCAGGCATGGTGGTACACACCTGTAATCCCATTAGCTCAGGAGGCTGAGAAAGGGGGATAGCAAGTTCAAAGCCAACCTCAGCAAAAGAGAGGCACTCAGCAACTCAGTGAGATCCTGTCTTTTTAAAGATAATGCTAAGTGAAGTTGGCCAATCCCCAAACAACAAATGCCAAATGTTTTCTCTTATGTAAGGAGGCTGATTCATAGTGGGGTTGGGAGGGGGAGCATGGGAGGAATAGAGGAACTCTAGATAGGGCAGAGGGTTGGGAGGGAAAGGATGGGGGCAGAGGGGTGGGAAGGAAAGGGTGGGGGCAGGAGGTTAGCAAGGATGGTGGAATGTGATAGACATCGTTATCCAAAGTACATATAAGAAGACATGAATTGGTGTCAACATATTTTATATACAACCAGAGATATGAAAAATTGTGCTGTCTATGTGTAATAAAAATTGTAATGCATTATGGTATCATTTATTTTTTTAAAAAAGCAATAAAAATGAATAAAAAATACAAAATATGGTTGGAGATGTAGCTCATTGGTCCAGTGCTCCTGAGTTCAATGCCCAGGACCCCCTGCAAACAAAACAAAACAAAATAAAATGCTGGAGAAAGAAGGAGCTTACTTATAAAAGTCATATAAGACAATTGAACAGAGAAAAACTGAAATTATTTCCTGTAAAATTAGGAACAAAACTAAAATGTCCATTCTCACAACTTTTATTCATTATTCTTCTTGCATCTGTAGCCAGAGTACTTAGACAAGAGAAGGAAATTAAAGCAAGACATATAGGAAAGGAAGTCAAAATCTGTCTCTTAGCTGATAACATAATCCTATATCTTGAAAACCCAAAAAACTCCACCAGAAGACTTCTAGAGTTGATAAATGAATTCAGCAAAGTAGCAGGATACACGTTCAGCATTCATAAATCAATAGTTTTTTCTATATTCCAACAGTGATTCTGCTATATGCTATAAAGAAATCAGGGAAACCATCCTATTTACGAGAATCTCAAAAAATAAAATACTTGGAAATTAGTCTAACCAAGGAGGTAAAACATTTCTACATTGAAAATTATATACTACTTAGGAATGAAATGGCAGAAGACCTTAGAATATGGAAATAACCTCCCATGTTCTTGGAGAGGCAGAATTAATATTATTAAAATGTCCATACTACTAAAAGCAACATACTGACATAATGCAATCCTCATCAAAATTCCATTGACATTCTTCCCAAAACTAGGGGGGTGGGGGGAAACAGTCCTAATACTCATCTGGAAGAATTAGAGATCCAGAAAATCCAAAACATTTCTTGCTGAGGGCCATTACCAAGTAGGAATGACGCATCGAAATTTCCTTGCCAGCGTACCCCATGTTAAATGGACTTGCCTTGGAATTTCACTGTATCAATTTTCTCTTTCTCCCGGCTGACAAACTTCAAACCTTGAGCCATCCATTTTTCCCAGTTTGCCTGAGAAATTTCTAGGGACAGGCAGCTTGAAACAAAAACGAAATAAATCAAAACAAGAACACATTGTTTTTTGAAATGGTCACCCATTCTCTCGCCTTCCCTCAGGGGCGAGCAATTCACTTACCTCCAAGTTTCAGACGTTCCCCGTACGGGCCACCAAATGCCGCAGTCTTGGCTGGGCACAGAATCACAAGCCACCACACAGCTTTGTAGATTCAAACAGCAATTCTTTATTCCCGAACTCACACTGGCCTCCACACACGTTCTGGGGCAATCCCAGTTCTTCTCCGCCCAATTCACCTACTACACGAGGCTTTCTTCCCAAAATCCTCTCTGAATCTCCCCAGAGCTCAACGGGAGCTCAGGCAGCAGGAACGCCCTAATCTCGGCAGCAATAATCTTCAACCTCCAACTTCCCTAAAATCCCTATTGTCTTAAACTGGGAACGCCCTAAACCCAAGGACCGGGATACTATACTTCCTCAAACTGCAGGATACACCCTAATCCTGGATCCACCCTCGTCCTTGAGTAGGGTCACCTTTCTCAAACACACATGCAATGTCAACAGCGATATTCCAAGGAAAGTCCATTTAACATGGGGTACCTGGCAAGGAAATTTTGATGCGTCATTCCTACTTGGTAATGGCCCTCAGCAATTTCTGAATAAAAAAGGCCAGCCAGTGGCACCACAATACCTGCCTATATGCAAATTTCTTCTCTATTCTTATCCTTCCTCCCTTCCTCTCAATTGTCTTCTTTTACTTATGATCTTCCCTATAACTTTATAATATCTGCTCCCCACCCTTCTTCCCCTTAATTTGCACATAGAAATATATCATAGGGAATTTCAACTTTATGTATATGAAGAAAGCATTAATCAGAAAATAAATAAATAAAGAAGCAAAAGGAAGGTCAGTAGAGTGGATGAAGGAAATAGGGCAAAGGAAGAGGGGAGGGAAATGAGGAACTAACCAGGACTGAAATGGAGTCAGTCAAATTCCACAGATGTATGATTTTGTCAAAATGAAGCCAACTCCTATGTATAATTATAATGCACAATAAAAAAACAGAGATACATACTTGAGTTGTAAAATTGTCAGTTCAAACTAAGATATATTTAATACAAATTTCTGGCTTATTGTTATGTCTAATGTGAAGGACAAAGCCACTGAGGACATACATAAAAGATAGATTCTCAGGAACTAGGTATAAAGTTCAGTATGTGAACCTGTGCTTTGGTAGGCTATACGTTTATTATATAATTATCATAATTTAAGCATAACTGAATGCATATATCATTTATACATATTCACATGCTTTTTTCAGTCTTTTTATTTTTGTATTTCATTATTTCATAATAAAATTGGTTTACAACTTCAAATAGGATATTATTTAAGAAAAAGGATAAAAGTTGGAAATAGCATATTGTGAAAGTAAGGACACTTTACTGAACCAGACCACTAACTTTGGTTAGTAACTGGACTTTCATTATTCTAAATTGACTTGAAATAAACTAGGGATACTAATTTGGCTATATTTTTCCTTCAACGTGGGTTTGAGTTATACGTGTTGTGCAATAAATAAATATACTGATGTCCTTCATTTCTATAACAGTAGATAACCACCTCATGTGTGTCTTAGAGGAATTCCTAATTGTACAGTACATAGAGTGGCTTAGATTCTTTAAAGAAGAGTAATAAGAGAAGAAAGCTATAGGCAACATGCCATTAAAATTACCTCACTTCATTCAAGAATATTGTGCTGATTTTTAGCATTTTAAAACAGTGCAATGATTTCTAGGCTTTGAAGTTCTTGGGACTATTTAATCATCAATGTTATCTAACAGTCTCTGTTTAAATATGACATTTGAAAATAGTTGTTAATGATGTCCTGAAAATCATTTAATGGTTTTATTATGTGTTCAATAAAATATGATTAGCACAGTGCGAGTATCAATTGTGTTCGTGTGCATATACACCCATGTGTTTTTTTTGGGGGGGGAGAAGAAAAATAAGGATGCTAAATTATAATAAGGTATCCTACAGATGGGACCACTTTGGCATTGTGAAATTAGTAGATACACATTCTGAGGAATTTGTGAATTAATAGGTTATGTTTTGCCTAAAACTTCACAAAATTAATTGTATTTTCACAAGCTACACCTTGACAAAAGAAAAAGATGCAGAATATATATATTTTTGCAATTATAATTTTATAGGCTGTCTATTGATTTTGAGTTTGGATTGTGAATTGATAGACTCAATTAAAATTGCTCAATATTTTTCAAATTAATCTTTTCATTTGATTGTTGTAAGAATCATGTATCATGGAAGTGATTTTTCAACAGTTTGATTGAGAGAGAGCAAGAGAACAATAGATATACACAGAATTGAAGGCGGGGGGTGATAAGGGAGAGGGAGAGACTAACTCAGAACAAGCTCACTGCACTTGATTTTGCCAAGACCAGATTTTAGGTGGCAAGATCTGAACTCGAGCCAAGGTTTCTTGGCTTTTAATCCTTCTTAACTTTGCTTTAGGAGCAGGATAGCATGATAATTTCTTCAAGACAAATCTGGAAACAGTGTTTTCAGGTAGAATTGAAAAGGAAAGGCTAGAAAAGACATTTAGAGGGCTGTTAAGAATTCTAGATGGAGATAACAAAGGCTTGGATTTAAATGGTAGCTGTGGAAATGGATCTGCTCTCAGCTTCTTAACTGTGTCCTATGTCCTTTTACACATTTTCTGTGAGAACTGGTTTGATTGAGAGTCTTTACAATCCTTTTAAAGGTCTCTCTGGTGTTTTTTACAATGAGCTGAATGCTTTGGGATAATCTCTCTGATTTATCTAAGCTTAGTAAAATGTTCAATAAAAGTGGACTATTTGAATTCAGTGAAAGAACACAGTCTGCTGCTAGGGTTTTGGAATGCTTTCTGATTTCTACATATAAACGGATAACAAATTAAACATTCAAGGGAAAGAATATGCTCTACACATTTCATTCCTTTGTAAAACAATGAAGTTTGAGGTTTGGCCAGAAGGCTCTGTCTGTTTGCAATCTCCTATGTTTCAATTCCACATTTCTTCCCCTTGCTTTGGATTATATATATGTGACAAGTCAGACTGTACTTAGGTATTTCCTAACAGACTATAATGTTTACTTGTGCATGGTGGAGAGCAGAAGGCACTAATCAAGAAATCACAACAATGGTGTGCTAAGCCAGACTTTTATCTTTCCTTAGGTCATATTGACATAGGTTAAATTATTTATCCTCAGGGCCTCAGTACCCTCAAAAATGGAGATTCGAATTTTTATACTCATTTCCTTTTCCTACAGAAGCATTTAATAATATCAAGGAAACAAGTAAAAACTAAATCAATTATTTAAATACTTCATAAATGATAAATCAGAACATTATTACCTGTATGATATTTATGTATAAAAATATATGGTGGCTGGTATGAAGTTATGTTTAAAGTTTGAAGATTAATGGATTATAGGCAGGCTAATATGTAAATAAATAATCATATAACCATGTGGTATTTTGGCTCACCAAATATTATTTCCAATCCCCTGCTCTATGTTCATTTCTTCTATTGAAGTCAGACAAATAAAAAGTACATTTTGTGGATTCCTTTGTAGCTAGATATTTTGCATGTAATCTGGGATGTTTTCAGTACACAAACACATATGAGAAATACCTGAGGTGAGCACTGTGAGATGGCAGGTACAATTACTATGGTAGTCTGAGTTCTACAGTAGAAAAGAACATTATTATCCTCTGTGTCATGCATATGATAACATTAAGTAGATCGATAATAGATAAAGAGATGCATGTGTTTATGTGATTCTGTTAAGTAGTTGGCTCACACAACATTGGGTGCTAGAAAGTATGACCTATGTGCAGAGATTCAGGACTCAGTGTACTAGGAGGAGCAGTGGGGAGTTTATCTGTTTGCTTTGTTACTTGGCTGATATCTCTTAGAAGAAGACTGTCTTGAATGAGTATTAGATAACAAAACCTTCTTGAAGAAAAATTCAGGAAGGCATGAAATGACTTAGGGATATTTGGATATTGGAGAGAACTTATTGCATCCTACTTATTTACCTTTCAATGCAATACTCTGGACATCCCAAATGATTCAGATATCTAAGGCACCCAGAAAGCACCAACATCTTTGAAAAGTAGTATGGTAGCTGTTCTTTGTAGCCTGAGATGAAGGTGGGAGATGTCGCAAATCAAGTGAAAAGCTTTCTGTTTCATAGATGAAGAAGCTAAGTATCAGTGTTCCAATACCAGATAAGTTAGCATGGTGAAAATCATAGGCAGGAAGGAAAGAATAATGATCAGAATATTTTAGATCTCCAAGATCTTTGTTGATATTGATATCCAAATTATCATGGTGTCTTTGGTACCAAAATAAATTTAAGCGCTCCTAAGGTCCCTCCTGATTTTTTAAGTAGGTCTTTCAAAACAGAGATTTAAAAAAAGGTAAATTTTAAGTCTAGCAAACAGAAGCCTAAATTGAACTGCAAAATGATCAATTTTATTACCTCCTCTATTGTCTGACACAAATAAGTTTAGAGTCTCACCATTATTTAAAAATAAAATACAAAGCTAAGTCTGTTGTTTGAAACATCACAAGTATATTAAATAATATTTCTTTCTAGCCTTCCTCAAAAGAACCTATGAGCATTTACCAATGTAATTATACAGTGGAAAGGGGATATAATCAGATTGGCTTCGGATTATTGGACAATGGTTTCATTATTTGGGTACTGTTAAAACTATTTTTCCCTTTGAGAAAGCTAATGACTGTAAGGTAATAAAATTGAGAACTGATTTAAAAGATACAGGAATTTTGACCTATTCCTCTCAATTCAAGTCACCTGCTTGCCTATATAGAAGACATATTGTTCTTAGAGAATCATGGTAGTGTACAGTAGAACTAATGCTTTTAATACCATGTGTTATATCACTTAGAGAAACAAATAAGCACCATAATGGTATCATTGCACTTGATATACAGTTATCAATTTAGCTAACTTTCTATTTCATTAAGTTGAGAACACTAGTTGGAAATTATTTATTTTGACAGGACAAATATTATACTCTCAGCATTTAACTTTACAGATGAATCATTTATCCACCTCTGGGCCATAATGCATCTGCAGAGGACCTTATCATTTCAACATCTCCCAGAATATTATACCAGTCTTTTTAACTGATGACACATGTGAATAGGATCTGGGGAACAAGTAATAGCAGATATGTAGATGCTTTAATAAGAAACAGACAAGTTAGAGGGTAGGAGATAAACTACAGAAATTCACAGTACCATAAAAATAGCAAATTTTCGAAGGATATATTAGTCTTCAGCTCATTGGCATGTTGCTTTCAAAGTAAGAACATTCTGCATTAAGCTCCATATAAAATTAGAAAAAATAATTTGCATTTTGAAGACAATATATGTAACATTTGGTATATATGTGTTCTCAAACTATTATTGGATAATTAGGCTTTCAACTTTTAACTGGACTCTAAAAGAAAAGGAATTTAGTGTATTAAAATTGCAGTAGCAGTTCTGTACTTAACCCATATGAACCATCAGATTTAGTGATGTGTGACCAACTGAGATGCTAAAAGGAACCCATGAAAAACACCAATAAGAGAATTTTAGTACCAGCCCCTCTCAGTTTTGAAGCACAGCTCTATCCAATTGTAAATACAGTTTTGAAGCATAGCTCTAACCTCTTTTAGGTACTCTAAAGCCATTCATGAGATACAAGTTTATCATGTATCTTCAGCTTCCCAACATAATCTGAGCTATTTAATTCATGGAAAATGTAATTTGGGGACAACTGGAAATGGCATCGCTGAGAACAAAGTCAATAATATATTGAAGTTATGAGAAAGGCAAATGAGCAAGTGGTCACTTGTTCCATATGCTCATTCCTGTGCATTTTCACCTCTTCTCCTACTCTTATAACTTCAGGGAGTTCTCTGTGTTAAATGATTAGAGATGATACACTTGAAACCTATATGTGGATACCTCTAGTTTGATGTTCTGGCATCAACCAGGAATAGAATACTCCAGAAATACAATTTGGCTGGGCCCAAACAACAGTGTAGTGAAGAACTCCTCCCAGTAGGCAAAACTTTGAGGGCTGAGATTTTTTTTTCTACTTTGATTAGAAGGAGAGATGAGTAGGAGATGAGCAGGGTGTGACTCATTTAAATTTATGAGCTATAGCTAGTTTTGGGCCAGGTGATCAAGGATTTGGATGGATAAGTTTAGAAGATTAATGACAAGGTTTGAGGGAATATTATGTAAATGGGTCCCACACACGAAATATCTGTGTCCCATGTGAGTGATCAGCAGATGGTTCTGTCTGCAGAGGAATCTCTTAACTCTCAATAATAATCAGAAAGATTTCGTTTTTCTTTTTCTTGAGTCAGGCAGTCTCTTCATGTATTCATTCCAGCTCTTATTTTATGTGATCCTAATATGACCAGGGAAATGTATACAAATAGGCTTATGAACACAAAACTCCCCTCCTCAAGGGTATTGTTTATGTAACTATTCTTGAGTACCCAACCTGCCCAAACTAGAGATATACACAGAATTCCTGATACAGTACCACAATTTGGAGAGGGCAATCAAGAATGTGGAAAAATGTTAAGTGTATTAGACCTGGGGAAGCAGGAGGATGTCAGTGTATTGTTTGCTGTGACCAAAATACCTGACAAGACCAACTTAGAGGCAGAAGAGTTTATTTTGTGCTCACAGTTTCAAATGTTAAGTTCTTGGTCAGCCATCTCCATTGTTTTGAGTCTGAGGTGAGGCCAAACACATCGCAGAAGGGCAGCTGCAGAAAATAGTTGCTCACCTCATGGTAGTCAGGAAGCAATGAAAAAGAGAGAGTGAACAACAAGATTTAGAGACAAAATATATAATCTCCAAGGCATGCCTTCAGTGACTCACTTTATCCAACTGTGCTCTACCTGCCTACAGTTATCACCCAGGAATCCATACAGACTAGGATGGATTGATTAAGTTATAGCTCTCATATCCATTTCACCTCTGAATATTCCTGCATTAACAGGAGATTTGGGGGGACTACTCATAACAGTTATTTTGAACTTTTTTATTTCAAAAGGGTAGTGGCTTACCCTCATTGTAAGTGATTCTTATTCTAGATGTGGATTTTTCCTTTCCTCCTATTTCTTCCAGGAATATTATTCATAAATAAAAAATTTCTTATTTTCTGTCACCAAAAACAAAACATGGCCTCTGACCAAAGAATTTATTTTGCTACAGAAATAATTTAGTGCTCATGGGATTCATTATATAAAACTTTTTAAACTTTGTATTCTATAACCAAGTGGCCATTTGCCTTATAGAAAATAAAATTCATATTTAAGACTAAGTAACAAGCCATATGGGATATAAAGCATTAAAGAGTATTGGTCCTTGCTTACAGAGTATGCGGAAGGTTCTTAAATAGCATACAAGGTATATTGACATTTTCCTAGAGCCAGATTGCATGGGTCTGGGAGCCAGGAGGTGGAAGGGAGAGTGCCACTTTTTGTTTGCTTCCCATTCTTGGGACTTTTTACAAAGCTGGTTTAGAAGTCTTAGAGGACAGGGAATCAATATTTCCAACGATGGATGTGTTGTTGCCATTGAAGAAGAATTTGCGACAATCAAACAACTTTTTCTTGCTTTTCTACCTCTTGTTGGTTGGACCAACCAACTAAATACTTGACTCAGTTAACAAGTGATGTGTGCTGCTATAGAATAAGGATAGGAAGAAGCATGCCTGTAACACTGTCAGTGGTAAAGTGTAATTAAGTACTATGTCTATCCCATATGGACAGGACTGCACAGTAGGAAGTCTTTCATTTTCTCACCAAAGAGCTATCACCAATTAAGCTGCTGCCTGAGAGTAAATGGAATATGAAGTGAAAACAGTACTAGATGGAGGAAGGTATAAGTGCAAACTATAGCCTAATGAATAATTCAGAAATGAGAGCTATAATAGCCACCCATAATTTCTTCTCTCAGTTATGTATACTTAGGTATAAGGTTCATTTAAATCTAATTTAATACATAGGTTAGATGTCATCAGACCAAAATCATGATTGAACTGTGTACAGAAACAAACAACAACAAAACAACAACAACAAAACAAAACAAAAACATTTCTGAGTATTTTTGTGGTTGTCTGTTAGAATATGGATCTCTTCAGAAGTCAGCACACTTCATTTGTGTGATGAATTGTGAAAATCAGGATCACATAGTAGGTGCTAGAGTTATTCTTTTGCTTTTGAATTTGGGAATATGGAAATGTTTAGAAGAAGAGTAATCTGGGATTTGGTTTTTGGTCAATAGTGCAGATAGACAGTCAGTTTTCTATTGGAAAAATTCCAGGAAAGCAGCTAAGTTTATTTAATGGAATTTTGTTCTTGTTATGTGGCCTCTAATTTTATTTTTATCAATGTTCTGGAAATTCTCTGAGTTATCTAATTCTCTGTGGCAGATTTCATTTTGTTAATGTAAATTCTGAGGACTTAGCAGGATGACTGATCATTCATTCACTGGAGCACAGGACAGATATTTATTGCCTATAGTGAGGTTGTTGAATAGAAATTTTCCTCTTTCCCCCGAAATGGAAAGTAATACTTATATTTGGGGAACTCTTTGACAAACAGTTCTGTATTTTTCAAATCAGGAAGAAGCTCTCCTAAGAATTCTGCTCTTCAAACAATTATTCTTCTATTCTCTTGTTGAACTTCTCTGTCTCTATCTACTTCAACCAGAATACCTAAGGGAATTATAAACATTAGAAGGCAGTGTAGGGGTGCTGAGTTATTGAACTGAGTAAGAGTTAGTAGTTTGAAGTGTAGAGAGGGCTATTTTTTTTTCTCCTAGCAAAACCAGTAAAGAATGTGTCGGATAATGATGTGTCAAGATTACATGTTGTACACAAATGTGAGATTAGGATTTCAGACCCTATTTGACATGTAGCAGATGAGATGAAAATACTCTGAACCTATATAAACATTACCACACAACAGGAACCAATTAGTTGAGAAGAAAGGTGGTTGTAGAGAGGGAAGTTTATTATGTTGAGATAGCTAATTGGAAAATGGCCAGACTGTCATCCTAAATGGGCCACCTTAGCTGACAACTGCAAGCAAAAAGCTTACATAGAAAACTTAAGGAAGTTTATTTTTAGCCACAGAATGCTGTGAATGCTAGAGTGATCATTGATCCTGCAGTGGTGTATTTCTTTGATGCACGTTCTGATGTCCTCTGAAGGTCACCAAATATTCTGGATTCTATAAATCTAAAGAAAAATTACTGATTAGAGGTTTCATGAGCAAACTTTTTTCTTGTTCCTTTTTTCTGGAATGGGTGACTCTAGTAGTTAATACCTTCATCATTTGGGTGCAGCATTTCTTTAGAATTTAGAATGCTTGCGAAGGGAGAGAGAACGAAAAGCAAATGTGGAAAGAGCCAGTTGACCCATTTATGCAATTTCATAAACATTGAAAAAAGAACCAGCAAGAAAACTGAAGAGGAGAAAGGGAGGGCAGAAGAGAGCAGAGACCCTTTCTCCATTTTTACCCCATCATTTTGGCATAACAGGGCCATATGCTTCCCTGTGAAAAGTCTTGGGCTAGGCCAGTGCCCCATTCAAGTGACTTAGTACCTAGGGCAGAGGAAAGGACATGAGAAGTTAAGTCAGAAGGGAAAATTTCACTTGTCAGATCCTGCTAAAGGACACAGGAGGAACCAGCAAATGACTCTAATCCACTCTTATGTTAACTAAATAAATAGAGGTATGGCATTTTCCCCCCATTCTTCTGACCAAATCTACATCACCAAAGAGATAGAACTCAATCTAATCGATTTGGATTCAGTTTATTGTGTTTTGTAGGGCAGGGCAGTGGGTGCATTCTCCTTCCTTTTTTCCTCTTTTCTTCCTTCTTCCCTTTCTATTCCCACCCCTCTCTCTTGCATATTTCAGTCTTTCTGTTTGCATTTTATTCTCCAACGTATCTCAAAACCAGAATTGGCAGTGGCTAATAGTTACTGTTTTTCTCTTTGTGTATTCCAGCATTTCTAATACTAGATTCTTTACATGGAAGGGAAAGAAAATTATAAAACAACAGATAATACTCTGTACCTCCCTGAAGTCCCCTTTACCAAAATCTGGTTAGCAACAGAGAGAGGGGTGCAGATGGCTGCTAAACTGCATGTGAGTTTAAAGAACTGAATAAGAATACAAGGAATTTTTAATTACCGAACATAACCAGGAAAGTGTGACATGTGTCTGAGATGTTATGAAGAGACAAGAAAAGAAGATGTGACATGCAGTTATCAAAATTCAGTTTAAAAAGCAATTTGTGTTTATAAATCCCTTCAAATTCTTACTGTTCAACTATCTAGTTACATTTGGCAAATAGTGGGAAAACATATTAGTAGAATGGACAATGTGACTTTTTTAGGTGCAAAAGAATGATTTTTCTGGGTGAGGCCAAGAAGAGCCTCTCAGGAAACAGTCGACAATGAATCTAAGTGTTGAAGGATAACTGGAAAAATGCACAGAAAAGAAGAATATGGTCAAGGGTCCCCATCAGATGGTATAGAAAATGCAGTAAGACTGAAATTTTGTGGTTTAATTAAAAGACATAAGACAAAGGAGGGAGGAATGAAGACGGAATTGTCTAAGCCTTCTGGTCTGATAAATACCATGATCAGTTGCCTATTTGTGAGAGGTGACTCTGGTGACAGGATAAAAATTATCTTAACAAGGAACACACAAGAGAAGAACAGATCATTTAGGAGTAAACAGTGGTAGAGTTTAAAAAGAGTTGTTAAAACATGGAAGAAGGGCAGTTACACAAGATTTTCAGTGAGAGACTCGTTAGGATTTGAAGACAAATAGATTGCATTTAAAGAGGGGTGTTTATGATAATGACGATTGAATTTATGGTGCTTGGGTGTTTTGTAGAGCAGTACAGTGGGTGCATTCTCCTTCCTTTTACTCCCTTTTCTGTCTTTTCTTCCTCCTTCCCTTTCAACTCCCACCCCCCTCTCTTGCATATTTCAATCTTTCTGTTTGCATTTTATTCTCCAACTTATCTCAAAACCAGAATTGGAAGTGGCTAATAGTTACTGTTTTTCTCTTTGTGGTGTTCTAACATTTCTAATGCTAGATTCTTATCTTCTCATGGTTTTGGAACTCTGTTAAATTGTCCTCGGGGGAACTGTGTTTATTATCTTGATTTTGTTCTACACTCATAAACAATAACATTCACATAGGCATTTTGATGAAATTGTGATTAAAATAATCATATTGAGCAGTAGCCAATAATCAGTTTATGTGCTTTCCAATACTTGACATTAGAATATCTCATTTCCAACTACCCTATTAAAAGCCATGTATAACAAAAATTTATATTCATGGATGATGTTAGATATAATCAAATACTTTAATTCATGATATGCACAGAAAAAAACAAGTAAAAACAGAAATCATGCTACGAGCAGTTATTTGATAAACAAAAACTTGATTTATTTTGTGCTTTAAAATCACCGATGAAAAGACAAAAACAGACCAATGCAAACAACAACAGCAACAAGCCCACGAACCCAAATAGGACAATCTTGGTCTGTTCTTGTTTAAGTTCATCTAAAATGTGATTTAGTCTTCTCCTCTGCTAATATTAAAAGTAAAATTAGATTTGATGTAGCCTAATGTCATGTGAAAGAGAGAGATGCTAATAATCTAACTTATTTGACAGATGCATCATATTTAAAATAGAAGAAAAACATCAACTTGTTTATTTTACATCAAGTGAAGGTCAGTAGAAATTTTTCTATGTAATATATATATATCATCATGGAATGTCATCTTGAGAAGGTCAATTTAAATAGGAAAGAAAAATTTTGAGCCTAGATCAAAACCACAAGCAAGCCTCCAAACACAAAACTGTAAGTTACGCTCAGATGCAGGAATCCTTCATTTGGTTCGTTAGGTAAATTCTGGGACATGGCATCTCTAGGCTATGTTTTTTAGGTGGGGCAATGTGCCTGTGTCTGCATAAAAGCAATGCCAGTTTCCCACCAAGAGAAAAGCCCAATTAAAGAGACAATCCATGTTCTCTTATGTGCTCCTGGAACATGAAACCTTTACTTAGCATAACCTTACCACTCATAACCACAAAAGGGCTAGACTTGCTTAGAGAAATACTGGAAAATTTCCAGGGAACTTTTAGGTAGTTGGTCCTCCTATGGGACAAGAAGCAGAGGAAGTAAAAATGGTTCCCTGATGTTCTTGCAAAGTCTTAAGAATATGGCATAATGGGAATTTGCCTACTTGTATCTTCTTCTTATTAAGCTTCATAGAATGATCTGGATTCTTCCAATGTCCAAGTAATGCCATAATATAAATTGAGTACCAGAAGAAACAGATATTTTCTTCTCTAGACAATGTAATCCAATGCTTAAACCAATTAACATCCTCAGAGCAGAAAGCTGAATAAAGCACCCTTTACAATGTGCTTTCAATGTAAAACACTAAGAAAAATTTATGCAACATAATTTACACTTGTTATGTAGCATAATTTAAGGAAACCATTCAGTGTTAATATGAAGCATTAAAATTCTGTGGTGTCAATAAAATGTTACAAGCAAAATCTTTTATTAATACCTTTTTCTAAAGCAGGTGTTGTAAAGAAATAGAGGTGTTAAAAATAAAAAAAAATAGTGCACTGCACAGGCATTTTATGAAATAAATGTGTTTTGTTTATAAAAGATTTTTCATCTTTCAAGATTTTAATAGTCACAGTGGGGTACGAAGTGATAGCTCTTTCATGCAAATCTCTTCTTGTAATTTAGAGATTTTTTTTCCCCAAAAATATATAAATAGAAGTGCAGGGAATGCAGGGATGTAGTTCAGTGGTAGAGTAGTTGCCTAGCACATACAAGGTCCTGGGATTGACCCCCAGCATTGCAAATAAATATGTCTTTTGATATTATCCTTAAAGATTTGAGTAATTTCAGCTAAATGTCTCCAGTTGGTTTGCAGAGTTATTCACAAAGCAAATATCCCTAAATATTTATAAAGATATCTTTCAAGAACTATTTACTGAGCAGCTATTAAGAGAAGGCTCTAGAGAGACAAAGGTAAAGAAAATCTTTGTAATGGAGATACTCATTCAATTCAAGCCTTGTGATACAGACTTTTAGCAAATCCTGGTCTCATAGTCCCAATTGTGTACAACAATGCACCAGACATTTTCATCAGGATATCTTATGTTAATTCACATTCCAATTTCTAAAAGAAAAATACTCACTTCCTTCAGCTCTGCCCCAAATAACAAACCCTGTTCCCAATGTACATAATTTTAAAGAAAAATCTAACTTAAACCTTGAAAACTTTACTCTTGTTTGATTTCTATTCTTCTTCTTTATCCCTTTATCTAGTTGTTTGATTTATTTTCCTATCCTTTTTTGTTTAATCATTCAAAAGTCCTGACATTTGTTTATAAATTATTCATTTGTATTTCTACATTTTTATTCCCAGAGAAGCAATTTTGTAAACAGAAGTCTGTTTCAATCTCTGTTAAACCACTTCCTAGACTTGTCTTTAAGAAAGTTATGTAATATTTCTTTAAGCCCAAGTTTGCTCTGCCAATTATTGTGAGGATTAAGAAGGCAACGCATATATAATGAAGAACAGAAAAACCATCAAGTGTAGGGACATGACGCATACTGGCTTTTATGATTCTTCCCCATTCCTGCACATTTGCATATGAGCATTTTATTGTTCTTCCTGTAGGATTTTTCTTTTTTTTAAATCATGCCACCTTTCTGCTCCAAATGGTGTCATGATTTCCCCTTTCTTTTAGGATAAAGAATCTTTCAAATCTGGCCTTTCTCTGTGATTTATTTTTACTAGGACTCCTCACTCCATCTGGGTCAATTTCTCTATTGTGTTTCTATGAATACACTAGGCATATTTCTGTGTTTTGCTGGATCATAGCTTCCTTCTTGACCTCTGTTGCTTCAACATTTGAGTGATGGAGCTAAAGCATGAGATATGTGAACGTGTGTGTGTGTGTGTGTGTGTGTGTGTGTAATTCATAATTGCATATCCTTTTAAAATGATAATGTTCATTCATCTGAATAAGTATATTCAGTTTTTATAGTACCATTCTTTAAATATTTTTAGTTGTTGATGGACCCCCTTTTTTATTTATTAATTTATATGTGGTGCTGAGAATTAAACCCTGTGCCTCACACATGCTAGGCAAGCGCTCTACCACTGAGCCATAACCTCAGTCCTTCCTAGTACCATTTATTGAAAAGACGATTCTCTGTCCAATGTTTGTTCTTGGTGTTTTTGTTGAAAATAATTTGGCTTCCCAGTTAATTTCTGGGCTCATTTCCCTTTCCATTGGTCTGTGTGTCCGTTTTTATGTATGCACCAGGCTGTTTAGAATACTATAATTTTGTATTGTAGTTGAAGTCAGGAACTGTTTGTTCTTTTTGTACAGGATTGCTTTAACTACAGGGATCTTTTTCTATATTTGAAAAACAACTCAAAATAGAACAAAGATCTAAATATATGAAACTATGAGCTACTAGAAGAAAACACAGGAGAACTATTTTAAGACATTGGCATAGGCCAAGATATTCTGGATGCCTGAAAACAAAGCCACAGGTAACAAAAGCAAAAACAAACAAATGGCATTATATCAAACCAAGAAACTTCTGCACTCCCAAAGGAAAAATCGACAAAAAGGTCATTATGACCTGATACCCAAATCAGCTATGTCATGAAGATATACTGTTTTCTTTGTATGCTATCATGTAGTATAATGGTTTTTGTTGTTGTTCTTTGCTCTTTTGATATTCTGTGAGGTTCTTTTTATTTTGTCTTCTTTCATTCTTTCTTTTTTAACCAAGTGGATGTGCAGTTGATCAAAGACTATTTTGGAAAAAAACTGTCATTTGATTTTTTTTTTGTTGTTGTTCTTTGTAAAAAATCCATTGACCATCATTTTGAGTTGTTTTGGTGAAATCTCTATTCTGTCCTGTCTGTGTTTATTCTTTCATCAACACTACAGTGTCTTAAGTAATATATATTTATAGTGTATTTTAAAATGGGACACTGGGTGTTCTCCAAACTTATGGAGTTTCTTCTAAGTTTTCGTCTGTTCAGTTCATTGATCTTTGTATATATAATGTAAAATCAGCCTTTTTGTGTATCTTCAAAAGGCTAGCGTTTTGATTGGAGTATACAAAATTTGTGTGTTGATTTTAGAAAAAAGTCTTTCATTATTATTATATTAGGTTTTCCAGTCTTTAAATAGTTTATCTTTCTCCATTTATTTACCTAGGTTTTAATTTACTAATTATTCATTTATTTATTTTAGCATTGTGGATTGACCCCAGAGGTACTTTACTACTGAGCTACAACCCCAGCCTCTTCCCACCCTGTATTTTTTTTGGACAGGGTCTCACTAAGTTGTCCAGGTTGGCCTCCAGGCTGAGATGCTTATGCCTGAGCCTCCTGAGTCTGTGAGATTATATGTGTTTCCCAACACATAAGCTTTTGTTTACCCTTTCTCAGATTTATTCTGACAGTTTTTTTTTTTTTTTCCAGTAAACAGATCCTAAACAAAGATATTTAGAATTCTCTGGAAATATTTAAGTTTTTAAAAGTTATAAATGATATGGCATTTTTGAAACTTTCTTTCCTTTTGTTTGATGTTAGTGTATAGAATTATACTGAATTTGTAGGTTGATCTTTTATTTCACCAAACTGATTTACTTCTAGAAAACTTTTGAAAAATGTTTTGCAATTTTCTGTAAAAGCAACTCTGTAACCAGAGAACAATTTTCTTTGTTTTTCCAGTGTGAATGTCAGTCTTTTCCTTGTCTTATTGTGCTAGTTATGACTTTCAGAACTCGATTGAATCACTGTGGTGAGTATTTAATTGCATACTTCCCAATCTTACGCCTATTCAGCTTTCACTGTGAAGTCCCATATGATTGTAGGTTTTTGTAGATGTTCTTTCTCAGATTGAGGGTTTTCTTCTATTTCTATTTTTCTAGCTTGTTGTTTCTTTTTAAATCCAAGATAGGTATGGAATTTTGTCAATTATATTCCTGCATGTATTGATTTATTATGAAGTTTTTCTTGTTTGTTCTATTAATATGGTAAGTTACATATTCCAAGTGATGAACCAGTTTATCATCACTGGAATAAAACCAGCTTACTCCTGACAAAAATTTTCTTTTTATATAGTGCTGGATTTAATTTTCTAATATTTTGTTGAACACTTTTTCTCTATAGACTCATATTTTCTTGTAACTTATTTTTCTGGCTTGCTATCAGGGTAATATTGACCTTACCAAATGAATCCGAAAATTTCAGTTTTTTTTTTTTTTTAAAGAGCGAGTGAGAGAGGAGAGAGAGTGAGAGAGAGAGAGAGAGAATTTTTAATATTTATTTTTTAGTTCTCGGCGGACACAACATCTTTGTTGGTATGTGGTGCTGAGGATCGAACCCGGGCTGCACCGTTTGAGCCACATCCCCAGCCCCTGAAAATTTCAGTTTTGTTTTCTGGAAAAAGCTTTTGTGGGACTGATGATTTTACCTTTGATTGTTTGGCACAAATTGCCAATTACATAACCTGAGCCTAGACTTATTTTTTAGGAAGATGTTCAAGAAGTATGGATTATTAAAAAAAAAAAAAAAAAAAAAAAAAAAAACTATTTTGCCTTCCTAGTTAGGTTATCTGCTTCTAGCCTGAGCTTTGATAGTTTGTGTCTCTTAATGAAATGGTACATTTTGTCTAAGTTGCTGAATTTATACGGATGAAGTTGTCCATATTATCCATTTATTATCCTTTGGATGTTCATTAGATATGTAGTATTATACCTTCTTTCTTTAATTTTTAAAGATAAATTATACTTTCTTTAGATTTTACTTGTGGTCAATCTGAAATTTTGTACCAATAGAGATAATTTTACTAATTTTTCAAAGAGACAACTTTTGGTTTAATTATTTCTGTTATCTTTCTTTCTGAAATTTATTGATTTCTACTTTTATTTTTCCTTTCCTTTTGTTTATTGAGGTTAATTTGCTTTTCTTTTTCTTTCCTTTTGTTAAAGAATCAAATGAAATGTAATGCTGAAGTTTTTTTTTCCTAATCATCACAAAGCTTTGTTATAAATATTAAGTCATATTAATTTTACAACTAATTGAGCTTCATTGTGATGATTTTCTCTTCCTTGTATAGTATCTTGATTTGGGACTCTGTTTCATTTCTGATATGTGCACATAAGGGTACACATTTTCCTGTAGGTTCATCTTCAGCCATCTCTCTTTGTAATTTATTTTTCATATCCTTTACCTTTTGATATGTTGTATTTAATATTTGTAATAAATTATTTAGTCATGTGGGATTTAATTTGCAAACATTTAGGGAATGATTTCCCCTTTACTTTTGTTATGTTGTTGATTTCTAGTTTAATTTTTTAGTAAAAAACATGATTTGAGAATTTGTATTTATGTTTAAGTTAATAAATCTTGCTCTGTTACTCACAAATGTAGTCCAATTTGGAGAATGTAGCCCTTGTCCTTTAGAGTAATATGACTGTTCTATTGGATGCACCACTCTATATGATATGATTCAAATATTTTATATCCTTATATCTTTCTACTTCTTTTTTTCAGTTAATGAGAGAAGTATGCTAAAGCCTCTTAGTTCAGCTTGTCTTCTTTTTTATAAATTTTGATCTGATTTGTTTTACATATTCAGAGACTCTTCGATTTGGTGCATACATACTTAGAATTGTTATGTTTTCTTGAAATATTATACCTGTTATCCTCATGTAATATCTTTATTCCCAGTGATTTGATTGTGGTCTGAATTTTGTTTGTCTTCTGCTTTTAAAAAACAGTTTTTGCATTTATTTTTTGCATATATCTGTTTCCATCTTTTTAAAAATTTATTCATGTATTTGCTTTTGTTGCTTCAGATTGAACTAGGTTTCACACATCTTTTATTTTAAACCTTTGTTTATCATTCTGTTTTCTATGGGTTTCTTATAGAGTATGTTGTTGTTGGATTTATTTTTTTAATAGGATATAAAACATCTCTTTTTTATTTAGTATGTTTAGACCATTTACATTTAAGGCTTATGTCTACCATTTTATTACTAGTCCTGTTTGTACTTTTGCTGGTTTTCATTTACTGTCTTCTTTTGAATTATATGAATACTTTTAGAATTTAATTTACTGATATTTTGATTATACTTCTTGCTCTGTGTGTGTACATGTTTGTACTCTCTAGATATTATCAAGCATAATTTGGGGAGGCTGTCACAGGCACAGAAAATATGAATATATTATTTATCAGAATTTTGTATCTGATATAACTAAACAATTATTTGATAACCACTTCTTCCTTATGGTAGTTAAGTATGCCATGAATTTGAAACACATTACATATGTCCACTTATATTTTACACAAAGCCTACTTTTAAGTTTTATTGATGATATTTATAAGTATTATTTATTTTTAAAGGTACTTTGGAATGTATATTTTCAACAAACTTTAAAGTTAATTGACTTGAATCTTTATGCAAGTCATTTTTTACATTTAGTTTATAACTTTAAAAAAATCCTAAAATCTCATTAAATCATGCAGCTAAACAATTTTGTATCACCTGTTTATTCCATACTTTGAAATGTGATCTCTATTTGGTGAGCACGTTTTTAAGATTTTATTTGTAAGATTTTGATTAAATTATGGAGGAATATGCACATTGAGTTTATTCCTTACAAAACCCCATTCTAGAAACAGAAAAGCACCTCAGAAAAATGAAAAGAAATAAATTTTAGAAACAAACTTTGGTCAAAACTCAAAACCATGTTATAGTTCACAGGCTTATTTATTTATTGTTAATACATAAATTAGGGAGTCTAGGTGCTTTCGTTTCAAGAGAAGTAACATTATTAGTGATCAATGGGTAGAAAAAATGAATATCCAAACTAAATATTAATTACTAAACCCAGTGATGCTGCAACACCAGGACAGTATAGTAGTACTAGATCAAAAGTTGACATATATTATAGCAGGAATACATGTAGCATAAATATCCAACAATGATTATCCTATTAACTCTATATACAAAGGAGCACTATGGTAACATAATAACAACAGTTAAGTATGTAGAATTTTGATATTTCCTGTTAACTTTTTAAAAAAGGTAAAATAATGTGTTATAAAAATGTGAACATGATTAAATACAAAAAAATAAAGCAAATTAGATTTCCAAAAAATATTTAAAAAGAGATTTTACTCTTTCTAAAACCCTTTAGTACATTCCAATAATCCATTCTCATCTGTGTAAGAATTCATCTATTAATATGTGTTGGAAATAAATAATGATTTACATTAGTTAATGATACATCAATAAGCAAGAAGGTCTTATTATAGGAAGAAATCTTTAAGGTTTTTCAGAAAATTGTTTATGCTTTAAAATGTTTTCATATGCATTTGAACTAGTAGTTTAACTGATGGAGTTTATTGCTCTTTAATGCATTGCTGAGAATAAGCCTGTAATATCTGATGGAAAGAACCAATTTCTTTTTAATCTGTTTAATCTAGGTATATCTGTGATTTTACTTTCAAGATCATGTCAGATCTTGATTGGAATGACCACTTGTATTTCTGAGAACAGAACATTATGGCTCCACATGAAACACCCAAGAAAACAATAATCTGAATAACAAAATTGCCATTGTAAGCTGAATATCTTTTCCTTTTTAACAGCTTTATTGTGAAGTCTCCTGTTTAATGGCACACCGACAGGGACTTAAGAGTACACTTCCTTCTCCTGTTGCTCTTTGTTCTGTCTGAATTGTCCTTTTTTCACTGATTCACTGTTAACAGCTCAGAACCAAGAAGAATTAGCTCATTGGGAATGCTATTCTTCTTCCTTCCACTGTAAAACAAGAAGGACATCTACTGCTGACAGAGTGATTTTAGTTGAATTTAGGACTCTCTTGAGGATCCTGGGTATACAGAAAAACGGGGACTGAGATTCTGTTATACCTTGGTATTTGAAGAGGCATGCTGCCATGGGCCCTGAACTGCCCTGCTTATTCTTGTTGGGTCTACCAAGTCTGCAAAATCCTCTCCATGACTACCCAGATCTGAGCATTTCTCAGGGTTAGGTTTGTAGAGCACATCCCTGCAGGATGGGATTCCTATATTTAGGCCTGAGCAAGCTTCCTTCTATTCACTATGAATGAAATCGACAAGATCCATAATCAGTGATTATTTCCAACAATGCCTCTGTGGGAATCCATTATGGGTCTGGCTGCGGATTGAACGGTGATTCCCAAAATTCATGTTGAAATCCTTGCACCTGATGTGACTATATCTGGATATAGGGTGTTTAGAGTTTAATTAAAAGTACATTAGATGACAAGGGTGAGGTCCTCGTCAAAAGAGGAAGAAAGAGATATTTCTCTCCATCTTCCACCATGTGAGGGCACAGGGAGAAGGAGACCATCTGCAAGACAGGAAGAGAGTCCTCACTAGCTACTGACCCTGCTGGTACATTAATATTTGATTTCTCAGACTTTAAAACTGTGCTAACGTAATTTTCTGCTACTGATGCCACTGCAGCTTGTGGTATTTTGTTATGGCAGCCTGATTGGGCTAATACAGGCCCTTTGTTTGATCCTCTGCCTTGAAGCCAGAAAAGATACAGGGAATTTATACACAAAAATCAAACTCTCAGTACTATACTTGCTGTTTAAAAAAGATTTTGTGGTACCGGGGATTTAATGCAAGGGAGCTTTACCACTAGCTTTACCACCCTAGTTTTCAAAAATTTTGATTGTATTATTGTCTTTTGAGACAGAGTCTTGCTAAATTGCTAAGACTAACCTTGAACTTGAGATCCTCCTGCCTCAGCCTCCCAAGTTGCTGGTATTATAGGCACATATTACTGTGCCTTTTGTCTCTTGCCCCCAAATCTCATGTCTTGTTCCAGTATGCTTAAAACAGGCTACTTAGCTTACAAGTAGGGTAAGATATTGGATCCTGCACATTGCTTGATAGTAGTTGTTAGAGTTTGGATGTAAGGCAGACCCCCAAAAGCTCCTGTTAAGACAGAACATTAAGGGGTGAAATGAGTGGATTGTGAGAGTAGCTATCTAGTCAGTTCATCTTTGTTTGAATGGACTGGGTGGTAACTGTAGGCAGATAGGCTGTGGCTGGAGGAATTGGGTCACTGAGGACCTGTCCTGAGGATTCATCTTCCCTGTGGCCTCTTTCCCTCTTCTCTTTCTGCTTCTTTTTTTTTTCCAGTAATTTTTTTTTTTTTTTTTTTTTTTTTAGCTACACATGACATTACTCTTTCTGCTTCTTGGCTGCCATGAATGGAGCAGTGCTCCTCTACCCTATACTTCCACCATGATGTTTTACCTTACACTGGGTCCAGAGCAATGAAGTCTGCCAACCAGGTACGAAACCTCAGGAATTATGAGCCAAAATAAGCTATCCCTCCTCTAAGTTGTTCTTGTCAGGTAATTGTGGTCACAGAGATGAACATAGTAGGGTATCCACTCTCAGAGTAAAATGACCGGCAGCTAGTCAATACTAGGAATAATGCTGATGATAATGATGATGTCAATGATCATGACAATACTGGTGGTAGCTCTTCCAGCCCCTGTTGCTATGACCATGACCTTGTTCATGTAGTAGGCAACTTGTTGAGCACTTCTTATGTATTATTACAACTGATCTTTACTACATTCCTGTGAACTAAAAGAAATAAAGGGTATTAACTGATCTTATTTGTATTTTATGAATTTATTCTAAATGCCTTATACACAATGGGGTCATTGTAAAGTTAGTAAGTACTGGAATAGTCCATGCAAGGTACAATGGAAACTCCAACTTGTGCTATGCTTATGATAAATATTATAGTTCATCTCTATTAATGGTTTTTCTTTATCTACTAAATGTTTTTCAGATGCATATCTTGTAGATATACCAAGGAATTTAACTCATTATTATTCTGCTCCATTTTATGGTTGAGGTTTCATAATTTATTGCTCCTTCTTGAATCACTTGGATTAATTCCACACAAACCAAATGAACTTAAGAACTTCACATTGATATCAAAGCTCAAATTGGTATTCTTTAGCACTATTAAAAAGGATATCTATATGAGATTGTACCTGTTTCTGTTGAATGGAATCTAAATTCTCAACAATCTTTATTATGAAGACCCACACTCTGTCAATAACGGTGATAAAAATCATTAAAATATATTATTATATTAATGTATTTTCAGCCCTTTAAAAATGTTCTCATAAGGATTTATTCATTTCCCATTGTAGTTAGAATGGGTTATTGGACTAGACTAGGTTTATGTAGAAAATGCGTTTAATTTCTGGTCTCTCTCCAGGAATCACAGCAATAGCCAAACTCTGGCTCTTTCCTCTAGAATGGCTAGATTTTCCCCTGTTGTCACATTGTTCTCATGGAGGCTTTAAAAAATGGATGAATCTCTGGCTGTTGGTTCACCAGACTTCATTTAAAGGGTAATGCTAATCTCCATTTATAAATGACTCTTTTCTTTTCTATGACCAGGAGAAGGCAGTGGCAGATACTTACAGAGTCACCTGCTCAGGGGTTTTTGACTACAGCTTGAAAATCTGTCCTGTAGTTTTCTAGAAGCCTCTCTTCTCTGTTCCCACATTTTCTTCTTATTTCAGTACTGCATAGTTTATTACTCAGTGTAAGGCTCTTTGAATCAACCACCTGCTCCTTATGACTCGTACAACAAATTTTGCAAAGAACATTCCGTCTCTGCACTGTTTTGTTTTCTTCTGAATCACTTTTTAGGGAGATGTATTTGCAGTACTGTAAGAAATCTGTAGAAAATTTAGCAGAGCACAGAGAGTAGAACAAACTATTCATTCTGTTATTGTTCTGAAACATGTCACCAAATACTGACTAATAAATACCAAGAAAGCAAACCTAAAATTTTAAATGAAAAAAAATAGTGTTTTCTTGAAAGCTGAGCCAAAATCTGGAAAAAAAATATTTACTGATTACTTTTTATATTTATATGTATGTTATGTGGATTAAAATGCCACGGTATTTCTATTGAAAATTACTATGAAATAATTGTTTGAAAAAAATATTTGAAGCTAATGTTGTCAAAAGACTGTGGCTTTACTTATATCTTGTCTTTACTTATATCTTAAGCTGACTCAGGACACTGATCGTATTTTCTTATGGTCTGCTGCTTGATAGGGTTCAAGTCACTTTGAGTATTTATTAGTTATTGATTCATCATGATCTGATAACGAATTCCAATTCAGCTCCTTTCTTTTGCACTTCTTTTCATTATTCTCTTTGGTGGAAGTCTAACTAACAGCCAGATTTGAAGTCTTTATTCATAAGAGGCCAATCTCTAATCTCTGATCATTTGCATTAGATCAATAGGACATGGCCCCAGGATGTCAACTTCACTATTTCCCTAATTTAGATTCAAGACAAGAGAATAGTAATAATATGCCCTAGCTAATAGATTTATTGGTAAAATCAATTAGTTGATAAATGCCTATAGAGACAATTTAAATAGTCTGATTATTTTCCATATAAATGCACACATCAAAAAGGAAATGTGAGCATTCCTACAAACTACAAACCCTTGCTTGTTATAAAAAGCTCAGATATTCAATATCAAAGTTATTTGTCACAGTTTTCTTTAATGAATAATTCAACATTTAATCCATTAATATTAACCTTTTCATTTTAAATATAGACTGATGCTAAACCCATTCGCGCGTGCGCGCGCACGTGCACACACACACACACACACACACACACACACAAAATCATGCATGTACTCTTGAGTTAGTATGCCCTTTGACCAGAAATTCAGCTACTAGAAATTTATTGCAACGAAATCAAACTGGACATGTATAAAATTCTAATGATAAGAGCTTAGGTAAAAACTAAATTTAAAGTAGTAAAAAATAAACAAATTAAATGTTCAAAATAGTAGAAGTGAGTCATAAATTTAAATATTCTGCAACCATTTGAAATTATGATTTTGATGAGTATTTCCTTCTGTAGAAAAATGTCCTTAAAACATTGTTTATAGAAATTATTAAAAAAAATCTGATTCCATCAAAACCTGTTGAGTGGTTTGATCACTGGAGTCTTATTTAATATATACTAATAAAATAACAAGGAGGGGATAAATAAAGCATTATTGGAAAATGTTAGAATTGTTTTTGGAACTCAGTGATGGACAACAAAAGGTTTACTATACTATTTTTTCTTTTGTGTATGTTTAAACACATTTGCATGATAAAAGGTGAAGTGTGATTTTAAAAAGCCTTAATTTTTGCTTAGAAACAAGTAAAGGTGAGTTGTACACTTATCAATTTTTGGAAAAATAAGCAAAAGCTTGTTTTGGCTTAATTTTAAAAGATAGTGTGTGTGTGTGTGTGTGTGTGTGTGTGTGTGTTTAAATGTCTTTTTGTGTTTATTTGGAATATGAGGGGACTATTCATAAACCTAATCTTTTATGATTTTACATATTTTTTAAAATTCTACAGGCAAAATTCTTCAAGTTTAAGATCAAAAAAAGTTAATAGTTATTATAAAACATAAAACTTGGAAAACTTTTGTTGTATTTCTCTAGTATATATAAAATTTACATGTGAAAATCTTTAGCTATTATCTGAATAATTAGAGATTGTTGAATTTATGTGTAATAAAGGATTTTAATAAATAATCCTTTCAGGAATTTGTGAATACGTTTCATTGATTGTGGAATCAATATGCTATTTCTAATGAATCTGGCATGTTAATGAATGATGGTTTGATCCAAATATCACATGCAGAGCAGTGAAGCATTTATATTCCAGCAGGCAGGATCATTTAAACCCTGATTAGTTAACAGACTGTATTCATGAGAAAGGTATATTGATTTCAATGGCTTTATTGATTTTAGGTCTGTTGAACCCAGGCACCTTGCAAATTTATGGGCTGGCTTTATTGACTGTTTTGATGTAATATATAGTTGTTTTTAGAAAGTGCTATAAAATTTTTCTGGCATCTGACCTTTCTATATAGGATTATTAACCTGCAAATTTTTATTATTTTCAAATGCCTTTCATAGAGGAATAGCTAGATCATTAAATTTAGCCTCCACTATGTACAAAAGGAAAAACTAAAGGTTAGGTACATAGATACATTCAAATGTTTCAAAAATTATCTAAAAGAATTAGTTTTTTTTTTTGCAATACAAGTTTATATGTGAGACTTGATTAAAATAAATTTATTTGAGCTTGTTTTTCCACACTGCTATCGTATGCCCAGTGGCATCAGATAAATTTTTATTTGACAAAAGCCAATTAAACGTTACAATAACATGGATTTGATTACTGTTTTCCTTTCACAGCATTTCTTAATTATTAATGTCTGATATAGTCATTTCCAATTTCTCAAATCAAATTTTTTGAGTTTTCTGCAGAGATTTGTTTCTGAATCTTTTGATAATACAAATTCAATTTAAATTTCCTACATATTTCAACAAAAAAGAAACTATTCTATGTGTATTTTATACTATACTGTGATTAACATAAAATCTTCAGAAAATGGAAAAAAATGTTTCACTTACAAAATCATATCATTACCATTATATAATTAATGCAGATTATTTAAATTTCCTTTTTAGTTTTCACATTATTCTTTTTTGCCTAAGATGTATAAATAAAATTGAAATATGTTTTTAGTGACCTTGGGTATATTTATATGTGTTCAAATTCAAACCTATGACTTCTTACCAAAATCTTAGATCTACTTCCACTCACAACATGACTCATTGGTTATCTCAGCAATATTTTATGTATCATTCAAATAAACTTCTTTCATGTCTTTGGTATCTTTCAGTAAAATTAACTGCCTTCCTTTCTGTGCTCTTGAGCAAGTGTTAAATTGTTAAATTGGGTAGTACTGTGATTTGCTGATAGATTTCCTTTTCTAGATTGACATTGATCCATGAATCAATTCAATCATGAAATAAAGATAGAACAAACAAACAAACAAACAAACAAACATCTATTGACAGTCTTGCATATGCTGTGGGCTTGCTAGATGATTAGCTTAGTAGCTGACGGGTTCACTGTTGGAGTTTACTGTTTTGATTAAAATTATTTGTTAGTTACCAGTTGTTTGTCTTTGATCAATGATTTAACTTTTCTATCCTTTGTTTCACTTAAAACTGAAGTGGTTAACTCCTAGATTCTAGTAACCACATTTAGGATTGCTTTTATGGTTACGAGAATTACCTTATCTGAATCAGTAGAATAGTATTGAAGTCTGGGGTTGTAGCTCAGTGGTAAAGCACTTCCCTAGCACATATGAAGCACTAGCTTCTATCATCAGCACCATATAAAAATAAATAAATAAAATAAAGGTAAAAATATTTTAAAAACTAAAAATATTTCAAAAAAGAAAAGCATTTATCACAGTAAACCTTGGTAAATACTAGCTATATTATTTTTATCAGAATTTATAGTGTCATTTTGATATTTAGCTATTGTATAGCTTATTATTTTAAAAATTATTTTTGATTTCTCATATGTGGTCAAAGAATAATACAAAAAAGGAATGCAATGAAAAAAGAGGCTCACTCTCACTTCATATCCATAGTACTACGCCTCCAGAGATGATATGAGTTTATAGTTTCATCGGCATAGTTCTATACATGTTCATGTATATATTTCCTCTTTTGTTTCTTGTGGCGAGCCGCTTCTGCGGACTGTGGTCGCCATTACAAGATGGCGCTGGCCTTGTGGTGGTCTGTGATAAACAACTCCTTCTTTGGGAGAGTTGGCACATGGTTCTTTGACACCCTACGAGAAAGCTCCACGTGGCAGCTTCGCATTGGGTGTTTGGATACTTTATTAAGGCTGGGAGGGGCTTCTGGGAGATTAGAAGAACTCTCGAGAGCTTGAATAAACAGCTGTAAGAAGATTCCCGGTGTTGCGTCTTCCTTGCGGGCAAGGGGGTCGCGACAAGTGGTGCCGAGACCCGGGAAAATCAAAACTTGCAAGTCGTCAGAGGTGGTGCACTGAACAGTCCCGGTAAGTGGGACCCCATAGTCCCCGTGGGTGGGACCCGACAGTCCCGGTGAGTGGGACACGATAGTCCCGGTGGGCGGGACCTGATAGTCCCGGTTAGTGGGACCCGCAATCAAAGCGGAGTCAGCTCCTCTACAAAGACAGAGAGAGCCTCATATTTTATTGCAGCTGCACTGTGTACTTTTCTTTTGTTTCTGTGTACTTTCGTTTTGTCCTCTGTATCTGTTCTGTTGCTGTGTCATGGGTGTCACATCTTCAAGCCCGCTTCTTCTGGCACTAGACGGCCTGTTACGTTCCAAAGGCCTGAAAGTGAAACATAGTATCTTACAGAGATTTTTGCAGAAAGTAGATGTTGCTGCACCGTGGTTTGCATATTCGGGCAGCCTTACTATGCCTTGTTGGGATAAATTGGGCAAGGATCTTGACTTTGCTTGTGAGCAGGGCATATTGGAGGGTGGGGTGATTCCCCTTTGGAAGATAGTCCGTAGTTGCCTCACAGATGGCAGATGTCATGACGCACTTGCTAAAGGACAGGAGGTTTTAGAAAAGTTACATGAGGAGAAATCGGAGACAGCAGGCAGTGCGATATCTCAGGAGGATGGGAGTGTGCGGAGCGAGAAGCAGGGGAGGAAACGCTTGTATCCAGATCTCAGTGCGCTGCGCACACCCCCATGTGGAAGCGGGTCAGAAGAAGAGGAGGATGAGGAGGAGGAGCTTGGGAGGCTGTCTCGCCAGCTAGGGAGTTTAGCTGCTGGAGAAGGGAACGAAGATAGACCGGGGCTCAAGAAATGTGATCCTCCGGACCCACCGCCGTATGGTGGGGGTGTTTCGGGGAGAGCTTTCCATGCTCAAACATGGAAGGCTGTTAACGCTGAGATGGGTCTTGCTTATCCAGTTTTTCAGGATGAGAATAGGGAAAGATTTTCGGAGCCTTTAGATTTCAAAATTGTGAAGACCCTGGCAGAGTCTGTACGCACTTATGGGGTGGATGCCGCCTTCACATTAACTCAGGTGGAGAGTCTGTCTAGATTCTGTATGACTCCCTCTGATTGGGCTAGCCTTGTTCGGGCTTGTGTTTCTCCGGGCAAGTATTTGGACTGGAGAGCATTTATGCTAGAGGGCGCAATAGAGCAGGCCGCCCAAAACCATGCAGCAGGACATCCTCATTGGGATAAGGACATGCTTTTGGGACAAGGTAGATTTGCTAATCAACAGACAGGATTCCCTCCTGAGGTATATGATCAAATTAATAACATTTGCATTCGGGCATGGAAGTCACTTCCAAATAGAGGAGAAGTGTCTGGTAATTTGACCAAGATTTTACAAGGCCCTACAGAACCCTTTTCAGATTTCGTAGCAAGGATGGTGGATGCTGCTGGAAAGATTTTTGGGGATCCTGATAGAGCCATGCCCCTTGTTAAGCAATTGGTCTTTGAGCAATGCACCAAGGAATGTAAAGCAGCAATCGCTCCTTACAAGAACAAAGGCATAGAAGTATGGATGAAAGTGTGTAGAGAGATTGGAGGGCCTTTAACTAATGCAGGTCTTGCAGCTGCTGTCCTTCGGATTGCAAAAGGGGGCAATCCTGCCGCCAGAACATGCTTCCATTGTGGTCAACCCGGTCATATCAGACGTGAGTGTCCCAAAAATGTCAATTTTACTGGACCTCCTCACGGTGGCCCTTCCACTGGCCTTCGATCACCGGGATTGTGTCCAAGGTGCAAAAGGGGGAAGCATTGGGCAAAAGAGTGTACATCAGTGAGGGACATCCATGGACAGCTTATTTCAGCTGGGCCAAAAAACGGCCGACGGGGCCCCCGACCCCAGGGCCCACAAATATATGGGGCAGTGGAGAATGTCACACCCGAACCCGAGACATGGCCATCTCTACGCCATCCCATGAAACGCGGAGAGCCACTACAGGTGCCGCGGGATTGGACCTCTGTTCCACCTCCAGACTCGTGTTAACACCTAAGATGGGAGTCCAATTGGTGGAAACTGAGTTCAAAGGGCCTCTACCACCTGGCACTGTAGGTTTGCTAATTGGACGTGCATCTTCCATTTTGCAAGGTCTTCATGTTTTCCCTGGAGTCATAAGTCCTGATACTGTAGGGATAGTAAAGGTTATGGTGGAAGCTCCAAAAGGCATTGTGTCCATCTCCCCAGGAGATCGGATTGCTCAATTACTGGTTTTGCCTAGTTTACATGATCATTTCCCTGCAGACTCAAAGTCACGGACAGGGAATGAGATTGGTACCACCGGAGGGAATTGTGCTTATTTGTCACTAGATATGAGTAATCGCCCTACTTTGGAATTAAGCATAGAAGGTAAATCAATTGTGGGCTTACTTGATACAGGTGCAGATCGTAGCATCATTGCACTTAAGGACTGGTCTAAGGGATGGCCAGTGCAGACTTCTGATCAATCTCTGAGAGGACTTGGATATGCCCAGGCTCCTCAGGTTAGCTGTAGACATCTTTCCTGGAAGGACCCGGAAGGACATCATGGTACTTTTCAGCCTTATGTACTTAATTTACCTATCTCTTTATGGGGCCGTGACCTGATGAAAGACATGGGGTTCACTCTTAGTAATGACTATTCCCCAGTGTCCCAACAAATTATGCACAATATGGGGTATAGGCCAGGTTTAGGACTAGGAAAACATTTACAGGGACGTAAGCATCCTGTACAAGGTCATCAAAAGCTTGACAGATTTGGTCTGGGTTTTTCCTAGGGGCCGCTGAGGCTCAAATACCCATAACATGGCTCACCGAGGAGCCTGTTTGGGTGCCTCAGTGGCCTCTTCCCTCGGTTAAACTGGCAGCAGCCCATGCTCTAGTTAAAGAACAACTTGACTTGGGTCACATCCAACCCTCTACTTCTCCATGGAATACTCCCATATTTGTCATTAGGAAAAAATCAGGGAAGTGGCGCCTACTACATGATCTACGAGCGGTTAATGCTCAAATGCAACCTATGGGGCCCATTCAGAGAGGGCTGCCTCTGCTCTCTTCTGTTCCTCAAGGCTGGCACATTATTGTTATTGACATTAAAGACTGTTTCTTTTCTATTCCTTTACATCCTAAAGACTCGCAGCGTTTTGCCTTTACCCTTCCCTCGTGTAACCACGAGGAACCAGATCAAAGGTTTGAGTGGATAGTGTTGCCGCAGGGAATGGCTAATAGTCCCACAATGTGTCAGATGTATGTAGGGAAGACACTTGTGCCCCTCAGACAAAAGTACTCCTCCATCAAGATCATTCATTATATGGATGATGTATTATTGGCTGCTAAATCAGAACAAACAGTTCATGAGGCCTATGACGACCTCGTGAAGTTGTTAGCACAATGTGGGCTGCATATAGCACCTGAAAAGGTTCAAACAGGAGATTCTATTAAGTATTTGGGAGCAACAATTGGGTATGACAAATTACAACCACAAAAAATCACCATACGAACTCAGGATCTTCAAACTCTAAATGATTTTCAGAAACTGCTGGGAGATATTAATTGGATACGAGGATATTTACATATTTCTAATGTTGTACTACAGCCTTTGTATGCTACTCTTAAAGGTGATCCAGATCTTACTTCCCCTCGTAGCCTCACCAAAGAGGCTAGAGCGGCCCTTATGACAGTAGAAGAAGCTATACAACATGACACTTTATGCAGGCTCCAGAGTGATAAACCTTTTCAATTATGTGTGCTTGCCACTATGCGGCAGCCTACTGGAGTACTATGGCAAGATGGACCTTTGCTATGGATACACCCACATGTATCCCCAGGAAAATCCTTAGAATATTATCCTGATGCTGTTGCAGCATTAGCACTTAAAGGGATTCAACAAAGCATTCAATTTTTCGGACAATCACCTTCTTCTCTTATTATACCCTATACTAAAGCTCAACTTAATGTTTTGTGTGCTACTCTAGATAACTGGGCTATTCTATGTTGTTCGTTTCAAGGGGATATTGATAATCATTACCCTTCTCATCCGTTACTCCATTTTGTTAAGAAACATCCTATTATTTTCCCTAAAGTAACTTCATCCAGTCCAATTCCGGGGGCTGTTAATATTTTTACTGATGGTTCCAAGTCTGGAATGGGAGCTTATGTCATTAAGGATTCTCCCCCTGTCCAGCATCAATTTGCTCCTGGAAATCCACAATGGGTAAAACTGCAAATTGTTATTGAGGTGTTTAAACAGTGTTCTTTTCCTTTTAATCTCATTTCGGACTCCATCTATGTGGTGCAAGCACTAAAAATCCTAGAGGCTGTGGGAGCTATTAGTGATGCCCGTAATGTATCTGCTTACTTTAATCAGCTTCGACAGCTTATCTGTAGCCGCACTGCTCCCTTTTATCCAATGCACATCCGGGCTCACACCTCTCTCCCTGGTCCATTATCACAGGGTAATGCCTGTGCGGACTCAGCCACTCGAGGTCAGTTGATCTGTTTGGCTTCCTCCTTAGAAGAGGCTAAATTGTTTCACCAAAATTTCCATGTTAATGCTTTAACACTGCGCAGGCGTTTTTCCATTTCTAGAGCAGATGCTCGGCAGATAGTATTACACTGTCCCCATTGTGTCACATTTCTTCATCCCCCTACTTATGGAGTGAACCCACGGGGGTTGAAGCCACTGGTTGTCTGGCAAATGGATGTGACACATATACCTGACTTTGGTAACCTCAAGTATGTCCATGTTTCTGTTGATACGTACTCTGGAGTTATTCATGCTTCTGCGTTATCAGGAGAAAAGGCACGTAATGTCATCACTCATTGCCTGGAAGCCTGGGCGGCGTGGGGTGCGCCCACGTCCCTTAAGACTGACAATGGACCTGCTTATACTGGCAGACAATTCACGTCCTTTTGTTCTACTATGGGAGTGCAACTTACTCATGGTCTGCCTTACAATCCTCAAGGACAAGACATTGTTGAGCGTGCTCATCGCACCTTAAAGGAAACTTTACAAAAACAAAAAGGGGGAATAGGAGCTGGACATACTCCTAAAGAATGCTTGTCCTTAGCTCTCTTTACTATTAATTTTTTGAATTTGGATATTCATGGTCGCTCTGCGGCCGATAGACATGTGTTCCCTCAGCCCTCTGTGATTGGCTATGTTAAGTGGAAAGATGTTCTTACGGGCCAATGGAACGGCCCCGACCCCGTGCTGACATGGGCACGAGGATCCGTATGTGTTTTTCCCCAGGATCGCACGGAACCATTGTGGGTCCCTGAACGCCTGACAAGAAGAGTCCTGACGCCAGCTACTCAGCAACAAGAATTACCACAGCAATCCCGTGACGAGGATCTTCATTCTGCTGAGTGCTCTGGCTCTGGTGCTGATGCCGATGACACAGACGACACCAATGCAATGGTGGGCGGTGGCACGGGCTTGGCCAATGCCGATGCCGGTTCACGGTAATTCCAGTGTCCTTCCCACTCTTTTCTCTACCTCGTGTGAGATGTCTGCGCCCTGTGCCTCTCCTAGAGGGGACGTGGAACGCATTTACAATCAATCTCAAGTTAATCTCACAGGAGTGTTTTGTTTTAGCCTTGGGAACGCTCATTGTATCCGTCTTAAGACCAAGAATTTGACTAACTGGGACAATCCATTGCAGTCCAGTCAAGTCTCAGGGAGCATTCTCAGTACTGTATTGGGCCAAGTAGTCTCAGGGGAACAATCAGGCTCAGGAACCTCCGTAAATAGCTCTGCTTTAACCGCAACTACCTTGGCTAGTATCTCCGAGGTACTAATTCCAATGCCCCCATATTCTAGTGGACTTCCTTATGCCACTCATTTTAAGGCTTCTCCTTACTGTACCCCTAATCTTGGTTTCCCCCCAACATTCACGCCTTGTCAGGATTATTCTTGGGAGAAACGTCAAGTTGCTAAAGGTTTCTCCCTTTCCCCCTCTCTTAAGAGGTATGTTTATGACTTTAGCAACAGTGCCAACTCCTCTACAGGAGTGGGTTGGTCCTGGTTTCAATGGCTGATTTCCAACACAAAGGGGGCTTCAGCTGACATTTCTGCACTGGCTCAATTGCTGGGAGCCAAAAGTTGGTTGGCTAATGTTTCTGGCACTGTTTACGAGAGTGAGCGAGGTAGTAGACTCACATCTGTTTCGTTCAACTCTCTGTTGGATAATGCCACATTGCCCCCTGCAGCGGTTTGTGTTCAATCTCCGTTCTTACTCCTTTTGGCTAATGACACCTCGTCAGAAATGCTGGATTGTTTTAATGTTAATTGTTTCTTATCTGAATGTTGGGATGGTTCTTCGGCTGTAGCAGTGGTTATGAAAATTCCAACCTTTGTTCCAATCCCAGTTATTGCGGACCCTGATAAATTCCCCATTGTTGAGCTACTTAGAGTCCGCAGGGATTTTGGAATCACAGCTGCTATAGTGACAGCCGTGGCGGTATCTGCTGCTGCAGCGGTCGCGGCCGGAGTGGCCATGGCCAATCAAGTGCAGACTGCTGCCTCCGTTAATCAAGTTGTTCAACAAACTTCTATGATACTTGAGTCCCAAAATGCAATTAATCAACATATTTTGTCAGGGATCTTAGCTGCCAACCAAAGAATAGATTTACTCCAAGCTCAGGTAGAAGAATTGGCTGATTTGGTGCTTTTGGGCTGTGTTGATCAACGTGCACATTTATGCATAACCTCTGTCAGATTTAATGATTCCAGGAATGCCTCCCGTATCATCGGAGAATACTTGGCCGGAAATTGGTCCATGGCAGCGGAAGACATGATCCAGTCTCAACTAACCCAGATAGCTGTCTTGAATAGTACCCACGTTGATCCCATAACGTTGGGTCAATTCACTGATTGGATATCTTCTGCCTTTTCCTTTTTTAAAGAGTGGGTGGGGGTAGGCATTTTTGGCGCAATGTGTTGCTTCGGTATGGTTCTCTGCTTGTGGTTTCTCTGCCGCCTTAAGGCCCGCAATGCTCGCGATAAAGCTATGATTATACAAGCACTTGCAGCTTTGGAAACTGGCAACTCACCTCAAGTTTGGCTTGCACAAATTAAACAGTAAACCTTTGACATGGTCGTTGCACCCCAAGTTTTACGGACATTGCACTGGGAACGACATGTCCTTCCTTGTTATTCTCCTAGTGTTGGAAAGCCTTTGCACTCTGCCGGCTTTACTGCCATTGCACACAGATGGGTTTCCACGCTAGTACTTTTCTATCGCTCTATGACCCGTGCCTTTCTTTTAGGGTGTTGCCAACTTGTTTGTCGTTGTATTTCTATACAGCCACAGTTCAGCCTCAGAGACCTAATCATGACTGGCTGAGTAGATACCATTAAACGCCTTGGCAACAACGAGCTGATCTTGTAGTACCCAGAGACGGGCAACTTTCACGCTTGCACTGCAACCTAAGACAGGGGAATGGGGCCTCCCCAAAGACGGGTAAGCAATGTAAGGGCAGTGAACGACCTAAGACAGGGGCTACTTGATTCCCTTTGACGTGCTATAAACAGAAGGAAAAAACTGCTGGCAGTGGATTCCCCCCGGCCCCCAGGGCTTGGATCCAGCCCTGATTTGTATGCACGTCAAGGAGGCCAGCTCACAGGGCCTTAACAGCTTTGTGGTGTCTGTTTTCATATTCAGCCAATAACGGTCATGTGGGAACGTCCTGACCTGCTTGGGTCTGATGAGGTTCCTGGTTGAAGGCTTCGTATGAGTAATGGCGATTCACCTCTACTCTTGCCTGTTTTGTTTTTAGTAAACGAAAGGGGGAACTGTGGCGAGCCGCTTCTGCGGACTGTGGTCGCCATTACAAGATGGCGCTGGCCTTGTGGTGGTCTGTGATAAACAACTCCTTCTTTGGGAGAGTTGGCACATGGTTCTTTGACACCCTACGAGAAAGCTCCACGTGGCAGCTTCGCATTGGGTGTTTGGATACTTTATTAAGGCTGGGAGGGGCTTCTGGGAGATTAGAAGAACTCTCGAGAGCTTGAATAAACAGCTGTAAGAAGATTCCCGGTGTTGCGTCTTCCTTGCGGGCAAGGGGGTCGCGACAGTTTCTAATGCAGATTACATAATACTAACAGAGAATGGCTTATCTCTTATTCTTATTTTACTTACCATATCTTGACAGTTTTATTTTACAAATGTAGGATATACTCATTTTATTATGTGTTTATGTAAATGTAACCAGTCTCTTAATTCATGGATTCATAAGATAATTTTATAAAAGTATTTTTATTTTTTATTTTTATTGATTTTTTTAAAAAAAATAAATGACAGCAGAATGCATTACAATTCTTATTACATGTATATAGCACAATTTTTCATATCTATGGTTGTATAAAAAGTATGTTGACACCAATTCATGTCTTCATACATGTACTTTAGATAACGACATCTGTCACATTCCACTATCCTTGCTAATCCCCTGTCCCCTCCCTACCCCTCCCACCCCTCTGTCCTATCTAGAATTCATCTATTCCTCCCATGCTCCTCCTCCTTACCCCACTATGAATCAGCCTCCTTATATCAGAGAAAACATTTGACATTTGGTTTTTTGGGATTGGCTAACTTCACTTAGCATTTTTTTCTCTAACTCCATCCATTTACCTGCAAATGCCATGATTTTGTTGTCTTTTATTGCTGAGTAATATTCCATTGTGTATATATGCCACATTTTTTTTATCCATTCATCCACTGAAGAGCATCTAGGTTGGCTCCACAGTTTAGCTATTGTGAATTGTGCTGCTATAAATATTGATGTAGCTGTGTCCCTGTAGTATGCTGTTTTTACGTCATTTGGGTATAGATTGAGGAGAGGGATAGCTGGGTCAAATGGTGGTTTCATTCCCAGATTTCCAAGGAATCTCCATACTGCTTTCCATAATAGCTGCACCAATTTGCAGTCCCACCAACAATGTATGAGTGTACCTTTTTTCCCCACATCCTTGCCAACACTTATTGTTGTTTATCTTTATAATAGCTGCCATGCTGACTGAAGTGAGATGATATCTTAGAGTAGTTTTGATTTGCATTTCTCTAATTGCTAGAGATGATGAACATTTTTTCTTATATTTGTTGATTGATTGTATATCCTCTTCTGAGAAGTGTCTGTTCAGGTCCTTGGACCATTTGTTGATTTGGTTATTTGATTTTTTTTTTTTTTTTGGTGCTTATCTTTTTGAGTTCTTTATATACCTTAGAGATTAATGCTTTATCTGATGTGTGAGGGGTAAAAATTTTCTCCCAGAATGTAGACTCTCTGTTCACCTCACAGATTGTTTCTTTTGCTGAGAAGAAACTTTATAAAAGTATTTTAAAGAAATTAATAAAATGTTTTAGTCTAATGTATAGAAAGCATAATGAAGTAACATAACTTATTTTTAGTTTTATATTCAGAGATTTACTTTTATATGTTAATTTCATAAGAAGCCATCCTTTTAGACTTACTGTGGTTTCTATTGCTTTTAAAAGCTAATTTGAAAATATTTTTCAGATATTGAAATAGTCCTTTTCATGTCACTGTAACAAAATTATTTTTAATTTCTCATATGTGTTCAAAGAATAATACCAAAAGGAATGCAAGGAAAAAAGAGGCTCATTCTCATCTCATGTTCATAATACTAAATCTCCAGAGATGATATGTGTTTACAGTTTTATGTGCATAGTCTCACATGTATGTGGAATAGGCTAATTGTGAAGTAACAAGATTTATTTTGGCTTATAGTTCTAGAGGTTCAGGTCCAAGATTGGGCTACCCCATTGGTTTGGTCCTCTAGTAAGAGTGGTGCATTAGAGTAGAAGCCTGTGTTGCAGTCTGTATGTACATCTTGAGCCAGAAAGTAGAAGGGAGAGCAGGAGAGAGAGAGAGCAAGAGAGCAAGAGAGAAAAAGATATGGGATTGACTTTTAGTTCTTTGAGTATCATCCCTAGTGATCCTAAGGCCCTACCACTGTTAGGCCTCACTTCATAAAGGTCCATAGTTCTGGGGCCAAACATTTACAGATGGACCTTTGAGGACACGCATTTAATTAATAGCAGAGACATAATCATATGATTTTTTTTTTTAGAGAGAGTGAGAGGGGGGGTGAGAGAGAGAGAGAGAGAGAGAGAGAGAGAAGAGAGAATTTTTAATATTTATTTTTTAGTTCTCGGCGGACACAACATCTTTGTTGGTATGTGGTGCTGAGGATCGAACCCAGGTCGCACGCACGCCAGGCGAGCGCCCTACCACTTGAGCCACATCCCCAGCCCCTCATATGATCTTTAAAAATTAAAACATTGCTCCCGCCCAATTTTCCAATTATTTGTAATTCTATTCTCCAGCTAAATTGTCTAACATTTTTATTATGATGTGAAACTGCTGTAACTCTAAAGACTTCTTTGTATTGTTTCTGATTTTAATGCCATTTGCTCACCTAAATAATCTGCAAACTTTTGTATATAACAACTCAGATTTCTAAATCTGTAGATGTGGGATACAACAAAGTAATTTGTATTTATACCAAGTTGCCAGGTGCCTCTAATGCTGCTGGTTTAGGATTCACTGTACCTAAGAACTATCTTGTATTATCATGTTATTAAGTATGATCTTAACTTTTAGTTTGATATATACATGTACTCTTCATAACGTTAAATGTTGCTTATTCCTTTTTATTAAGAGGTTTGTTTGGACTGGATGTGGGAGTTTTTCAAATGTCTTTTGGTAACTCGAATTACTAGAAATTATATTTTATTTCCTCTTCACTTCTAATATAATGAATTTCAATAATAGATGTTCCAATACTGATACACCTTAGCAGGCAACCAACTTGATAAAGATTTTGTACTTTTCATTATGCTACTACCACATTATAATTAACATGTGATTTAGGAATATTCTTTAAGTTTCATCTAGTTTTTATTCTTTTTTTGCATTGGATATCAGTGATAAATTCATCCAGAAATATATTTTGATAGATTTTCTTATCTATATTATCTGAAAATAAAAATTACTATGGCAAAATGATTGTTGGTTTCTTGATGTTTTGGTATATTCACTGAAAACTTCTTCTGGGCCTGGCATTATTTTTGTGGAGTTCTTGAAAGTTTCGCTCAATTTTGTCTATTATTTCTTATTTTTTGTAGGCAAATATTGATAATTTAATTTTTCCAGAAAAAATTAAGGAAATTTAATACCATACCTCTAAATAAAATGTGGAGCAAAGAGATATGAAAATAAATTTAAAAATATACTGAACTAAACTAGAATGAAAATAATATCAAAATTAGTACAATGCAAGAAAAGCAGTCAATAGAATAAAATTATAATATTGAATCCATGCATTAGGTAAGAGGAAACATTTAAAATCAATATCTATGCATTTGCCTTAGAAAACTGGAGAAAGAAGAACAATATATGTCTAAAGCAAGCAGAGTAAAGCAATAATAAATATTAGAGCAGAAGTCAATAAAATTTAAAACAGAATATTAATAGAGAAAATCAACAAAACCCAGTCCTGGTTCTTTGAAAGGTTAAAATTGATAAACCTCTACCTGGATTAACTAAGAATAAAAGAGAGGAAATTAGTGTTGTCAGATATGAGAAAGGGGCCATAAATCCTGACACCATGAACAATGAAAGGATGATAAAGGAATCTCATAAGCAACTCTTCTCTTACAAATTTGATAATCTAAATGAAATGGGAAAATTCTTTCATATACACAAATGCTAAAATTTATATAAGGAGAAAAGACTATCTGAGTAATCTCATAGCAAAGAAATGGAATTATCAAGTAATAGCCTTTCAGAAAAGAAAACTTCAGCTCCAGTTGGTTTGACTGGTGAATTCTTCACAAACTTAGAGTATCATTTCTTCCTTTAAATTTGGAAAGAATTCACCAGTCAAACCAACTGAATGATACTCATTCTTTTGGTTTCTTCCAAAAACTAGAAGCAGAGGGAATCCTTCCTAATTCATTCTGTAAAACAGGCATTACCTTAGTACTAAATAAAAGTATAGACCAATTTCTCTCATAAATATTTGTGTAAAAATACACAACAAAATAGTAGCAAATCAAATACAGTATGCTATAAAGACATTTTTACACCACAACCAAATGAGGTATATTGCAGATATGTCAGTTTGTTGCAACCTTTAAAAATAAGATGACATACACTATCCTATTATAAGGGAAAGAAGAAAAATCAGAATTTGTGTGATGCAGGTAAAGCTGTCCATAGGATAAAATTATTAAATCCATCATAATTGAAATTCAAATAATATAAGCTATTCTATCAATAGGCAAAACAGAATAATATTAATAGAGGCTGAAAGGCATTGGTAATATCCAAGGTAATCCATGATAAAAGTTGTCTGCAAACTAGAAATAGACTGGAACTTCCTCGTGTTTATAATGAACATCTACAAAACCCATAAGGTTAATATCATATGCAATGTTGGTAATTTTGTGCAGCATAGGGAGCAAAGCTTTGCTAGCTATCCTTTATTCTTACTCTATTCAGTATCATAGTGGAAGTGCTGTCTCATGCAAGGAGATATATTAAATTCATATAACCTGGAAATGATTAAATAAAACTTCCTTTTTTATACCCAAAATGTCTGTGTGTATAGAAAATACAAAAGAATCAACAAAAAAACTCTTAAGTCAAAGCCAGAAAAATATGTACAAGATTGACATAAGAAAAACTACAAACGATGATTCTAAATAAATAGATAAATATTTCATGTTCCTAAGTAGAGAGATTCAATACGGTTAAACCATTGATTCTTTCCCTAAACATCTATAGAGTCAACAAATTCTTAATCAATATCTCAGCAGTTATTTTGTGGGTACTGAGAAACTCATTTTAAGTTTATATGAAAAGACAATGACCCACAATAGCCAACAATATAATGAAGAAGAATTAAATCAGAAGACAGAGACTACAATATTTCAAGACTTATAATAAAGGTATATTTATGAAGATAGTCTGCTACTTTTTAAAATATTGACAAATTACTAACACAGAATAGATGGTCCAGAAACAGACCCAGAAAAGAAATACACAATTGATCTTTGATGATAAAGAAAACAGAGTTCAATGGAGAAAATAGTCCTTCCAAGAAAAGATGCTAGAGAAACACAAACTAGGAGAAAATATCTGCAAAAGACACATCTGGTAAAGAATCCAAAATACACAAAGAACTTTTAAAACAATAATAAGAAAACAAACAATGAAATTGTAAAATGGGCAAAAAAAAATCTGGTTACCTTGTTAAAGAAGATACACAGGTAGCAAATAAACATATGAAAACATGCTCAACCTCATATATATATACTCAAGATTTCTAATTCAAAGAACAGAAAGATAGAATTACATACCTGTTAGAATGGTTATAAGGTGTAGAACTGACATCATCTCCTGGCAAAGTTGCAGAGGGACAGGAATGCTCATTCAATGCTGATAGGATGCAAATAGAACAATCACTTTGGAAGAGAGGAAGTTTGTTGCAAAGTTGTGCAGTCTTACTGTACTAACCAGTAATCAAACTCATAGCCTTTTTTTCCCAGTGAATTGAAAATATACGTTCACACAAACATATGGACACAGATGTTTATAGCAGCTTTGTTCATAAATTGTCCAAATCTGATGTAAAACATAGCTAATGGATAAATAAACCATGGTTACAACATGACAATGTAATATTATATAATGATAAAGGGAAATTAGATATCAAGCCATGATAAGACACTGAGGAAATTTAAATGAAATAGCTAAGTAAAATAAGCAAATCAGAAATGTTGCTAACTATACAACTGAAATTATTTAACATTCTGGGGAAAGCAGAACTGTAGAGACATTTAAAATTTTAGTGGTTGCTCAAGGTTTGGGGGAAAAATTGAAGGATGGATATGAAGAATATAGAGATTTTTAGGCTGATAAATGTATCCTGTATGATTTTGTAACTGTAGATATATGGTACAGATTTGTCAAAAATCAGAAAACTGTACAGTACAAAGAGTGAAACCTCATGTGGCCTGTACACTTCCATTTATTTTAAAAACTGTATGGAGTTAAATTCCCATATGAACAAAATAGAATAGGTAATTTATGTAAAAGTTTATGTGTATTCATATGTATATTAAAAGTTATGAAAATATGGGTCACCAAAACTTTGTAATAAAGAGACTTGGAATTAATAATTACCCTTTCCTTATACTCTTTTATGTGGCTTTTTAAAAATTATATTTGATTTTTGTTATTATAAAGATAAACTTATTAAACTCTCAAGAGTGTTGATTTAAGGGTCTCTAATAAAATTTTCTAGGTATACAGTCTAATTTAAGTGACAGTTTAATCCTGGACACCTAACAGAGGATTTGCTATACACTAATTTAAAATGTATGTTGTGCCTGCATTATTTTTGGAGATAAATTTTGTTCTATTAGTAGATAAATTTGTTCCTAAGGTCATGACTTAAAAGGTAATCAAAAGGTACACTTCCATAATATTTTCTCACTTTGAATGTCATGTTGTTTCTGTGAATAGTTTTCACTTCACTTTCATGTAGTAGTTTAGTTGAGGTTAGTAGGATAGCATTTCACTTCTTAATCATTATTTAGTGGTGTATGTAATCTGTTTAGGTGACAAACTGTTCTAGTATTTTCTTAATTTTTTTTAGAATGTGAAATATTTCTGCATAATTCTTATGACCTATCACCAGAAAGTGACTTGTTCTAAGACAGTCAATACTACCTATTTGCTTTATGCCTCTGTTCTTAAAAATTAATAGCTTTGTGCTATTTTTACCTCACGAAACATCTTTTGTTTCTATCACCTTATGATAAAATACAGATAAGTAATCATTGATTTTAGTGTTACTTAATTTCTAACAATAGTAAAATCAAACAGTCTCATCTGCAGGTGTATTTGCTTTTCACATTTGCATCAAATCTGAGGGAAGAATAAAAGTAAGTCTTGCAAAATTTCCACAGCACGTTATTTATACTCTATTGGGTGAAATTTGTCCTATCTCAGTTCCAGTCAACTCTTATAATACATTTAGATAGCTTCATCATTATATTCTTATATTATTTAGTATAACTGCTTGATTGCATGCAGATAGTTTTAGGTCTGGTATTTAGGATAAAACCAAATATTAATTTTGAAAACTAAAATACATGTTTTAATTATTTAATGTGCTTTATATAATTCTTAATTCATATAACAATTAACTGTTTTCAAATAGGGTATTTCCACTTTTTGGCTGATAAATATTTAGTAAGTAGCTATCTTACAGGAAAATAAAAGAGGTCCTTTGGGTAACATTGATGATTTCATGGTAAGCATATTCTCATACTGCTATTATGTAAGTTATAGGTTTCTTTTTTTTTTTCAAAAACATGAGTTGGAACATAATCTCCATATATTATATCGTATTTTGGCCCATAAAAAATTGCATGGGTGTTATATTCTTAGAAAATAATTTAAATTTATATACCAAGATTGATCCTTTGCAATTGAAATAATGAATTAGAATTTTTCCCCTGTATTTTATTATTATACCTCAATTATTCTTCTTTTTATGAAACATAAGCAAAAATGATTATTTTAGCTTCCCACATTTTCAGAATGTTATCCTTTTGCAAGTTTATTTCAGATTAGAAACATTTGTTCAACTAAGAATTTTCAGATCCAGGCCTAATTTTTCCAGGTGCCATAAGGCAGAATGAAGCTCATGTTTTGGAATGGAGGAGACAGTAGTTAGACATTGAGTTCATAAATAGAATCTTTAAGGAGTAGGTTAAGAAAATTCCTGGTTTTGCTGGGGGAGATGAGTGCTTATCTTGGCATTGCCTTTTTTATACAAATTTTGGCTGAGAACATTACTGTAATCACTCCAGCACTTTCTGTCTGACTTTTGTTTTCTATTTCAGAATTTCTATTTCTTAAAGCAATGATGTTGAGGCATCCATTTAATATAAATCTACATGTTTGAGAACTCAGAAACCAAAAATAATTTGGAGAGTGTTCCACTGGTTTCCGAGTCACTTATATTTATTTCTGCATCTGGGTTCACACAATCATTCCCTCTGCTCTGTTTGGCAATTCTACTGCATGACAGAGATCTGCTTGAGTATGACACTAAACTTAGATGGCAGCAATGATCAAATAGCCATGTGGAATCTGGGCAAATTCTGTATTTCTAAATATAGTGTTTTACCAAACACACTTACTAACATTTATATGACCTCTTGTGATAACAGAAAGTTACAGCATAACAATGATATAAACATAGGAAAAATGTGTCCCCAGGGATGTATGATCTCAATCTATAAGACTGTAAACTATATTTTCTGAGGTGATCAGGACAACAAAAATTTATTCACCATAGTTACCAGGGAAGAACAGCAAAATGGTCAGTTCAAAAGTAAGAAGCAATTGTCATGTTAAATGTCAGCAGTGAAAATGGCAGATCTTTCAGATATTGGAAAGGTATTTTTTGGAAGATCAAGTATCCACTATTTTTAATTCAATTTGAAGGACACAGCCACTCTTTTTCTTTCTTCAATCTCAAGAAGATTCTAGCTCTGTGTTCTCCCTAGGGGATTAAAATAAAAGAAAGCCTTGATTTTCCCTTGAACCCATGTTCTTACAACAATGTTAGAATAACATAGCAGCTGCTCTCTCAAATCAGGCAAATCCCAGGAGAATTGGTTGTACTTGGTGATTGTAGCTACCTCAGCTGCTCTGGGGCTAGAGTTGCTTTCCCCTCTTCCTGTGTCCACAAATATTTTTAAATGATGTGCTGGGAGAAGACACAGCAAGGATCTACAGCTGTGCTGGTAACCTCATCCCTTTGCGGTTTAGGATTAACAAATATCCTCTGAGCTCCCTCCCATAAAGGAACGACACTTCTTTGCCACACATGATATTTCCTTTCATTTTTGTAACAGCTCTGGATTTTCCTAGGAGGGAAGTGGGACTTAACTTTGTTAAGTTTTGGAGATAAATAATACACGGGTAGTTTAGTCTCTTTCTCCCTTCATCAGCTCAAATAACAACTTTGGTGCTGCTCATGCCTTAATTTTAACATTTCATACACAAAGGGATTAGGGAGGAGCTTTCAACTTTTTCTGTGAAGAGATTTCAGTGGGGATAAAGAATAGAAAAATAAGGTAATGTTCTAAGTGATTGTGTGTAGGTGTGTGTGTTTAAGAGTAGGCAAAAGGGCATGCATAGTGTCTGCCATCACTATATTCCTTCTGTCTGTCACTCAGACATTGAAGGACTGTGTTTGGACTCTGGATAATGCTACCTGGACCCTTGGGCCATCCCTCCTCTACCTGCTGCTCTTTGTGTATCCTGGATGTCTGATAATGCAATGCTAATCTTTTATAAGGTTACCATGTGAATATCCCTTGATATTTTCTAAATTAGGGATTCTGAACTTCTTTCAGAAGAATGAAAAATCTTCCTTAAAGAAAACAAAGACAGACAGACAGACAGACAGACAGACAGAAAGACACACACACACACACACACACACACACATAAACATGCACAAAGCAAAAAGACATTTTACATGCAATTTCAGGGAGTTCACGATCCTTAAGAAATCCATGGGCTTAATCCCCAAATTAATAATCAGGCACCTAGAAATTCAGTAATATGTATCTTGGATTAGTATCTATTTGGTTTAAGTGTGACATTCAAGCCACACAAACTCTTAAAGTAATCTAGAAGACTAATAGAGAACTAATTGATTTAATATTTTCTCCTTGACCTCTTTCATTTGACCCTCCCATGTTACTGCAACTTGCCTTCTGGAACAGCTGTTCCATGGAAAACATCTTCTTTGTATCTCTATGTGATATGTGGGAAATACCTTTAAATATATGCAGGTGCATGTTTCACGTTGAGAGGTAAGATAAACAAAAGAATGTGTTTACTATGTAAGGAGATTTTCTAAAAAATATTCGTATGATTATCTCACTAGGGAAAGGAGGCAGAGAGGCATAATTAAAGTGTTTATGTTTAGCAATAGTTTATATTTGTGGTATTCTGTATATAATCACAAATTATTTTGTATAACTTACTGACTTTTCCTTATAAAAGTATCTTAATTTCCATGTTTTAGCTAGGGATTTTTCCATCAATATTGCATGAAACCCCTGCTTTTCTCAGCAGATCTAAGGAGAAAAAAAATTTCTTCTTCAGATATGAAAGTTTTAGTCCTTTAACATAGTGATGACCATTATGGAAGAAGTCACAGGATAATAGGGTTTCAGTGGAATCAAATTATGTTTCAAGAAGGATCATTAATGATACACCTAACCCTTGAAATAATGAGGAAGGTTCTGGTAGTGGCACATTCTCTATCTTTCTTTCCTCCCACCTCTTTCCTCTATTTAAAGCACTTGTTAAGGTCAAGTCTTTATTTCAGCTACATAAGAATGACACAGATGACTTTGTTTCATTGTGTTGTAATTTACATGTAGTAAAATTTAACCTTTTAGTGTCTATTTCTGCAATTTTTGACAAATCAAAAAATAGAATATTCCCATTACTCCCAAACAGTCTCCTCTGCTTCTTTGTAGTCAAATTCTCTTTCTTCTGTACACCACACCACTGATTTTTCTGTTTCTATAATTTAGTCTTTACAAGTATTTCATTAATATGAAGTCAATATAGCCTTGTTATTCTCACTTCTTTCACTTATTATAATTTATTTGGAATTCTTCCATGTTGTTGGGTGCCTCAGAAGTTTGTTCCTTTTTTATAATTCAGCTACAGTCCATTGTATGGATATATTATGTACAGATCATTTTATATTTTCCACTTTGAAAGGCATTTTTTGTATTGATTCCAGTTTGGGCAATTATAAACAAAGCCAATACAATATTTATTTTCATAAATGTTTTTATACAAATAGATTTTCTATGCATTTATTCATTCATTCATTTTTGTAAGTTTATTTCTCACTTACCTGAACAGTTAAGAATAGTAATGCTGGCTCATACGGTGACTGTTTATTTTATTTTATAAAACAAACAAACAAACAAACAAAAAACCCACAAACATTTTTCCAAAGCTGTGGCTGTGTCCCTGTAGTATGCTGTTTTTAAGTCCTTTGGGTATAGACCGAGGAGAGGGATAGCTGGGTCAAATGGTGGTTCCATCCCCAGTTTTCCAAGGAATCTCCATACTGCTTTCCATATTGGCTGCACCAATTTGCAGTCCCACCAGCAATGTGTGAGTGTGCCTTTTTTCCCCACATCCTCACCAACATTTATTGTTGTTTATCTTCATAATAGCTGTCATTCTTACTGGAGTGATATGATATCTTAGAGTAGTTTTGATCTGCATTTATCTAATTGCTAGAGATGATGAACATTTTTCATATATTTGTTAATTAATTGTATATCCTCTTCTGAGAAGTGTCTGTTCATGTCCTTGGCCCATTTATTCATTGGGTTATTTATTTTTTTATTTTTATTTTTTTGGTATTGAGCTTTTTTGAGTTCTTTATATATCCTGGAGATTAATGCTCTATCTGAGGTGCATGTGGTAAAGATTTTCTCCCATTCTGTAGGCTGTCTTTGAAGCTGTGATTCTGGAATGATGTGTTCTAATAGTCGTGAAGCAAAGTCTAAGTAATTCATTATTAGTAAAAAGATTCAAAGTTTTGTAAATGATTTGATTTTTACAAATTAAGATTGGGTACAAGGTTACTAATATAGCATCATCCTTGATTGCGTTTCAAGAAGCCATTTCTTAGTTGGAGAGAAATCTGTTGAATTACAACATACTTAATGATTGAGGAGTTAAATATAAGTCTTGCCTGTTGCCCTTTTGATCCACTTGGTAAGCCATGAAATGACTTTGGAAACAAAGTACCATTTTTTTTTTTTTTTTGGTACCAGACATTGAACCCAGGAGCATTCAACCCCTGAGCCACATCCCCAGCCCTATTTTGTATTTTGTTTAGAGACAGGGTCTCACTGTGTTGCTTCACACCTCGTTTGCTGAGGCTGGCTTTGAACTCGTGATCCTCCTGTGCCGCTGAGATTACAGGCATGCTCTACTGCGCCTGACAGTACCATTCCTTCTTGAATACTGCTTTCCTTCATATCATGTTTATAAAAAGCTTTGTTGTAAGTCAGAAAAAATAAATTCAGGGAGATGTCTACCTGTAACTTGAAAATAACGTTCCTTCTGAATAAATGTGGCAGAGACTTTGAGGTGACCTGTGGTGCTCATGCTCATTTTGCCTATAGTAGCAGCCTTTCTTCTCTGATTGGTCAGTTTATTTCTGTTCATATTTTGACCACCTCACAGATTTTTTAGTATTTCCTTATAATGGTGTAGATAACATACTACGGGAGTATGGGAATAAGTAGAAATATATTTCTACTCCTTATTACACTTTCATTGATTTATCTCTTTAAAGCCTCCGTTACATTTTTGTTCCTTTCTTTTGCCACCAACTTTAATTTATGTAGCAAAACAGCCAGTTTTTAAATGGTTTCATCTCTTCTTTGAAATGTAAATTCCTTAAGGACAGAGACTTTTGCTATAGGATTTGCCTCAAAATGCCATATATGTAACTTTGCATATAGTAAGCATTCTTTAGCATCCACTGAGTGAAAGATGCTATTCATATTAATTTAAATATTAATGATCATTGTTAAATCTTGAGATGATCTACTTAGCTCAGTGTTTCAAGTTAAAATAAATAATCAGAATTTTCATAAAACATATTTGGCTTGCTTATTTTAATAATCTGACAAAATATTTCTTTACATAGTCTGAGAAATGGTTTATATAAAACATAAACTTGAAATAATGGGTACTAACCTTTATTTTGACATTCAGTACATTGAAATATGTATTAAACAATTTAAAATACTCACAAGAGATATAATGGTAACATTAAATAATTAAATTTGGGGGCACATTGATTTTATATGATTTGGAATTCAGGAATACTCAGAAAATCTTCTTCAGCCAATATCCTTAAGGGTTTCACTTTCAGATTTTTTAATTGGATTGATATCTGACCCAACATGTTTTTATTCACTTGTAAAAGTTGATTGAAGAAAAGAAAATTAGACTATAAAAGTTACTTGGATTTTAATCCCTATTTTGTAATTAACTGGCTGTGATTTGGGCTATTATTTAACATTTTAGAATGCATGTTTCCAACTGGGATGGATAGTAGACTGACATAGTTCATAGTTATGTTAACTGTGAATATTGTTAAGTGAGGTAGAAGAATATTCTCTGACACCAGCTCTAGTTTTCTCATAAATATGATAGAATAATAATTAGAGTAAGTTGCATAAAATAAAATGCACATATGGTAATATGCTTGGTTTTAATATTAAATGGAAGTTTTACAATCATTAAGATGTTTTATTCTTAAAAATATTGAGAAATTGGTATTTAAAACTGATAATAAAACACCCACATACAACATTTATTAAAAAAATTTTTCCAAGCCAGTGTGTGTGTTTCATACCCATAATCCTAGCTACACAGGAGTCTAAGGAGGGATGATCATGAATTTGAACTCAGGCTAGGCAACATAATGACCCTATCTAAAAGGAAGAGAAAAAAATATTTTTTGCTAATTCATTTTAATTAAAATGGACTTTACCATTGGATTAGCAAAAAAATTCTTAACTGTGATATAAAAGATGTGAACCATAAAAAAAGAATTACTAAACTTAAACACATCTGCTCTTCTGTTAATATAAAAGAGACATTACAGAATGGGAAAAATATTTTAAACTCTCAAACTTATAAAAGGGCCTGTGTCAGCATATAGAAAGGAATTTCAAACTATAGTGGAATACAACTTGGCAATAAACTTTACAGAAGTTGTGCTACAATGTTGATGAATTTCAATAGTTTGAGTGGATAAAGCTACACAAAAGATTATCTACTGGATGACTCAACTTACATAGAATTTTAGGAAATCTAAAATAATATATGATAACAGAAACTGGACATGTGTTTGTCTAAGGGTGAATGGAGAATAGTGAGAGGAAAGAGGCATCAAAAGTGTGAGAAAATATTGAAGACTGAAGAATATGCTCATTTTGAGGTGATGGTTTCATAAATGTGCACATATATCAAGACTTATCAAATTTAAAATCATTGGTTTGGATGAGGAATTTTGGAAAAGAACCTCCAAAAGCGTAGGAAACAAAGACAATAAGAGACAAATGGGATTCCATCAAACTAAAAAGCTTTGCACATCAAAAGGAAACAATAAGCAAAGTAAAAATCTAATGCACAGAGTGGGAAATAATATTTGCAAACTATTCGTATAAAAAATGTTTGACACCCAGAACATATTATGAACTCCAAAATTGCAGTAGTAATAATAATAATAAAAGCAACAACAATAACACATATTTAAAATATTGGCAATAGAGCTAAATAGACACTTCTCAAAAAAGACACACAAATGTCCAACAGTTATATGGAAAAAGTGCTCAACATCACTCATCTAAACCACAGTGAGATATCACTTCACCGGAGTAAGAATGGCTCAGATGAAAATGACTAATGATAGCAAATGTTGACAAGGGTGTAGAGAAGAAAACCCTTGTATATTGTTGGGTGGAATATAAATTAAAGCAACCTCTATGGAGATTTCTCAAAAGATTAAAATTAGAACACCATATGTTTAGCAATCCCACCATTGGGTATACATCCAAAGAAAATGAAATCAGTAAATTGAAGAGACATCTGCCCTCCCAAGTTCTTTGTATCACTATTCATAATATCCAATAAATGGAAACAACCTAAATGTCTATCAGCTGAAGAAGTAATAAAGAAAATATAGTATATAGTATGTTTACTTAATGTAATATGCTTCAGCCACATAAAGGAATGAAATTCTCTTTTGTGAGGATGTGGATGAAACTGGGTATCATTGGTCCAAGTGAAATAAGCCAGGCACAAGAGATAGCTATTGCCTGATCTCACTGATATATATGTATGTATATATATATACATATATATATATTATATATATATAATTTTATTATTATATATATATATATAATTTTTAAATGTTGATCTCATATTGAGTTTAGAATGGTGGTTACCAGAGCCTGAGGATAGTAGGGGGAAGAAAAGTTGGGGAAAATGTTGATCAAGGGGTATTAAGTTGCAGTTAGATAGAAGAAAGGAGCTCTGGTGACTATAGATAACAGCAATGTGCTACACATTTCAAAAAATCTAGTTGAAAGGATTCTGAAAATTTTCACCACAAGAGAAATGATAAATGTTTGAGGACATAGATATGTTTAATCTGATTTAATCAATATACAACATGGCACTCTATTAATATGGAAAGTTGTAATGTTTTATATATCAGTTTAAAATAAATTAAAATTAAAATCTCAAAAAATTAAATTTAATATATCTAAAAGTACAGTTTTATATATCAACAGTAAAGCTGTTAAAATTTTTTATACAATGAATTTTAAAACATGATAAAAATGTTTAAATTTTCTTAACTTTATCATGTTTGATTGCTTTTTGTGCATTGTTGAACTAAAAATAATATAAAAAAATAGTCCCTCATTTCCGTTACACAGCAGTGTAACATGTCTATTTTTGGCAGAATAGTAACTGAGGAATGTTCTCATGCTGCAAAACAAATAGATTCTGGATAACACTTTAATTTATAAATAACCTAGGAACAATATTTTGCACTCAATATAGGCCCAACCAAACAAGTGAACACACAAATAGATAAACAGGCAAAAGAAAGTAGAGCTATGAGCCGTATGTTACTTTGAGAGCATGAGGAATTGAAGACCAAGCTTTAGAACCCAAGCAAAGTTGGTAAGCAGACACTAAAACCTTCAAACAGACCTGTGAACCTGTGACTCCTAAATTATGCTTAGGTCCTTACAAGGACTACCCCCATAGTGAAAGGATGAACTAGGGAAAAATATTCACAAAATAGTACCTATTACTGCCTGCAAATGCCATGATTTTATTCTCTTTTAATGTTGAGTAAAATTCCATTGTGTATATGTGCCACATTTTTTTATCCATTCATCCACTGAAAGACATTTAGGTTGGCTCCACAGTTTATCTTGTGAATCATAATGCTATAACCATTGATGTGACTGTGTCCCTGTAGTATGCTGTTTTTAAGTCCTTTGGATATAGTCCAAGGAGAGGGATAGCTCGGTCAAATGGTGGTTCCATTCCCAGATTTCCAAAGAATCTCCATACTGCTTTCCATATTGGCTGCACCAATTTGCAGTCCCACCAGCAATGTATGAGTGTACCTTTTTCCCCTCTCCAACACTTATTGTTGTTTGTCTTCATAATAGCTGCCATTCTGACTAGAGTAAGATAATATCTTAGAGTAGTTTTGATTTGCATTTCTCTAATTGCTAGAGATGATGAGCATTTTTTTCATATATTGGTTGATTGATTATATATCCTCTAATGCTAAGTGAAGTTAGCCAATCCAAAAAAAACCAAAAAACAAATGCTGAATGTTTTCTCTGATATAAGGAGGCTGACTCCTAGTGGGGTAGTTGGGGGGAACATGGGAGGATTAGATGAATTCTAGATAGGGAAGATTATGAATTCTAAGGAGGGAAAGGGAGGGGGCTGGGGATTATAAAGGGCTGTGGAATGTGATGGGCATCATTATCCAAAGTACATGTATGAAGAATTGAATTAGGTGTCAACATACTTTATATATAAACAGAGATATGAAAAATTTTGGTATATTTGTGTAATAAGATTTCTAATGAAAAATAAAACAAAGTACATGTATAAAAGCATGAATTGGCGTGAACATACCCTATATACAAAGATATGAAAAATTGTACTCTATATGTGTAATAAGAATTGTAATGCATTCCACTGTCATGTATTTAAAAAAAATGAAATCAATAAAACTAAAAAAAAAACAATAGTACATGTTACTAAGAAATTTGTTGTGCTTTCCAAGTTTGCTACTTAGGAAAGTATTCATAATATTCTTTACAGATAGTTCATAGTCATTAGCCTACTCTCATGCAGGTCTTGTGTTCAAATTCACACTAACCATTTAGTCAGCAAAGCCTCAAACCAACATTAGAGAGGTGCTAGGCTGGGGACACAATTTGAGCAGAGGCAGCACAAGCCTTTTCTGGTTCAAAACACTTTGCACTTGGGCTTTCAGGTTTCCATAAGTTGTTTTCTACAAAATGTTTGCTCCCAATTTAGAAAAATAATTACCAAGTATGAAGGAAATCAGCTATTGTAGTTGAGCATTATCAGGCTTCAGTTTCTTATATTAACATTATCAAGTAAATAAAATCTTATGTTTCAAATGTATAAAATATATAATGTAGAATAAAAAATTAGATATTACAGAACTATCCAAAATGCTATGCAGATATTTTTAAAAACTCAATGCATATTTTATATGTCAAAATATAAAATTGTTAATTAAAAAACTCAATTGTTTCAGTGAACAGTAGATTAAACACACTTGAAGAAATCATGAATTGAAAGATAAAACTGGATATATTCCTAAAAAAATGAAGGCAAAAAGAGAACAGTATGGAAAATGTGAAAAGAGATAAATCATATTTGAAAAGTTTGCTATTTGTCTACTCAGAATTCCAGAAAAAAATAAAAATAATAAGGAAGTACCAATATTCAAAGTGATAATTGCTTAAGATATTATGTAATAAATATAGACCAAATATTAACAGCACTTTGCATACCAAGTATACAGAAGTAAAATAAATTTGTATTTTAACATGTGGCAGTAAAAATGTTAAAAAACTATAACAAGACAAGAAGGGCATATATATGTGTGTGTGTTTAAATAAAATTTTAGTGACAGATGATTTTTCAATAGCCATGAGGCAAAGTAGCTATGTACAAGTTGCAATGTTTCAAGAAAAAAAGAGAGGAAAATAAAACAGACTAGCTGTGTAAACTCATAACCTAACTTTCATAAACCAGGACAAAATAGAATTATTTTAAGATAAGCATAAACTAAGCAATTTGATCACAAAGATACTGTTGATATAAAGCTCATAAGAGATGTACTTCATTAAGAAAGACAATGACCATAAAATAGAAAATAAGTTGGCAATACTTCCTATATGAATACTGTATGTGTGTAAGTAATGGTGACACCCATAAAGCAAGGGAAAGATTAAGCTGTCAGGTAGCAATAGCTTTTCATTATGGGTGACAGTCAGCATTTGGGAGTTAGGCTCTTTTCTCTCTGTGAACCATGCAGAGACCTTAGTGTACTTCAACTGGTTAGATGGATTTGAAGAACTGAATTTGTATCTGTTTGATGCTGAACAAGTTAAATTTTTGATACCTCTTAGTATTCTGTAAAGTAGGAAATATAATAGAATGTAACACAGGGTTTTTATAAGGATTAAATGAATTAATGTGTATGAAGGTCTAGAATAATGCCTAACATAAAACTATGGAAGTATATCTATTATTTCTGATGTTGGTTTGTTTTCAATGTTATGCATTTCAAAATAAAGGTTAGATAGGAAAATGTTGATGATGACGATGATGATGATGATGATGATGATGATGATGATGATGATGGGGATTGAACCCAGGGCCTTGTACATGTGAGGCAAGCACTTGACCAAATGAGCTATATACCCAGCCTCCCCCCATTACTTTTATAAGGATACTTTGATACCAGAACAAACCCTAAAAATTGATAAAAGTAAAAATTATATGCCAGATACACAAAGTTAAAAAATATTAAACAATAAAAGTATAATGTAGTTTGTCATACAAAATCAACCAACATACAAAGTATATAATTTATATCTTTACCAAGGAGTACTTGTTCATTAATACAAGGATGGTTTAGCATTGTTAATACAAGTTATCTATTTGTGTAGATTAAAAATAAAAAGGTATGTGATTATCTCAATTGATTAAAAAATCTAATCTAAAATAGTTCAACACTCTATGTGAAAAGATACTTAGAAAAACAGAAAAAGACAGAAATTCCCTTAAACAAATGAAGGTTCTTAATTAAAAATATGAGGCAAGTCATCATAGACGTATCCTTGAAAAGCAATGTCACAAACCAAATCAGGGCATCTAGTATCTGATTCTAATCTGTCACTATAAAACAGAAAAAAAAATAACACACAAAGAAATAATGAAAGAGTTATAGTCCTCAGTGTCACAATGAATCTCTATAAGGAGAACATCATATGTAATGTGAATGGTGCCTCCTGAATATATCATAACACAGCCTGATTTACAGATAAGAAAAATGAGGTGAAATTGCCATCACTCACAGAGAAATGATTATCTGTGTAACAATCCCAGCTATTCACACAGACCATTAGAACTAATAATTGACTTTAGTCAAATCAATATACAAACATGAATAGTACTAGTACCAGAAAAACAATAATAGGAATAAAAAATAATAACAATAACACATCCCATTACTCAAAATTATATGCTTCTTCAGAATATTGTTACCTAAAAATATGAAAAGTCATTTGGAAAGAGAAAATTGTAAAGCTGGATTGAACAATATTTATTAAATGAAAAGATAGGCATATTTAGAGATGGGAATCTCAAGATCCTATGGAAGTAACTTCTCCTTAAGTAAACGTATATATTCAATGCAATTATTTTAAGAATTTGCAACAGTTCATTTTCTAAGCAGAGAATAAGAATTTGATCTTAAAATTCATATAAAAGAACCAATAAATCATAGCAGTGAACATTTGATTTTTAAGACTAGAAATTAGCAATACCAGATAGCAAAAGTTATAATAAAGATATAATAGTAATAGTACAAGAATGTCCACACATACATACAGAAGTATATACATATATAAATGAATGTATGTATATTATATTTTATTTTTATTGTGCTGGGGATTGAACCCAGGGCCTTGTGCATGTGAGGCAAGCACACTACAACATACACATGTGTGTACAGGTCAGACACTATTATACATGCAAGCATATATGAATACAAACATATATCCATGTTATGTAGATGTCAATGTATGTATCTCTATATGTATATGTGTAAATATGTTTGTTTTATCACATATATATATATACACACATGTATCTATCTATGCAGATATAAGTATGTACAACTAGAGAAAGATTGAAAAAGAAGAAAATTGTGAGATGAAAGGTAATAAAGAAGTTATGAAAACCCACAACAAATTCTATGTAAACTTAATACATAATTAAATTTAAATCGTTAAATAATTAGTATTAAGAATAATGGGATAACTGTAACTTGAATACAGAAAGATTTAAAGAGCCAGAAAATGATTAATCTTTAAAGTTAAAGAGTCATATAATTTACTGCTTTTTAAAATTTAATAATATAAGAGCTACCACAAAATTAAGCTACAAATAAGCTACAAATTGAAGATACTAGCAAATTGTGTCATTACAAGAATTTGGAATAATATATATATGAAGATTCCCCTTAGTCAAAGAATGACAAGCAACAATCTAATAATAACAAGTAAGTATATAAATAAATTTATTAAACAGATGCAAGTATAAGGAATAATGTCTAAAAACATTCTCGTTAATAATCGGGAATGTGTGCATTTTGGTAGTTTTAAAACTTTTACAATTTTGTGACTTTTTTGGATGATCCTTTCATCCAGAGCTGGATCTCTGTCTCCTCTTAAATCTGAGTGGGCTTATGATGACTTCAGCCAGTCAAAAGTATTGATAGAACCTATGGTTTGCTACTCTGGACTTAGGTCATAAAAGGCCATGACCTTTCACACTCAGTCCTGTGATGACTTTCTAGCAGGTCTGACTCCCCTGAGATCACTGCACTGTGAAGAAGCATGTGGAGGCCTTTAGGTCTTGAAGTCTCAGTTGCTTGTTATCATCAGTTGTTTAGAACTTCCTACATAATGTCATGGGTGTTACGGTTGTGGGATGATCTGAATTAAGGATTCACATGAACAGTGAATATAAAATGGTTATTCTTTTATGCAATTAAGTTTCAGGCTAGTTTGTTATGTAGCAAAATAGTAATAGTAATAGTAATTATAGTAATAGGAACATGCTTTGAAACAATAGTATTTCATATCCCGTGTATTGTTAAAGAATAAATACTGAATACTGGTATTCCCTGTTTTGCACTTGTATCTAAGGAGAGATGGAGAAAATTATATTCAAGAGTAGATTTTTAATAGTGAAAATCTGAAAGCAGTTGACAAGAAATATGTAGATAAAATATGCTTTATTAATACAATAAGTATATGTCTGGTATGCAGTAGATACTTTTAATTTATTGATTAAATCTATGGATCAATATAATAATACATTAAATTTAATAAATGGTCCTTAATTGTCAACCTAGATTATGCTTTAAAAGCAGAAGCTACATAATATGTTAGCATAATTCCATCTAGAGAATTTTTAAAATACCTTATTTATTTGTGTGTGTATGTGTGTGTGTGTGTGTGTGTGTGTGTATATATATATATATATATATATATATATATATATATATAGAGAGAGAGAGAGAGAGAGAGAGAGAGAGAGAGAGTGTATAGGTATGATAAAATACAAAAGCTTATGTGGGAAATAATCCATACCAAATAGGAATAACTATTGCCTTTCATCAATGATAGAAATGAGGGTGTCAAACATTTAAATTAATTAATACAGAAATCCTAAACCACATACAGTAAAACATTGAATGGGTGGTCTGGTGGTGAGGTATATATGAATAATGTCTCTTCACTTTTGTTTATATTTTTGAAACTTAATATACTTTTCAATGCCTTCACAGTACTCTTTAAATTACAAATTAATTTAGTAAAATTAGTGCTATGTTAGAGATATATAGAGAGCCACTCCATATTGTAGGGTATATCCTTGGCAAAGGGTACCAGGTATGCAAAGAAATAGCAATTTGATGCCTGGGGCCTTCAGGCCATGGAGTCTACATAACAACCACTGGAACAATTCATCAAATAAATATCTTGGTCACTCTGGCATTTTAGAAGAATCACTCTGGAAGCACAGTTTATAAGCTAATGTGCAATGTGAAACATTAGGTGCAATCACAGATATGCTATTGGACCAACACAGTCAATGGTGATGGAAAGGAAGAGATATAATTAAAGAGATATTTGTGAGGCAGTGTTGAGACAATCTGGTGACCCAATGGATGTGACAAGGTAAGAGGGGAGGGCTTATAAATCTTTAGATCCAAGTGAATACAGGTTGTCTTCATTGGCATGTGATGCAAGAAAAAGCCCATGTTTTGAGAACTCAATGGTGAGCCTGTTGTTTGAATATCAATATGGTTTATATTTGGGGCTTTAAGAAGGCTATATGTGGTTTGTAGAATGTTCCAAGGAAACCATGCAGAATAGGATCAATACATGGGAGGGAGCATTTGAGAATGTCATTGTCCAGGACAAAAAACAATGATGATTTAAATGTGCTCCTGATTTCCTTGAGACATTTTAAATAGGAATCTTCACAATTTAATTCCAGCCAATTTTTATTGAGGATCTACTTGATGTCACATTCAACCCTTTAAATTGCAGTAAAGGCTGGGACTGAATCCCTGAAATTCTGTTTTCAATATATGTCAAATTCTCTGTAGCATCAGTAATGTACCACACTCTTTTCTTATTTCTGGCATATCACACGCTTCATTTGCCTCCTGTGAATACCTTGTCATTCTCATTCTCTGGCCTCTCTCTTCCTTACATCAGGTCTCAATGTACATGTCTCCTCCAACAGGGAAGACTCCCTGACTCATTACCCTCCCTCCTCAGGTTGGAGACATTCCCCAAAACAGACTGTGTCTTTGTCACTGGCATAACCTTCTGCTCAATCTGGTGCCTGACAATAGGTATTTGGTAAGTGCTTGTTGAATATTAAATGTCATTTAAGACATAGGTCACGCACACCAGGGGCATATCATCAAATGTTAGTATAGCACAGTTTGCTTGGATCGCCTCTGATGCTTTATGGCATGTCCATGTATCTCTTTCCAGTTGATTATAAATAACTCAAAGTTCAGGACTATAGAATTTCCTTTTCTGGCCTTGCCATCTTTCCTACCACAGTGTTCAGATAATGTGTACAGCATTCATTTGAACGATATTTTAGGCTACTAATGAGATCAGTTGTTTTGCAATCTATGTCCATATTAACTTTTCTACAGCAAACCTAATGATTTGTTTATTTAACTGAGGGCTGATTTCCCCATTAGGGCCTATTAGCACCTCAAAATTGGCTTTGTAAACCTGGTAAAACCTGATGATTAGCAGCAATTACTAATTTGTTAGATCCTTTACGTCAAATTTAAATAGAGGAGTGGAACACTTCAAGGTAATGGCTTTATCTGGTTATGATTTTGGAAAACGGGCAAATTTGCCAAGATAATTTCTCAAATTCCTATGGCTGAGAGATGATTCTTATATTCATCATTTCCTTAGATTTTGAATTATTTTTGCTACATTTTCATAAAACAAACAAACAACAACAACAACAACAACAAAAAAAAAAGACTGGCATTTATCTGAGCAGTGAAAATTAAAACCTGTAAAGAATTAGTTCTAAATTTGTGTTTTACTATTAGAGATAGAGATGGGCTGGGTTGGTGATTTTCTTTCATTCTTACTTTTTTTTTTTTTAAATGTAGTTCTCTGTGCTTGAGAAAGAGATGGAGGGAAATGAGAGTGAGAAACAGAACAGTTAACTGATGACCTTTTAAATGGATCAAAACAACAATCTATTTATATCCACGGTGAAATGCTCATCCCTTTGAAGGCTTCTCACAGCCTCTTTATCCTATGTGGCCTTTTTAGGTGTTCTGTTTTAATCCTGATCTAAATAAAGAAAGTAAATGCTGCACAAGATCAAATTTACAGTCTAGCTAAATGAGCAATCCATTAGGTTGGAAACTCGGTAGAAGCTGCATTGCTGTGGCCATTGATTTCTGTTTCCTGGCATCAACCTGGCCTGGTATCCATTGAGCACAGGCTCCTGTCAGTATATCCTTTCCTCACCTATCAGCCCCTCCTGGAGAGCCCCAGGAGGCCTCTGTAACATATCTCTTTGTAGAATCATCACTTTGATGGTGAAAACTTCAATGTGACTCCAACAGGGTCCTGAAGATTCTTGTGTGTTCACCATTTTCATTACTGATAGAATTCTTGTTGTTTTAGAACCTAAAACCAATGCAAAACAGGACCAGTGTAAGTAAACAGTGCTGAGATTTCATTACACCACTAGCTCAGACATTTAAAATGTATGCTAAGAAAGTTTGGGTCAAGTAAACAAAAGATAAGCAGCTTTCTTTTTAAAAATTCACTCACAAGATCCATCTTAGTTTCTGCCATTGTCAGAAAGTAGAATTTTTTTTTTTTTTAAATTTAAGTGGAGTCATTGAAAAGAAAAGCACGTAAGGCACAGGCTGTCAGGGAAGTTTTATCTCACCAGGTTGCTCGTTTTGGAAACTCAGACACCTAATGGAGCTGAGGGAAAAATCTTTCTTTAGGTCGGTAAGGAAATATCAGGTGGATTCCTTAAGTTGTGGATTTCTTTCAAATTTTTGCCCACATTGAACTGAAAGAGAATCTCAAGCTTTTAATAGGCCCTAAAGAAACAGAAAATAATAAAAGCAGAGTTGGGAGCATGGTGGTCAGATGCCTTATCTTTCAACTGAAGACATTCCAGAAAATGAAGAGAGGTTCTGGGAAATTAAGCCAGTGCAAAAGCAATAGAGGACTAATGCCTGGAAAACTGGGACCTGTGGTCACTCTAATTACAAGGAGAGGACAATTAAAAATGAAATGCTAACAGGATCTATTAGTCTGAAGGACTGGAGTTTAGTTTGGCATACAGTGATATTTATTTGACAAATCTGATGAATAAATATGAAGCCAGCCTCCTATATTAATGTGGAAGGTGAATAATTTGATTGGAGTTATTAAGACCATTAAAACTGATTGCTTTAAGATTTGTTGTTATTCTGTTAGATTAAAAGATAAATCAATGTCAGCTTGTTCCCTGGCCCTCCCAACTAAATCAATCAATGACTAACTTAGTGTGTGCCTTCTGTTTCCAGTCATTTTGGTTTCATTTTTACAGGCTGATTTTTGCCCTTGAAGGTACTGTTAGTTGAATGCATGTACAATGTGAGCTGATGTCACTTCTTCCATTATAGTGGCTGAAACTTTTTATTCAAAAAGGTACAGTTACTTTGCTTGGTGGAATTGAGACCTTGCACATCTTGAAGCCACTTAGAAGAAATGTGCACATGATTTATAGAATAAGCAAACAAAGAATGACCTTTCCTGAACTGATTAACAGTGCTATTCCTCAGAATGGCAGTTTACTATACATTCACTCTTACTGAACGACGTTATAAATGTATATAAGGTACAATACAAAATAAAAACATGAAAATATAATGGGATCAAAATAAAATTTGAATCAGACTCTTAGTTCTAGTAGTGTAGGCAGGAAAAAGCAAAATATTTTCCCTGAGCCTTTCTTTATTTCCTAGAAAAAAAAATTATGGGAAATTTAAGAAGGTCATGGAAAACACTATTTCATTTTTATTTTTAATATTAAAATATATTTAGTCTTTAATTATAAATATTTCCATACATAATAAAGTTATACCTGCCTTAAAAATGGAGTAGAATTCAATTAACTTAAAGACAATGGAAACTAAGTAGGACAGATAGACTTAGATGGAGAGAAATATTTAATTTATTATTATTTTTCTGACAAACTCTGTTTTTTCTTTGGTGACCCAGAGCATTATGTGACCAAAAGAGGTGAATGATATAAAACCATTTGGAAATCAATTCTAACTTGTCAGATTGACCACTTTTGTAGCAACAGGAAGCACTTAGAAAGAGCATAAAATTTCAGTTTTTTTTAAATTTCTATATTGTAATGTGAGATTCTTTTAAGTCAGGAAAGGTATTTAGAGTGGTTGGATTATCACACTTTAAAAATGTACATGCAGATTCACATTGTGGTAATAAATACCTTTCATGGGGATGATGAACTTATTCACCAAAAATAACAATCCCTCAATGTTGATATATTGGTTGCTGTTGGTGTTTAAGTTCCTTGAGGGCTAACCATCTTTTCACATCTCTATCACTTGGTTCTCTGTTGAGTAACAGAGCTGGGGAGTGCTTTCTAAAAGCAATGTAAATATATAAAACTGAAATGTTAATATTACCCTCGAATCAATGAAGTGTCATTGTAGTCATATTACTTCGCTTGTTTCTTTTTGGTTAAAAAGCAGAATCATGTGAGGTTCCTCTTTTGGAGGAAATTCTTCAGAAATCCATGCTAAATATGTTCTTCCGTACCTCTTCCCCTAAACAATATTTAATTTACCACAGCTTCATGCTCATGATGACATTTAATAAGTATTTCTGGTCTATAGTTGCACACCGAGTATTTTAAAGTCAACTTGATAATCTTCCGGTTTATTTTAGTATAAAGTTAAGTTTTTGAATTTTATTTAAGCAGTTCTTTTTTCCATGAATCTCAGTAAGTGTAAGTAAATATAAGGAAATGCTATTAATGTGGGGAGAACTATTGCTACAAAAAAAAAAATTGAGAAGTAGTCAAATCTCTTTTGTGCTCTCCCCACACTTCCTTTGGGCACTCCTCTCAGTGGTCAAGGAAGCCACCATTTCCTCATTGCCCAGGCTCCTTCCTACGAAGGCCAGGAACAAAGGAAGTGCATATTATACTTTTGTACTTTAAACAAAACCATGGAATTGGCAATTTTGAGACAATGGATACTATTTTACGGTGCATATGGATGGTCCCAAAATGAAAACATGACTGTCTTTTAAGATAACAAACCTATTCAGACAAATAGACAAGCTGACCTTTGAAGAATCCTCAGTTAATATGATCATCTTTTATTTAAAACCCTTCACAATGATCATCTGAAATAAGAAAGCAAAGGTCAAACCAAGGCTATATTTTAAATGTTCATTTTTAACCTAAAGCTATTAAAGCAAAATGAAATTTAGAAATGACCCATTTTTTTCAATATTCACGTTTGAGAACAATTTATGTTTGAAAATATGGATTGTCAATATGATTTTTCCCTGGATGAGTGGGGAGAAAGCTGCTGTGGATTTTTGCAAAGTATCAGAACTTGGGCATGGAAGAGAATGTCAGAGCTGCTGCAGCAGATAGAAAGATATTTCTGTTTCCTTGCTGATCTACTGTGTTGCTGCTGATCTACATTCTCTGTTTCCAGTGTCCTTAAATGACATGAACCATGCAGGGGTCTCTACCTCATCTGGTGCATGGCTCAGCTGGCTTTCTTGGGAGCTCAAAAAAACAGAATGTATTGTCATGTCAGAGATACAATTGGGAGATAATGTATTTCTCATAAAGGGAAGGAAAAAAATTAAAATGTGTTGAGCATCATTCCATTTTCCCATGGCATGAAGGCATCTTGGTACTGGAGAAAAACTATGAGAAGTAGAACCGAAGGTAGAAGAATAGTAAAAGACTAGTAAACCTTTTACATTCACACTGTTCCAAAATATTTCAAATAACTAAATGAAGGGAGTTTTCTTAAGAAGGTAGCTTCAAACAAGAGAGGGTTAAAAATCTTTTTTATGTCAGACAACACGTCAGAGGAAAACAATCAATCCTCTGTCCTTGATAACAACAACAGACTGACTTTAAACAGTCCTAGAGCTCAGATAAGAATGTGCAAGGTTTATTCCTATAAGCATAGAGAGGATTCCTCCTTATTCATCTGTCAGACTCTTTGATATTTTTCTGATGTTTCCCTGGTGAACATTTTTCCTTTTAGGAGTTTTTATTCTGAGAACAAACTTCTTTTCTTTTAAGTGAAATGACTGTAATAAAGTGTGCAGAATTAATCACTTAGAAGATTGATATTCTCAGGATTAATGTCCTTTCTGTAGCCATGTGGTATGATTAAAAGAAAGAGAAAGAAAGGAGGAAAAGGACAGAACACAAAAAAGACAAAGAAATACTCCCATGCTTCTCTTCTCTACTGACAGTACACTGACCTTTACCAGAGGGTACTTCCCAGGATAATTACAGGGTTCTTTGAACCTCAATCATTATGTTTTCTATTCTACTTTAAAATATCTTGTTTCCCCCACTCTTTCCTAGAAAAAAAGATGCAAATAATTTGACAGTACATTCCCTAGAAGAATTCGGAGGTGGTATTAATAAAGTTCTTTTGCAGACCAGGATAGGTTAATATGTTGGTCAGATGTTTTTATCACTGTGAACAAAATACCTGACAAGAACAACTTAGATGAGGAAGTTTATTTCGACCTCAAGATTTCAGAGTTTCAGTCTACAATCTTTATAGCTTTGGGCTGAAGATGAGGCAGAACACCATGGCCAAAGTAAGTGGTGGAAGAAAGCTGCTTAGCTCATGGCAGCCAGGAAAAAGAGAGCAAGAGTGAGGAGCCAGTGACAAAATATCCCCAAGAGCTCATGTTCCAGCCATGCCCCACTGTTATCCAGCTTACCTACTGTTATCATTCAAAGGATTAATGCATTAAGTGGATTAATGTGCTGATTAGGTTACAGGTACCCTATTCTAACTGTTTCACTTCCAGATATTCCTGCATTAACTAACACATGAGCTTTTGCAGGGGACACCTCATGTACAAACCATAATAACTAGGTTACACCAACATAATAGACTACCTCCACATCATATTGGTTTAACAGAACAAAATGTACTTTTTCCTAAGCTTATATGTTCCGACAAGAGCCAACTGAGGGAGTTTGCTATACACAGTCATGGATTCAGGCTGGCAAAGATTCTACTATCTCAAAGCTGAACTCTACAGAATAGGTGTCTTTGTCTCTACAGACAGAAAAGAAAACTGGAAGATATTGCTTTGGCTATTGAATACTTGACTTAGTAGTGGCATATATCATTACTACCCAAAGCCATTGAAAATTACTTGTATAAGTAAGAGGACTGGGAAGTATAATCCTGAGGTACCAAGAAGGAGAAGAAATATGAATATGGTTTTGTTCTAGAATATTCAGTGGTCTATTCTGAAGACATAAAGTTGATTAAAATGAGATTATGTCACGCCATTGAGGAAATACAAATAGAAAAAATAGACTATTGCTAGATTTTAATGGATTCTGTTGGGTTAAAGGACTTGAATCTTATCAGCCATGATACCCATTTGTTTTCGAGCCTCAGAATTGTTTGGGTACCATTGTAATATCTTGAGGATTAAAGCACTGTCATTTAAAGTGGAAATAAGGGTAAGGATGGAAGAAATGAACTGGTGATAGACATTCAATGGAACTTCCTCCAGGATATCAATAGTTATGACTACCTTTTCTGACAGTTTTGTAGCCATCACTGATTTGGTTTAAGTGTTTTATTCATTTTCCCTTATAATTTTCCTCTTTCCAAATTTGACCTTGATTCTCCCACTCTGCCTTTATCCTCATAGTCGAAATTTTAAAAAGCAATTTGTGATTTTTATAAGAAATTACATTTATTAAACATGAAACGTTTAATAAAGACAATGAAAGTATAACAGCAGTTGGATTGGAAATTCTCTGAACAGTGAAGGAGAATCTAGAGAACATGATTTTGAGTTCAAATTATTGAAGGAAAATTTGGGGTTAGCATTTGAATGGGTGGATTAGTTGTTATGGTTTGGATATGAGGTGTCCTCTTAAAGCTTGTGTGAGATGAGCAGAAATGTTCAATGGTAAAATGAAAGGATTATGATGTAAACTAATCACAGGATAAATTCATTTCATGGATTAACAACTGGACTGCATTAATAGTTGGTAGCTATAAGCAGATAGGGCATGGTTGGAAGAAGTATAACACTAGGAGTTTGCCTTGGGGATTATATTACCCCTTGCACTCAACCTCTTTCTGCTTCCAGGCTGCCATGCCCTGAACTGCTTTCCCCTGACATGGCCTTCTGACATGATGCTCTGCCTACACTTTGGGCTCAGAACAATGGAGTGGGAAGACCTTGGACTAAACCTCTGAAACTGTGAACCAAAGAGAGACCCACAGATGAAAAGTGTGAGCTTCTTCTCCTCTAAGTTGTTCTTATTGGATATATTGGTCACAGTGATGCAAAACTGACTAATACAGTAGTCTACATGAAATTATTTGAATAACAGCACACTTCCCTTAGTTAACTCTATGTTTTTTGTATAGTATTAATCTATTCTTCATGATATTACAGTTCTTTCTAAAACACAACTGTTCTACTTTTTTTCTATTATAAAAATCCTTTGATCATTATTATGTTGAATGGCATTTCCCAAAATGTGCAAATAATGTTACTTCACAAAGATGTTTGATGGTCAAATACATGGGCAAATATTAAGTCATATGAAGAGAAATAATATGTTTTCTAGAATTTGTTAGGTAGAACTTGTTAGGTAGAATTTGACACAAGCAACACTAACTATTTTGAAACATATCCTCTATCTTGAAACAAGAGTCACCTCTAGGTCCCTGATTCAGCTTGACCTAAACCCTAGGCAATGCTCCATTATCATGAAAAGAAAATGCAAGTAATATTCCACCATCATGCAAAGAAATCCCAAGAAATGTAATAAAGGTAATTGTTATCTGGGACTGAAATCCTGAAAAACATCTGGTTACTTATAATGGTGACACCACAAGGATCCCTCACAATCGCTAGTGATAGACTAACTACAAAATATTCCTCACTCCCTCTTTCCCCTGTTTCTACCCCAGGCTGTAAGGAGAAGATGGGTCACAGTCTCCACTGGACCCCCCCTCCTCAGGTTCATCCTGAATAAACCTGTGTTACTGTTGAGCCACCTCTCCTCTCTCTGTATTTCTTCTTTTGCTTCATTCCTTACAGAATTTATTACTAGTAAATTTCTAAGATGAGGAATACTAGACAATGTTTTTCAAAGCTGCTTGGCCATAGAACTATTGTTTCTCATTGTAGATGTTCTTTAGTGTTAAATGGCTGTAAGGACAGAGAAAACGAATCAAGGTGTATACCACTCATTAAATGTAGCACCTATGGTCACCAAAATATGTGTGTGTGTTAGGAAGTGGGGTGCTCCCTTCACAAAATAAGTTGATTCTTACTATAGATATAAGATGGTATTCTCCAATTCAATTCAACTGTGATATTACCTGTAAATCATGCCAAGTCCCACAAGTCAAGTGCTCTATCTCACAAGACATTTCAGATACCAGTTGTGATAGGTTATGACTAACCTACTATGAATAATAAATTTCTATGACCCCCTCTTGGGTTTAAATAATGTGATAAAAGAGTGCATAAAACTTGAGGAATGACTTATGGAAGAGAGCACAGGGTGAGGTCTGGTGGAAGAGGAGCCAAGCTTCCATGCTCTTTCCAATGCACTGTCTTCCAGGAAGCTTCCCAAATCTTGCCCTTTGGGTTTTTACAGAAACTTCATTACATATACAAGACTGATAAAGTCATTGATATTAGTGATCAACTTAATTTCAACCTTCCTGCATCCTGAGAAGTGGGAGGGTGAGGCTGAAAAGTGCTAACCTTCTCATCATATCTTGGTGTTTCTTATGACCTGCTGCCATTCTTCCAGAGGTTATCTAAGTGCCACCAACCACCAGCTATCCATCAGCACATGAAGAACATGCTTTCTCCAAGGGTTTCATGAGCCCTAGGTCAGAAAATGGGCATGAAGACCAAGTACATCTTATAATATTACAGTGACATAATGCAGACAAATTAGAAACATTGTTCGTAGAGTTTTGAAGTTGAATTCTTCTGTGATTTTTAGTGAAATCGAGACTAAATAGTTTTTAATTCCTCCAAGAAAGATTCTAGTATGTAAAGTGAGAACTCTGGTTTGTCAATGGTAGGGGGAAAAGAAAGATATTTAAAGTGATAGAAAGGGGATTTGACATATAGAGTTAACAAAACTCTGGCCAATCATATCGAAAGGTCAGATTTTAAATGTTTCTTACACAATTTAAAACTTTCATATTTGCAAAATGTTTCATATTTTATAATGCATTTCCACATGGCTTTTATTTGAGCTTAACAGTAATGAACTTTTCAAGGACTCTAGGAGATAAATATTTCACTGAAATAGACTGCCTGATGTGAAAACCAAATCAACAGTGATCCTCCCATTAGGGGATAACCGCATTAACATTTTGCTCTATTTGCTTCTATACATACTATAATACATTATGTTTTTCAAAGAAGGAGTCAAACTGTACATTTAGTTGTGTACTGCATTGTTTTCCATTCAAATGCTTATTTTATGCATTTTCTCCACAAAATTAGAATTAGAATTCTATTATATCAATATAATAACTTGGGAGCAACTAATATTTGTACTATATTTTTTATTCTCATACAATTTTCCTTTATGTATTCAAGTGTGTTTAGGCTTCTCAGTATAGGTTAATGGGTTTCTTGAAACTGAGTATTGTGCACCACTCTTGAAGATCCTATTCTTCATGTTCAATACTATAATATATGATTTAAGAATTCTTATTTCCTTCTCAAAATTCTACCTGCTCTTTCCCTTATTCAACTTTTCATAGAAGCATTTATTTGAAAATATGTGCGGAGTTGGTAGAATCTCTTCATTCCAATGAGGAAATGCCTCAGCTTTTTGTGAGCTCATTTGTCTCAACTGATGGAATTTAAACCTGTGGTTATTGAACATGGTTACGACTATTTCCTTTCCTTTAGTTGTATTTTGTTATTAGGAAATCTCTCCTTTCTAGTGCCTTCCACATGGAAGAGTGAAGAATAATTCTAACTTATAATCATCAAATCGTTTATGTAGTCACTTTCTCAGGCCCTTTGGGAGATTATCTGAGGTGATAGCAGTACAACGTTAATGAAGTATTACAAAGTGTATTGCAATGTTATGTAGAACAGATAATTTTGAATCCCTAGATTTATGTTTCAAATGATGCCTCCTCTATTTGGAAAGTCTTATGCTCACATTAACTCATCACTAAAAACAAGTTTGTACATGAAATTAATGAATAATTCCTTTAAAAATTCTAGGTACTTATAAAGAATTTTAGTCTTGCAAGCTTTAATATCATGATGTTGAAATAGGAGAAACAGGAGTGTACAGTAGAAGGAAAAATAAAAGGTAATAAAAGTAGAAATGACAAATTTAAACTTTCAGCAAATAAAATTGAAGCCAAGTTTTGTTAAACTTATCAAACAACCTTTATCAGATTCTGTCTTCCAGACATAGAAAAGCATACAAGCATTCTCCCTAGTGGGACTTACGAGAATCCTGGGGTAAACCTTTCAGTTTGATTTTAAATTCTTGGATATTAGTGTATTTTCAATGTTTATTCTCCCTTTCCCCCTCCATACACTGATAGATCAGTGGTGAGCACCATTTTTTTCCCTGAGTCTTCCTTTGACATAAATTCTGTACTTTCTATGTATTCCATTTCTTTGTGCATATTTAAAGGGCATGGAAATTGATAGATATTTTGAAAATAACTTGGGTTTTGTTTTACTTTTGTGAAGAAGAATGGCTATCTGTAGTAAATTACAGAAAAAAAAATGACTCAAGTGACTTTTTAAAATCTTCCTATATTAAAATTCATTAATATTTATTTTACTTTAATTTTTTTCTGAATTCATAAATTATAACTTAATTGGAGCCATAATAAATTAATTATGGAAGCCAAGATATTAAATAATGTAAACCCCATCTGATATGAGAACAATTGTCTCTGAACAACAACAAAAAAAGTCTAAACCTATAGATAGAAATATTCCCTTCATTTAATAATCTCTCAAACTTACTTACAGTTTCAAGTTAGGGTACTTTTTAGAATACATTTAAGTTAAAATATTTCAAGAGTTTGAAGTGGGAGCCACCAGCCATCCATGCTTCTCTATGGGAAAAAGTGACAAAGGCTTTTGTATTTGCCATTTTGAAGATTGACAATGCACTATGTAGGATAGCTGCTCACCAGAGTGAGGCCACTGCAGAGAGAGATGGGAGAGTAATGAAGTTCTTCTTTCTTTGTAGCTAAAGTTCTTGTATATCTTATGTGATCTTCACAAATATCCAGCTGTCGATTTCATTTTATTATTGTGAAATGTAGATGGATTTATATTACTCCATCTGCATTAACTTCTCAGACTTTTTTGTGACCCTTAAAGAGAGTAAAACGATGAGTGCATGGCATGGAGTCATATGGAGTAAAATTGTTTCATTTAAGTGGCCATTCATTTCATTCATTCAGTAAGCATTTATGGACAAATCTTAGGTGTTGAGTACACTAAGCAAGATCCAAAAAAAATGAAAAAGTAAGTGTCTCCTTTAAGAAGGCCACAATCTGTGGTATAAGTAGAGCTTACATGAATAATTGAAGTTTCAGAGAAAGTCAAAGCAGCTGTACAAAGTCCTCTCAGATTTCAGAAGAAGGTAAAAAATACTCCTTCTTTGAAAATACAAGACTCCAAAAGGTGAAATTTGAACTCATACTGAAAGTGAGTATAGACTTGCTACGTAAAAGAGAAAGGAGAGACATTTCAGGCTGGATATACAGTACCAAGCAAGCTATTTCCTATCTCTGGTTTACCCAGCGGCTGGCATGTGAAGTGTAGTGTATGGTAGTAGAGTGGCTAAAGTTGAGTGTCTGTTTTTCAGGGAGGAAGGAAAAGAATGAGCTGTTAGCTTTAGGTATATTTTTGGTGAAGTCAAAGAATTTTGATTTTATTCTGTACGTAATAAGGAGATGTAGAAAGTGACATGATCAATTTTTGGAAAATGATCAGTTTTAGGAAAATAACTTAGGGACAGTGCTGCAGGTGGGTTTGAGTAGAAAGAAACAACAGCATCAACGTCAGTTTTGAAGTCAGTTGCAAACTCCAAGGTGAGACATAATGAGAACTTCAGTTAAATCCTGGGTGGGAAGGAGGTGACAGAAGAAGGTACTGATAAAATAGGGTTATTCATTTAGTAGCTAAGAAGAACATTTCTTGTTGAAGGATGACAAATTGGATACAGATTTTTTTTCTTTAGACTGTGATTTGAGACAATATTCCAAAAAATAGATTGGTCATTGAATAAAAGTGATGATAAAGAGAAGAAAAATGAGAAGGAATATAATCAAAATACCAGGACATTAGAAGATGTGTGTGTTTGCTTCTTTTCAGAAGGACACTGGCTTGTCTATGGAATGGTCAAAGCTGAGTTTCAGCTGTGTTGTAACAAACAGGCTGATGTGAGCTTTAGACACAGGTAAATTATGTCACTTTTTGGACTATCCTTCTGAGATGGATTCAAGAAGCCACCAAGTAAAATAGGTTTATACTTTAAATTACAGTGGGACAAATTTCACATTTAACATCAGAGAAATATTTTCAAGAGTAAAAAGTCTTGTTTATGCTTTACCACTGAATTTTCCTCTAGGCAGAAAGGTCTGCAGAAGCTGACTTCCACCTTTCTTGGATCTGGGTAGCTCTGGGTGCTTAAGCACAAAAACAAAATAATAAAATATATATAGCATCAAATTGTTTACTACCAGTGGGATCTGCTAACATTTCCATTGTCTCACTGAGTTTTGCAGTGAGGCTGAGCCAGGAAAGCATCCCAGTCAAGTGCATTTGACTGTTGAAATGGAGGCAGATAATTGCAAAGCTAATGTGTGAAAAGCCTGGCCGTGACATAATTAAATGTTACTCATTATTTTTTTATTGTCAAGTTATTTGAGTATTATCAATACAAGCACATGTCTAAATAAACCCTATGGAGAAAAATCCAGAACTTTTTAATTCAGGAAACTACTTGAATTCTGATACTATTTGCCAAGGGAAGACATAAAAATAAATTTATTTTTAAATCCTAGGGAAACCATTTAAACATGTGGATATCAAACTCCTGTTTTTATCAGTATTCTATTCCTATTCACCTATTTTATTCCAGCTCTTCATCTGGGTTGTAAGATTTTGCTAGCCAAATGCTATTCCTGTTACAGAATTAGTACAGATGCACTAAATTCCTGTAACTGCATGTTTAATCCAGATGATTATCTAATTTTCCTTACCCTACACTGAGTTCTTCTAGCTCCATGTTTTCTTTAGATCTCTAAACATGCAGCAGGAACTCAATGTGTATTTAGTGGGTTTTGTTGTTGTTGTTTTGACACTTTTAGTTACATAAATTTGAGTTGAGTTATGTGGCACATTTCTGTAATCTCAGCAACTTGGGAGGCTAAGGAAAGAGGATGGCAAGTTCAAGGCCAGCCTTGGCAACTTAGCAAGACCCTGACTCAAAATAAAAATAAAAAGGGCTGGTAATGTAGAACAGTGGTAAAGTGCCTCAGACTTCAATCCCATTTCCTAAAACCAAACAAACAAATGTGTTTGAGTATTTTGTATTACATAGCATTGAGGAATGTATAGTATAGCACTTTATTTTTCACCCATATAGTAAAACACTTAATAGCTGACAATTTTGGTTTATGAGATTCTACAGTGAAGCTTTCTCTCAGCCACCTATAATGGAGCCTGGCACATAGAGCTCTCTTAATGTTACTTCTTGCATTATTTTGTACCTTTTAAAATTTTCTCAATGACTCAAATCCTTGGCCTTTGAAATGTGTTTTGTTAACTGGAAAGATGTAAACAGCTTATTTAACTTGACCTTCAAATGTTCCTTCCATTCTCAGTCCTTCCTGTGGACATAGCACAGCCTGTCAGTATCTGCTATAGCTGGGAATTGGCATCCACCTTCCCCCAGCTCTTCTCTCTCATGATGCCAGTCATGCTTCGTCAATACTGACAAGCAATTATTAGTCTTTGTTTCTTTTACACTGTATATTGGCAAAACAATCATTGAAAAGAATTGTAGAGGTAGACACCATTATCTCTGCACTATTGCAGTAACACAGCTTTTTAGGCTTGCTGAGAATATCCATTAGTTTTGTTCTCTTATCTTAAAATGATTCCTTCTTTGCTTTGTATTGCTTCAGAAGTTGCATATTTCAACAACTTCTGCCACATTAAGAATAGATACCTTTATTTCTTCACCAGCTGAGGTCTTATTGCTACTTGCCTTTGTACTGTGCTTAAAGGCATCCTTGGTACATTTCAATTCTAGTTGTATTAGCTGTAATTTGGTTACTTTTAAAAAGACTATCTGATTCCTATGAGCTTTTTTTCGTCATCTTTATTGGCCTGGCCTCAGTTTATTAAGGCAGATCATCCTGAGTTGCATCCACATAGACCACTCGTGTACACAGGTAAACGAGAACTTTCCTCAAAATAGAGCTAAGGAACTCCGAAATTTTTGATTATATCAGGCCTAGGAAGCAGTGCAAAATTTGCTGAGTAAAATTATTCTTTCAAATTTTATCATAGTCTCTCATGATCTGCATTTCTTAATGTTATTACCTACGGAAATAAGCAAGGACTACCCCCCAAATAATTACAAAAGCTAGTTATTCAGAGTTTGCTATTGCAAGGGAGCAGCCATAGTCTCTTGTTTTTGACAGAGGCTCAAAGACACACAGGGGATAGAAGAGCTTTATAGTGACAAAATAAAAAAGGCTATAGCAGTCCCCAAAAGTCAAAGGTCAAATGTTTTATCTGATATGTGGAAGCTACTCCAAAATTAGGTGGTCGGGGATAAAAAAATATAGAAGAAAGATTGATAGAGGAAATGAAGGGGATTAAAGGGGAGGAAGGAGGGTTAGGAAAGGGATAGAACAGTGGAATGAATCTGACCTAACTTTCCTGTGTTCATATATTAATATACCACAATGAATCTCATCATCATATCTATAAGACACTAATTAAAAAAACACTATAAGTACATAGCAGAAAGATTAGTAGAGGGAACAGGGGAGGGAGGAGGAGAGGTAATGGGGAAATACTGGGAAATAAATTAGAGCAAATTATGTTCATGCTTTCATAATTTTGTCAAAATTAATCCTAATGTTATATAGGATTCAATAAAAAGAAAAAAAATAAGATAGGCTTCGGGTACCTAACTGTAGGTAGTTGGCATGGGAAAGCTACAGGTAGGCTACCCAGAAGCAGGACATTCTATATGATTAGTTAAGGCATATATTTGCCTTTTTCTAGTTGCTCTTGGGTTGGGTGTGGGGCAAAAAGTGAGAAAGCTGAAAGTTTTTGATCAAGTTCTTGTGAATCTTGTGATTTCAGTCTTTAAAGTTGTTATATCATTATAGTTGCACATAAATAGAAACTAGAAAAAAAAATCTTTAGAACAACACTTAACTCCCTGGGTGCAGTGGAACGCTCCTATAATACCAGCAGCAACAGGGAAGGACAAGACAGGAAGATCACAAGTTCAAAGTCAGCCTCAGCAATTCTTATCTCAAAATAAAAAACTTATAAGAATTGGGATATTACTCAATGGTAAAATGCCTCTGGGTTCAATCCCTAGTCCCCCACGCCCCCTCAAAAGATAACTAGTTAAAACTTATCAAGACAGTGTAAAATTTTCGGAAGTGATAAATCTGAGTGCTTGGCAGAAAGGTTATTTTGTATAAAATATGCATAGTGATGCAGGAGCAAGAACATCTCCTTGGATGGTGAGATGCTGTGCAGACAGAAGCGTGGGGCAAGAGTTTAGTTCCATCATAGGATACCATTTATTTTGAGAAGGAAGGTGGCCCAAGTTTCAGAGGTCCCCTGTGAGAAATGAGAATGGTGATTACCAGGATGTAAAGCTGCTCGTTATATGGTATTTTGGATTCCTTTTTTGTCCTGCTTACATTTCCTGCCTTCAAGTTGGTGTAAAGAAAAATTCAAAGTTGGTATGTAAAACATTTTCAGCTTCTTTAATCTTAGCTTAGAAGTGGCTCTTGATTAATATGTTTCTAAGGAATGATTGAATCTCATGGCTGTTCTGACTTTCCTATTTCACCCCACTCTCTCAGATAACTGATTACATTGCAGTATTACAAAATAACCAAAAATAGCAAAACATTTTTTAAGAAATTGAAATGATAACCATTATATGAATCTGTATGAGTCTATGCTCTATTGCTTTACAGAATACCCGAGACTGGTTAATTTATGCAGAACAGAGCTTTATTTGGTTCATGGTTCTGGAGCCGAGAAAGTTTGGGAGCACAATAACAACTGCCAGGAAACTTGTGCTTCATCTCATGGTGGAAAAGTGGGAGGGCAAACAGGCATAGGAGAGGGGACGAGAGACAAGGGCAGCCTCACTGTATAACAGCCTGCCTTTATGGTAACAAACCCAGTCCCCAGAGAGTGAGACCTCACTCGCTATCATAAGAAGTAACACATTCCTGAAAGAAAGGCATAGTCCATCTCAACACCCAGTCACCTCTCAAAGACCCTACCTTCCATCTCCTCTAGAACAGCAGCCATATCTCCACATAGGTTTTGAAGGGGACAAGCTGCATTGACACTATAGCAGAACCATTTTGAATGGTACCTGGCAGATGGATTGGTGAAGAAAGTTGTCAGATGCAATTGATTAATATTTCATAGGGGTGAAAATTATATTATGTAAAAATTCTCTTTGCAGGAAAAATATTCTCAAAAAGGAATTAACTTTAGTATGTATTTCTGTATGTTATGTAAACTTGTAATTGAAGTTTTGTCGTAGCCATAATTCATTTTGCAGTTGTGGATATTAAAAATATGATTGTACATGTTTAATTATATATATATTTTTTCCCAATGGCAAATTCATATTAACTATATTGATTGGTTAGTAATAAATATTAAGGATGAATATATGAGGATAAGTTGTGAACTCTTTCTATAATGTTAGGAAGATAAGCTTTTAGTTACTTATGCTATTCCAAATTTCAAATAAAATATGAGCAACTTGCTCAGAGTTACTAATTGTCCTTCTTTCCACTGTGTTTTATCACAAAAGGAGGTAGAAAGAAAAGACATCCTATTATTTTGATGGAAACATTTTGCAGGTGAAAAATAAAGATTTTGAACTTAAGGGTTTTTAGTGCAAAAAGAGTTCCTGAGTGAATACTCCAAGGATGTGAAACCCATTGTGCTCAGTTGAAGGATCTAACATTCGTGGTGTTTTTGTACTTGGATTGGATTATCGATGAAATGGGGAAACTAAAAGGGGAGGAATGAAAGAAGGATAGAAGTAGGGTGGGAAAGATGCCCATAAAATGAACAAAAGAACTGAAAAAGGTCTGCTTCTAAAAAGCCCACAGCCACAGAATGAGCCAGATTCATGTGGTGATATTTAATCTGGGCCCTTTCTCTTTGTTCTTGCTCCTTTCTGGTTCAGTCATTTTGATAAAATCTTTTTCAATTCTTTTACCTTCCATGGATTCACAACAAAAGATAGCAGCTAGGCATCAGCAATGGGCATACTCATTGTTCCTACTTAAGTGGGAATAATTCTCACCTTGAGCACATGGAGTATTCCTTTGAATCACAACCTCTCAAAAGTTCCCAGGGATTATTTGTACATGTTTATGCTTCTAAAAAGTGAGAGAGTTTATCTATATGTTCAACCTTGCTCTTACTTTATGTTATGTATGGTAACTGAGAGTTTGAAATCAGACTAAACTGGGCAGACAAGTAAAAAACGAAAATTAAACAAACAAAATAAGCAAGCAAAGCAAACAAACAAACAATAAAACCGTAAATGAATTATCTAGACGAAGACTTCAGCGTGGCTCTCTTCACCACTCACAAGTTAATTTTCTTGGATACACTGCCTTCTTTTTCTACTATTGTACAAGCTCAAATTAAAATATTTATTTTGACACCAAAACTTGGTTTCCTGAGTTTCTTGACTAAGTACCGACTGTAAAGCACTTTGGCCAATACTATCCGACAGGATCCTTATGGAGCACCCTTCTCTACTCCTTATTTGGTTTTCTTATCTGTAATAAAATTCTATATCTTCAAAGAGGAAATTAGTTTCCTTCACACTGTCTTCTAGCTCCCTGCCTTCATTCATTAAATTGGTCAGTTTCATTTATTGGCTGCCTTCCTGTGTTGGTCTCTATATAGATACTGGAAGATCTCAATGAACAAAACAAAGATACCAACTTTCAATTCAGCATGGGGGTGTGGAGGAAACAGGTAAAAAGACATACATTTTAGAAAATAAATTATAGAAAATAAGAGAATGTGAAGCATGCAATGAAGTAAGTGCATGGGAAACCTGGTGAGGTGGGGTCAGTTGCTGCCCTCAACAGTTCGGCTCACACAGTCCTCCCAGAGAATGCAATCCTGTAGTAAAGGCAAGAGAAAGGCAGGGATGCAAGATCAATGACAAAAGCATCCCAAACAGAGGAAAGAGTGTAAACCCTAAGCTGGGAGCATGACTGCCATGGCAGAGGAGCAACAAGAAGTCAGATGGGATGATAAAGGGATCAGAACAGAAAAGTTCTCGGGAACCACATGGATGCTTCTCCTGACTGATGCTTTTGCTCTGAATGATATTTCAACTACTAGAGGATTTTGAATAGAGGAAATCGTAATCTAACTGTGGTTTAAAATGACTTCTGGCTGCTATTTGAGAATCCACCCTAGGGAGGCAAGGGGAATGCAGGAGAGCTGTGAGGAGGATACCGTGACTCCAGAGGACACGAGCAAGGACCAGGGTATGAGGGTTCAATGCGGTGAACAGTGGTAAGACTCTGGATCTTTTCTGGAGTGAAGTCCAAAGGATTTCCTGAAGTGATCGAGAATGAATAGAACCAGACAATACCAACTGTACCTCCTTTTCAGTATTTCACCACAACTGAGCTAGAGTGCTTGCAAGAATCCTCTCCTTCCAGGAATGCTAAAGAGCTTGCTACATGGGCTCTCTGCTTTCACTCCTACACAGCTACATTTTATTTTTACCATAGCAGCATTAGTTATCTTTTTAAAACGTAGGTCATTAAAAATCTCTATTGAATTCACATTATACTTAGAAATATATTATGCCATTAACATGTATTTGAAGTATAAAAAAAGGAAAAATTTGTCAGACTATTCACCCATCTCTTTGACCTTTTATACAGTCTCTCTCCTTGTTACTGTGCTTCAGCCACCACTTGCTTTATTGTTATTTCTAAAACAACCCCAACTTTTATGTTCCTTAGGATTAATGCTACTCTTTTCCATGAAAAGTTCTCCCCCAAGAGTTTTCTGTAATTCACTGTTTCCCTGATTGTCATTTCCTTAAATGTCACTTCCTCTGAGGGGCCCTTTTTTGAATCTGTGACATCAACTCCCTCAAACTCATGTTCCCCTTTTCTTTGGCCTGGAGCTTTTCTGGAGCCCAACAGACCATGAGCAGAAGTGGTGCATATTGTTTTCTATTAATCCTCCCACATAGAATCCTTCACAGTCTTTTCACTTTCCAGTTGGCTGGAAGGCGAACAGTCTAGTGATGAGTTTTCAAGATACACTGATGCCCAAAGTCAAAGAGAAGATATTGAAGAGAGCCAGAGAACAAATTCACATACTATAAATAAAGGAACAACAATAAAACTGAAAGTTAACCTCCTAAGAGAAACAATGGAAACCAAGAAGAGTACAGTGATATCATTGTGGGGTCGAGATGTTTCCTCACTAGGAATAAATGTTCTCAAACTTTCAACAAGTTTTTCAGAGAATAGGAAAAAGTGAGAAGTTTCCATATTTTATTATGAACTTGGTGTGTCCTCAGTTACAAAGTATGTCATGTAATCCATAATAAAGAAATAGTAAAGATCAGTCTGTCCATGACCACAGATACAAAAGTACAAAACACTACATTAGCAAATTGAACCAAGAAATGTGGATAAAGGATGACAGATTAAAAAAAAAAAAAAAAACAACTTGGGTTTATTTGAGGAATGTAAGTTATTTTAATGTTTTAATATACTTAAAAATAATTACTGCATTAACAGAACAGAGAAGGAAAATTATTCTTATTATCCTAATAGTTGTAGAAAAAATATTTGCTAAATTTCAACACCTATAAAATCAGCCAGACACAATTGTGCACACCTGTAATCCCAGAAGCTCTGGAGGCTGAGGCAGGAGTGTAGCAAGTTCAAAAGCCAGCCTCCAATTTAGCAAGGCTCTAGGCAAAATAAGAAATAAACAAAAATGTGTGGGGGTGTAGTTCAATGACAAAGCACTCTGGGTTCAATTCCTAGTACCAAAACAAACGAACAAACAAAAAATCATATAGCAAAGAGTAAAATTAATCTGATAATATATACTTGCAGAATACATACAGATCATATAATTAATGATAAATTTTGAATGCATTATCTGAAATCAGTATGAAAAAAAATCTACCATCATTACATTCCTTCAAAATTATACTGGTGGTTATAGTCAGTGCAAAACAAACAAGCAAACAAATAAAAACGAAATAAAAATTTTAAAAATTAAAAAGAAAGATAACAAATGCTCAATAGTAAGTTATTAGTGTGTGGTTAAAAAATTCAAAAGAATATATATATATATATATATATATATATATTCTTTTGAATTTTATATATATATATGCTATTTGAATAAGTAAATGAATATAGCAGAGCTTCTAAATTTCAGATAATTATAAAAATAATTTTGAGTTTTTATGTGCCAGCAAAACATAACTAGAAAATTAAACAATACCAACCTCTCCATTAATGTAAAAATAATCCTTTATCTAAGATAAATCTAAGAAAAGATAGGTAAAATTCAACACAAAGCACTATGTTATTTTACAAAAAAATAAACCTGAATAAATGGAAGTTTTCAGTATAGTTATTGACTAGGGAAGAGTCAAAATTTTTTAGAGTCCATCTGTCTCAAGTTGATCTACATACATAATACCACTAAAAATTTCTACTTTTTTGTATGATCAATACAAAGAAAGAAAGAACTATTTCTTAAATGTACATATTTACTCAAAGTAGCAAGGAAAGCCAAGATACTCTTGAAGAATAAATATGAAACATCAATTTGTTGTTGAAAGTCAAGACAGTAGTTAAATTTGGGGAGGATGGTTGGGATATTAATTGGAGGCAACAGACATGGATACCATACTTCTGTGCAGTTCCTCTATTTCTCCACAATAGTCACTGTTAACTGAGCTCAGTTGCTGTTAATTCACTGGCTCCCTATTTACAATTTGTTTACTAACCTGCATGCATGTTATGTTTTGATTTTTAAATTTCTATAAGAAATATTACAAATGGATCTTATATGTGTTCCTCTATTTAATCCTGATTTGGAAAAGGAATTGCAGAAGCATTTTGATTACTATTGGAGGACATGAATATGAAGTTTTACATACAATGACATTAAGGAAATACCATAAATTTTATGTCACAATTTTATTGTTTTTGGATTGAAAATATCTTCATTTTTTTTTACTGCAACATTTCTAAAGCTATTTAGGGTTAGAACCACATGGTATCTATAATTTCTTTCTGAATGCTTTGGTAAAGCAATTTCTGACAAAAAATGGCAAAATATTAACTGCTATTGAAATTAATTTATGTTTTTATTATAGTGTTCATTATATAGTTTTGAATGCTTGAAAACTTTTATAACAATCATAACAATTAAGAAAGATTCTGGACTAGGTTATTTCCCGTAGAATACTTGCCCCATTTGGGTGATTATTATTGTTTATTGAATGTCTGACTGAAAGAATGAAAGCCAAATCAATTTTACTAAGCAACAAATAAGGTTAAGAATTATTACAACCAAACATTTTCTTTTTTAATTTAAGAGATATGAGAGACCTTTTTTTCAGGAATAAGCCAGAGTATTGTATAATTTTTTTAAATTATAATTTTTAATACCCATTTTCTGTATAAATTAATGTGTTTCAGCGTGTTATTTCCATATATGCATTTATCTTTCTTTGTTCATATCCACCCTCCCTATTGCCATCTTTACCCCCTAACTCTTCACCCTCCCACTGTTCCTTTTATCCTTTATTGAAAATCCCTATTCTATATTCAGATATTATATCATATTATATCATATAATTTCCACATAGGAAAACTAAACATATTGAAAACTTTTTAACCAACATGTCAATGCAAAAGTCATAATACATTCAACTAAATTCATACTTAACTAAAGTGCTTATATTGTCACTATTTATTTTGTGAATTTTATTTTGTTAAGTATTTTTCATAGGAGAACTTTTTTCTTGGAGTGAGGGTTTATTCACCACTTAGGCATAAGTTATCAGACTTTAACTGCACATATGAACCTTATAAATGATAGAGTCCCACATAAGCTATTCCTGGGTTAATGCCACTATTTTTTAAACCTGATTTTTAAATATATATATATATATATATATATATATATATATATATATATATATATTTACTTTCTTTGTTCCTTTGCTGTTTATATGCAGGAGAATGAATGCTGGTGTAGGATGGAGCAGGAGAAGCATCAATTAATTATTGGTTTCTGATTACTTAGAATAATCATATCCACAGGAAAGGGGAGCTTTCAGGACTTTAGAGATATATTGAGGAGATCCCAGTTGTATGGAAAAGAAAATCCTCTAATTGCTCCTGTTCTGACTAACAAGATGTCATCTTACTGAGTTATAAATTCCATTTCAATACTTTTGAAAACTTCTATTTTTTTTAGAAATAAATTAAAGCTAGGAGAGAAATTTTTGTGTGTGTGACAAGGTCTTCCCTGAGGCCAACTTTGATGTAATTTTTATAAAATCTCAGTACATACAAGAAAGAAAGATACCTTTGTGTGTTTGGTGAAAATCTACTAAAGCTTGCAGATCTTACTGGAAAAGCTGCCTCAAAACCTGTAATTATGACTCCCAGTAGTGTTTAGGGACCTTTTGAATTACCCTGAACCTCTTTCTCCAGAAAGGATGTGCCCATTATAATACTGTGTTCTGCAGGCTACTCTTGTATGCAGCTAAGAAGTTTTATACAATATTTACATTAGGCCTCATTCTTATAATTACACCTTTCCTTGAAGCTACTAGAAGTATTGAGAAAATGATATTTTTCATTTGGAATTTGTCTTCCAGCTAAGCCTGGAGTTTGTCCACAGAATAGTTTGTGTTCTTTCCCCCTCTATGAGCAATAGTGTAGATTTAAGAATTTAAAGACTGAAAAATCTTAAATACTATATCAAATAAGCAGAATTCTCAATTGAGGAACTCTTAATTGTTTGTGCTAATGGTGGTTTGCATAAACCAGATAAATTGAAGCCAGGAAAAACTTGAAACTTTATTTGAATTTAGCTCTCAATTTTTCATCTTTTTTTTCCCTCAGGCTAAGTCTCAAGAGTTTAAAATGAGCAGTGGAATTCAGATGATTTGATATTCTCTGTCATTCTTTCTTTCATCATCCACTTTTTGAGTTGAGAGTAACAATAAAATGATGGTAACACAGAATAGGTGAAACAGGGTGTGATTGCTTTGTATAATGCATAATTCAGTACTGGATAACGGACGGATCTATATTTAACTAGTATTAGCATAAAACAAATTTTGTATCTTTTATATTATTGCATTATCCATGGATCAATAACACATATGTGCATATTTGCATGGGTGTGAGTGAGATCTGCTTTCCATATTTTGTCTGGTCAGAGAAAAAAAAAAGCAGTACACAAAGTGGGCTATGAACATTCTGTACTTGGCTCCAAAAGCCTTATTCAAACAATGCATTGATATTTCAGTCGCATAATAGGTAGCAGGAATCATTATTAGTTATTATGCATCAGGATGATGGGTTGTTCTAATGCCTCAATCATAGCCTTCCAAACAAATATTTATATTGTACTACTTACATTACCAGGTAATAGGTGGTGTACTAAATTGATTTTTTCAGACTTAATGGTGAAGTATTCTTGCAAAGATGAACCAAGAAAATTATCCCGAAATAGCTGATTTATAGTACGTTATTAGAGGCTATTGAAGCCATTACTGTAAAGTCCTATGAATAAATTTATGTTTTTCAGGATTCTTCACACATATCTGAAGTCATTCTCAACTTTCTGGACAAAAGTGTTTACTTTTAGATTGATAAGTAGGTTTAGTCATTTTTATCTCTGGGCCATTTTCTGGTGCCACACATAAAACCATGTACAGGCAACTGGAGATAAGTTAGTGAACAATATAGATAAGATCCAAGCTGACGTGGAGTAGCTGTATTTATAGAGCAGTGAACATGGGCCTGACATTGATCTCAAGTCGTTCTCATAGCAACTGTATGAGGCAGCTATTGATATTCATCTGATATTATAGATGATGGAACTAAGGCAGCAGATGGTCCCAAATTCTCCCCTTAGAGTGAAAAGTGATAGAACCTGGATCCAAACCCTGACAAGGTAGGTACAGACTGTAGTTTTACTCTGCCATGCTATCTTGCAGTGAGGTCACAATGGAACTTATAGTATATATGTATGATGACAATGACAATAAGTAAGGAAATAAGTTATGGAGGTAAAGTAGATGATTTAAGGTAAAAAATCCTAATTCTGATCCTTTAGACTATGTCTGAACTTTCAGAAAATTAGAACTTGGAAAAGCAACAACCATTTGGGAAACATTTTTAAAAACTTTAAGTATCATACAGTATAGGAAGACAAACCAGGTAACCTTAGGATACTGACTGTGCTTTGATGAGCTATTTCTCTATTTCAGATCCTTAAAAAGGCAGAATTTTGCTGCCTGGTGATGAGTACATTTTTTTTCTTCCTCTAATTCACTTTGTATTTTATTGGCCAATTTCTCAGGAGGTATAAACTGTGAATTAAGATAGTTTCATCTCCCCTTACTTTGAAAGATACCCATATTACATATGCTTTCACTTTCACCTCATTCCAGACCTCCCATGCCAAGGAGATGATTGGGTCACAAATGTCTTGGATAAGTAAGCTTTGGGAAAAAGCCATGAGAGGTATTTTATAACATCTCTGTGCTAGAAACGATAGGCTAAGCAGCACTTCAGTGACATATAATTTCAAAATCTCAGTGTCTTAAAAAAAATAGAAAGTTGTACTTTGTGGAGTTCTTTAGAGACTCATGCTGATAGAGACTTAGCTGTTTCACAAATATACAACATATTTCAACTATATCAAAGGAGCTTACTGGGTCACCTCAACAAGGGAGAAAATATCAAGCTTTTTAGGTATATATCACTCACATCTATATGCCACTGGACGAATCTAGGAATATGGCCCCATCTGAATTCTAAAGGGCTACAAAAACTGGGATGTAAATTTTGTTAAGAACAATATTTATTTCTCCTGATATACTACATTCAACTCCTCTGGTCACACAATATTCCTTTGCTCTTTCTACACTTATGACATACTAAACACTTTCCAAATGAATCCAGTCAATTGTAGCTGACATTCTGAGTTCAGACTCTAGGATCCCCAGATGACCTGCACTGTTTTCCATACGCAGTTTGGAATTGGCATCTTTAGGTATAGAAAAACAATGAGCTCCAAAAAAAGATTTTCCATCCATTCAAGAGAATACTACATAGTGGTAATACAAAGACAAGATCTACAATAAGTATTACTATGTGGGAAGAAGAAGGATGGGGGCTGCAATGCAGTTTCTGGAACATTATTATGTCTCAAATCCCAGTAGATAGATATTGTGTGTGTGTGTGTGTGTGTGTGTGTGTGTGTGTGTGTGGTGTTGTGGGAAATGTTCCTTAAATGAAATCAAATTTTTCTCCTTTGCTACTAGTCCCCTCTTCTTCATAGTTTCTGATTCTATTGCAGCATATTGTTTCTGTTCATTTATCCTCTTTGGCTACATCTAAAATGAACATTAGGAGGAAATAAGCTAATTGGAAAACAAAAAAAACTTTTTCAACACACTTCATGTTGTATGAGGATTCTGTTTGGGGTGCTTATAGACTTGTTTAGTCCAGGCTTATGTATTATTTGACAGGTCAATTTTCTAAAAAAAATATAATAGGTTTTTTATATTTATGATTCTAGTCCATTCTGCATCCTAGTAATACCTTCCGGTACTTTCCCAGCCATAATTCTCAGATCAATTCAATTCTGCTTTCTGCCTTTGTATCTGTCTCTCCTGATATAAAGAGTTACCTTGAGAGTGTCAGGTTTTCTCTTAATCATATTTTGCCCTGAGCTAAAAATTTCAAAAACAGGCAAAACTAATCTATAGTATTAAAAGTCAGGACAGTGGTTACCTTGGTGGATAGGGACACAGAAATTATGAGGGGAATTTCTCAAGTGTAGGAAACATTTTATTTTCTGATGTGGTTATACAAGTGTATTCACTTTGTAAAAATTAATCATGCTAAGTATGATAATTTAATTTAAAACATTATTTGAAAAAATACTAATTAGAATTTATCTTCCTTTACTAATAGACTACCTAATTCAGACCTATTCTCTAAGAACAATAGGAGGAGGGGACAAAAACATTCAAATTAACACAAAATTAGGTAACAAGACAATGAAGAATTACTGGTCAATATCCTAGAAAAGAAAATAACCAGAGTTGAGTGTACATTTTGGCTAGATTTCTATTAAAGACATCTATTTTATTTTAAGCAGACATCAGAAGATGAGAAGTTGAGTAGAACTGAGCTAGGAAAGGAAGATAAAAATTGAAAAATTAGAAAAATTAGAAGCAGTGCTATCTTTGTGATAAAGGTCTGCATGTTAGAAATAAAGAAGATGTGGAAATTATCCAGTCCTCTTAACTGGTGAAAGTCAGTTTTGAAACCTTTCATACCCTGAGATACTAGTGTAATTTATGATATAATTCTTGAGACCTGTCATAGGCTACATGTTTGTGTTTCCCAAAACATGTCCTAATCCTCAATATGATTGGTATTTGTAGGTGGGGACTTTGTGATGTGATTTGGTTATAAGGGTAGAGCCTTCACAAATAGAATTGTGTGAGTGCCCTTATGAAAACCCTATAAATCTCTCTCCCCAATGCCACACTTCTCCTGGACTGATTGTCTGCAAAAGATAAGTTGAACCCTATTTGGAGGAATTCAAAAGTATGTGGCACCTCATATTATCTACAAGTTTTCATAGACAATGTCTTTTACTCTAAATACATAAAAGGAGAGAAAATCTTATTCCTCAAAATAAATAGAAACAGTAGACTATAAAAACAAATCTATGGAGGATCCAAATATTTATCAGACATAGGTTGAAACGGAGTATGGAAATGTCAAATGCTTAAAAGATATGGAGCAATGAGATCTCAGACAGGTTTTCATCTCACTGGGAGGTGTTTAAAATTGGAACAACCACCTTGAAAAAAAAACTTGGCATTATTTTATAAGATAGAACACCATTACTTCCTTAACTCAATGATTTAATTACTTATAACAATACTCAAGAGAAATTCAGTCAGGAGGCAATCTAGGATTTGTGGGCTCTGAAGCTTATGTAATATTATGCAAACTAATGAGCAACAGTAATATAAAATTATAAATTCAAATTATGTATAGTTCTTTGGAAACAACTTCAAATGAGACATCTGAAGGTTAATTTTCATGAATTTTACAGTAAACTTGCCTGAAGCATGTTGAAAGGCATTAGCAGAGAAACAATAACCCAAACAGAAGAAGAAGTAAAAAAAAACTACTGTGTAATATGAGCAATATGTTTAAAGTAACAGGAAAAAAACAAGAAGCCAATGAATTCTGACTTTTAAGCATTAAAACAAAATATGTTTACATATAATGAAAATACCACAAACTGCACATATTTTCAGTGTATAGTATGAATTTTGACGTATGTATATATGTGTGAAATCATCATCACAATCAAGATGACAATATGTCCATCATCCCCCAAAGACTCCCATCCTACTTTTTAGTCTCTTTCCCACACTTGCCCTTTCCATCCCTTCTCCAAGAAATGAGTGATTGTCATTATTTCACTGTAGATTGGTTTGCATTTTCTTGAGTTTTATATAAATGGAATTATGGAGTATGCATGATATTTTATCTGACTTCTTCCACTCAAAGTATTGTTTAACGATATTAATAGTATTTTCTAATTATAATTACAATTTCCAAGAACAAAAATCATGGGTCCACTTAAGGATAACCAAAAATATTGTTGAAATCTGTTAAAGTTGATACATTTTCCCAGGAGGCAGCAGTGGCTAAGATATAGAACAGAGATTTTGTTCTTTCCTAGCAAAGAGAAGCAAAAAATATTAAAGAGGCTTGATTCAATGAACCACTTTAAGTAATCATAGGCTTCTTGTGGATACATGGATAGGAGAACGCTGAGAAATACTTCATTTCTGGTCCTATTTGCCTTGACAACTGCTTGAGGTAAATCTACCAGTGGCATGTAAACATATATTTTTATGAGAATTTCCACAGCAAGGTATGCCTGTGGGATTTAAAATTCAAGTTCTGCCATGTAATATATGTACATGGAGAAATTACTAAGCTTCTCAGTTCCTCAGTTTACCTGCTATCAATAATAATAGTAATAATAATAACAATGTCTGCTATCTTTTAGTTATGGTTTGATTGCATCCACAAAGGTTCATGTTTTTGATTTCCAATGTGACAGTATTATAATGAGGAACCTTAGTAGGAGGGGCATCATTAGTGTGAATTAATTAGGTAATTGTGAGTTATATCCTTGATGTAGCTTTCAGAGGACCCCAGTTAGTTCCTTTGAGAGCAAGACTGGTTCCTGAATCATTCCTTGCCTTCCTTCTTCCTATATGACCTCTCCCTCTTGGATGTTCTCTTTCCATGATGCCATCCATGGTATCATGAAGTAGCCAAGGGGGCTGTCACCAGTGGATGAACCTGTGGCACTGCCTAATCTTGGACATTCAGCCACATAACTGGGAGCTAAATATCTTTTCCTCATAAAATATCTAACTTTGGATATTTTGTAATGGCAACAAGAAAAAATGGACTAAGGCAGTACCTATCATATTGGATTATTGTGAGGACTGAGTATATGTGTGAAGAGCTTGTAAGAATGGCCGGCACACTGTAAGCTCTCAGTAAAGGCTAGCTATTCCTGTGACTGGAAGAACACACACACACACACACACACACACACATTTTAACAATGGGTTCCTTTGGTTGGTGGCTATTAGAAATTTTTATTTTGATTTGTGATCTCTTCTACATTTTCTAAATCTCTCACAATGGGCACATAAAATGAGATCATCCTGATAGTTTGACTAATCTAGTTAAATATTTCTGAGAACCAATGAAAATATTTCTGAGGGTAGAGAGTGTGTGAATCCCTCAAATAATGGACCATGCCCTCCACTGTAAAGGCTGGAAAGTACTGCATCTATCTTATCGTATTCCTTCATGATGTAAGGTGGGAAGTCTCAAGAACTCACACCTCCACAATCAGGGAAAATTTACCTCCCATTAGTGTAAATTAGAAAATGCTTCTGGCAAGTGGCCAATACAGTCCATCAATCAGAAAAGTGATGTTGGGTGCTTATTTATTAAACAATTCAAGTATCAGTTGCAAACCACCGTCCTCTCAGAGTTTCAGTAATCCACACTTTCTCTTTCATGTTTGATATTTGGAGCTGCTGCTGTTGCTCCTGCTACTGCTGCTCTGCACCACTTCAGTTGATTTGAAACAGAAGCAGCAGGCCTGTATGATGTAAGGCCACTTAATGATTAATTAGTGTCTCTCTTATGCAGCACATGGAGGATGTTCTTGCTGGAGTCATGATTAACTTCAGTGTCGCAGATGTTGGAGCAGTTACCTCGTAGCAGCGCTGTGTTGTCAGTTGATATGTTTAGATATCTTTATGCTTGGTGATTTAATTGCATCACCAGAAAGTGTTTGCTTCCTATTATCCTTAAAACAACATCATCATGGAAATCCCATAGATGCTTATGGAAAAAAATAGATGTAAACACATTCAACATAAATGTAGCAGTGTGCCGGTGCTATTTATATTCATGTATATGTATATATTCATGCATCTTTCAAGGTTTTTCTAGAAATCCATTTGTGTAATTTATTTGAAAAAATGCAAGACATATACACATATAATATATCTCAGGATTTGTTTATTATGGGACTGTATTCTAAATGTATAGATGAATTAAAAACTCAAGAGCAGGGTTAAAATTTACAACCAAAGGAGCTGAGAATAGCTAAAAACCAGACCAGTTATAAATATGAATGATAAAGACCTCCCTTCATTCTCTTCTTCTTATTTCTTTGGGTATGGTCTCAAACATTTGGGTTGCTGTAGATACAAATTCTAATAATCCACATGATATTGAAAATCTGACATTGTAAAAATATATTACAAGGCATGTGGCTTAGGGGAATAGGACAATCAGAGGTTAGATCATATGTATAGACTTTAAAAAACATATGACTCTTTATTTTCCATCTAGCTTTATTCACTACATTTCCCAAGTTTTAATACTTGCTTAGTACAGCGTTACTAAATTTGGTGGTGTGTGTGTGTGTGTGTGTGTGATTTTTTTTTTTTTTTGCATTTAGTCAAAGTGCAATGACAACTTTTGTTTTTAACGTGCTATATACTTTCCCCTTACATGTTGTAAAAGGGAGGAAAAGACATTTTATAATAGCAATAGTTCCATATTTATTGATGATGTTATTAAAAATCAATGTCATTGAGATACGCAATGGAAATGAAGCAATGGAAGAAACTTGTTAAATTAGAGTCAATTTCTGTTAATCAGGACTCAGATTTATACAAATCCCCAGGGGCCTGAGGAGAAAATGAGAAAATACAAATAAAATGCCTTTGTAAACCAAACAATGTTACATAAATTGAAGGTGGTTATCATTAATATTATCATCTTTGCAATTTGTTTTCCTCTGTATTATTTTGATTTCACTTCATAAAATATAATTCTTACAACTAGAGTTAAATGTATAAATTTCTATTGGCCTTTTTCAGCATGTCATACAAAAAGAATCATAGAGTATTTACTTTTCTGGAACTGGCTTCTCTCACTTAGAATGGTGTATCTGAGATTCATCCAAGTTGTTCTATGCATCACCTGTTTATTCTTTCTTAGGTTATTGAGTAGCATTTCATTGTTTGAATGCATCATTCATATGCCAGTCAAAAGATATTTGGATTGTTTCCAGCTTGGATGATTACAAAGCCACTATAAAAAAATTGCACATTTTGTTTAAGTATATTTGTGTAAAGCCTAAGAATTGTATTATTGAGTTGTATGATAAGCTCATCTAAATTTTTAAGAAACTACTAGCATATATTCCAAAATGACTGACACTTTGCATTCCTACCATCAGTGTATGAGAGTTGCAGCTTTCCAGTTTTTTTTTTTTTTATCATTGATATTACAACTGTAATAAAACTTAACATTTTCATCTACTTATAGTTATACTCTGGATGTAAGAATATCTGATTCACTTAAAATATTTTTCTCAATGTATGCATTGTCTATTAATTCTCCTACTAATTTGTTTCAAATAACAGAATTTCTTAAAAAGATCAATTACTCTTGTATAGATTATACTTTGTGGGTTGTATTTCAGTCATTTTTGCCTGAATCTCATGGTCATAAAGATTTGCTGCTTTTGTTTTCTCCTATAAATACTATAGTTTTAGGTTTGTCATTGTAGTTTTTTATAGGTTCAAGGTAAAGTTTGAGTTAAATTTTGTATGAGGTATGAGGAATGGAAGCAATACATTTACTTATATATGAGTTTTCAATTGTTTAGTCATTCCTCAAAAAAATCTGTTTTCAATGTGGAATCATATTTGTACTTTAGTCAAAAGTCAACTGACTGAATATTTGTATAATCTTGTAGAATTAGTGCTCTGTGATTTTGCTAGTGACAGACTCTCTCGTTGCTATAGTTTACAGTAACTTTTGAAATCAGATTCAACATCCTCAATTTTTTTTTCCTTTTTCACAGCCATTTTGGCTATTCTGGTTTCTTTGCCTTTCAACAGTAAATTTTTATCTTACTGGTTTCTAGTTATCTAGCTGGACTCTATTAAAATTATTTTGAATATATAGATCATTTTTTCACAAATAATATCATAATAGTATTGAGTTTTCTAATCTCTAATTATAGTGCACCTTGATGTAGTTTTTTTTTTTCCATGATTCTCATGCTAGAATTTGCTGCGCTCTTTCAGTTATAGGATTATATTTTTTATTTAAAAAAAATCAACTCCATCTCATGGGATAGGGCCCCAAATTCCTTAATAGGACACCTATAGCACCAGAGTTAAAATCAAGAATCAACAAATGGGACATATTCAAACTAAAAAGTTTTTTCTCAGCAAGGGAAATAATAAGTGAGGTAAATAGGGAGCCTACATCCTGGGAACAAATTTTTACCCCTCACACTTCAGATAGAGCTCTAATCTCTAGAGTATACAAAGAACTCAAAAAATCAAACAACAAGAAAATAAATAACCCAATAAACAAATGGGCCAAGGATCTGAACAGAAACTTCTCAGAGGAGGATATACAATCAATCAAAAAATACACAAAAAAATGCTCACCATCTCTAGCAATCAGAGAAATCCAAATTAAAACTACTCTAAGATACCATCTCACTCCAGTAAGAATGGCAGCCATTATGAAGTCAAACAATAACAAGTGCTGGCGAGGATGCAGGGAAAAGGGTACATTTGTACATTGCTGGTGGGACTGCAAATTGGAGCAGCCAATTTGGAAATCAGTATGGACATTTCATGGAAAGCTGGGAATGGAACCACCATTTGACCCAGCAGTTTCATTACATACACATGATTGATTAAATCATTGGCTTTGTGATTGATCTAAATCTCCTTTATCCCTAAACAATAAGCAGACTACATCAAAATCTCCAATCTTTAATTTTGTGGTTGATCTTTCTCGTGACCAACAACATCCTGAAGTTTTCTAGAAGCCCACCAGGAGTTCCCCAATTTGCAGTGAACTCATGCAGTCCCAGAACTTATGAATAACCACGACATTCCTAACACTGTGGAAGTGGAAAAGTTTTAAAAGCCCCTTCCAGGAACCAGAGTCAAATACCAGTGAATTCTTTATTATAAAGCACTAGCCATCATCAGCATTACAATGAACTTGTTCTGTTTAAATATTAAAATTATGAAAGATTTAACAAAACCGGTTTCTAACAATTTTTCACAAGTGCTGGCGAGGACGCGGGGAAAAGGGTACACTTGTTCATTGTTGGTGGGACTGCAAATTGGTGCAGCCAATTTGGAACGCAGTATGGAGATTTCTTGGAAAGCTGGGAATGGAACCACCATTTGACCCAGCTATTCCCCTTCTCGGTCTATTCCCTAAAGACCTAATAAGAGCATGCTACAGGGACACTGCTACATCGATGTTCATAGCAGCACAATTCACAATAGTAAGATTGTGGAACCAACCTAGATGCCCTTCAATTGATGAATGGATAAAAAAATGTGGCATTTATACACAATGGAGTATTACTCTGCATTAAAAAAGGACAAAATCATAGAATTTGGAGGGAAATGAATGGCATTAGAGCAGATTATGCTAAGTGAAGCTAGCCAATCCTTAAAAAACAAATGCCAAATGACTTCTTTGATATAAGGGGAGTAACCAAGGACAGGGTAGGGACGAAGAGCTTGAGAAGAAGATTAACATTAAACAGGGATGAGAGGTGGGAGGGAAAGGGAGTGAGAAGGGAAATCGCATGGAAATGGAAGGTGATCCTCAGGGTTATACAAAATTACATATAAGAGGAAAAGAGGGGTAAGAGAAGAATAATACAAGTGGAAGAAATTATTTACAGTAGAGGGGGTAGAGAGAGAAAAGGGAAGGGGAGGGGAGGGGAGGGGAAGGGGGATAGTAGAGAATAGGATAGACAGCAGAATACATCAGACACTAGAATTGCAATATGTAAATCAATGGAAGTGTAACTGATGTGATACAGCAATCTGTATACGGGGTAAAAATGGGAGTTCATAACCCACTTGAATCAAACTGTGAAATATGATATATTAAGAACTATGTAATGTTTTGAACGACCAACAATAAAAAAAAATAGGAATACTTTCAGATGCTTCATCTGAAAGAATATTTCTGTCACTGGCAAAAGGTTCTCTTTATTTGACTGGATATAAAGATTGTCATTGTTGCTCTTTAATATAATTTTATAGTCCTCAGAAAACAAAATAATCTCTATGAAATTTATTAGTTATTTTTTATTCGATCTGTGCAAGCTAAAATAAAACCTAAAAAATGTAAAGTAAACATGCATAAACACATTTTCATGCATGCAGGCATGCATGTGGACACCTATGTACTCATACACAAAACAAAAAAGTATGGAAATCATGGTTTAGGTGTGAGGATTTCCCCCAAACTCTCATTAATGCAGGGATATTCACAGGTAAAGCTATTTTATTATGGCAGCTGTAATCTAATCAGTTCTTCATAGTTTGAATGGACTTCCTACTGGAAGAAGTAGGACACTTGGGAGTGTGCCCTGCAAGAATGCATCTTCCCCATGCCCCTTTTCCCCATCCTTCTTTGCCTGCTCTGAGCAATTTTCCTTTTCTGGACCCTTCCCCCATGATGCACTGCCTCACCTTGAGCCCAGAGCAATGGAGTTGGCCATCTGTGGATTGAGACCTCTGAAACCATTAGCCCCCAATTTTTCCTCTTGTAAGTTGTTCTTTTTTGAGAATTTTGATCACAGCATTGAAAACCCTAAATAAAACAGGAAGGAAGGTAGTTTTTATTCGCTTCCACACTGAAGTCATAAATGAATGCTCTGGGAATTGTTTGTCTCTCTTGAGCCAAATTTCTATTTTTAAACTTCTCCTTTGCGTAGGTCATATGGTGTGTGTGAACTCTAAGAATATTCTGACTTATTGCCTCTCTGATAATTCAGCTGGAGCCATTTCTATTTTTAGTAAACAGCTCTGTCACGTATTTGAGATTCTACTATGCTTTAGGAGAGTGTTTTGTTTCACAGTGAAATGATCTTAGCTACATGAAACATGATTTTAAGGTAGTGGGTTTGTCTTTCATACCATCAACACCTCCATTATGAAATAATGGTCATTTCTAAAATTCTTTTTAATGTTGTTTAAAAAGTATATTCATATTATCATAACAGTTTATACATACAATTCATATCATAGCACAATATAATGGTATTTAAAGTCTACTACAGTAATTTTATGAGTAGATTAAGGATGAGTGTAAGAAAACAAAAGAAGTTTTAGCAAATGAATCAGATCAATTTTTTTAATAATTCCAAAGTTTTCTATGGATTTAAAAATTGGATTTTAAATTTGGATTTTAAAATTGCCTAAAAATATCATCTACGGTACACATTTTGTTTTTCAAACGTCACTGTTCCTGTAAAGGGAGCTGAACTATTACTAACAAGTCATATATTGGGAGAGGTTAGCTTTATCCACCCTGATGTGATCCTTGAAGCTTCTGAACATCAAGTGTGTTTTGTTCATCGTGGAAAGAAGCTGATGACTTCAGTGAGAATGGAGCCTGGTTGGAGATGAAAGAAGAAATCATGATACCTTGCAGGTGTTTCACTGTTATCTTTTTCTAATCCATGACACAGCCATACATGATTCCAACATGAAGAAAACTTACCACTCCCAACTGTGATAAAGTGAAAATAACACATGACTCCATGTGGAAGGAAAACCAGAGAGTCTGTCACTAACCAAGTCCCATAAAGATGCCTGTGGTATGCATGCATTTGATTTATACACGTTTTATTTAATGCATTCATATTGATCTATTCAGTACACCAGAAAGCAACAGAATGGCAAATTACCATATATCTTCCCCTGAGTCCATTTCATATATGTGTACCCATAGATAGAAACATTTATTTCAATATTTTATAAGACAATTTGGAAGGCAAAACAAAAAACAAAACAAAACAAAACAAAAAAAAAACGTTTGTTTTCTGACCAGTCATTTGAAGATTAATAGATCTTAAATGTTTATTACTCATCATTATTCTAGAGGAATTAAGGTGATAGTTTTGTCTATTCTGCCATGGTTTTCATAGATTCATTATGCAGCTTAGAAAAGAACAGAGTGTATTTGCATATTTTGTTAAGAGACACAATACAAATGGAAAGCAATTCTGTGGCATAAATTATTTTTCTCCTCAATATAAACATTAATCATTGACTCAAAAATTATAATAAGCCTATTGGTCACTTTTGTTTTTCCATATTAAGACTCTTACAAATATTTTTGTACAGTAAACAAATTAACTGAGTATTATTCCATTTGACCATGTATCTAGAGACTTCCAACTTCTTCAACAAATTAATTTATATTTTGACTTGAAGTTTATCAGTTTAATGACATCATTCCCTTTATTAAAAATGACAATTTATTTATATTTAAAGTTCATGATGTGAGCTTAATCGATATTTTTGAGATGTAGAGGAGAATCTTATTTCAATTGCTAGAACATTTTCTTCTTCCAACATACTCAGACTTTTTAGGTCAGAATTTTTTTTCTAGCTTTGAAGATGTAGCATGAAAGTCCTCAATGTGCATTATGAACAGAATTTGGAGACTTTATTTGTAAGGAGCCTGCTTTTGTGACTGAGTTGTTTGAGATGGGAAAGATGTAGACTGAACATGAGTAGTATGGGGGGGGGCTTGATTTAGCATAATAATGCCTTTGAACCAAGAATTAAGGGAACATAGTATTGAAAATGTGGACTAAGAGGTGAGTCTTTTTAAAACTTAATTAATTAATTAATTAATTTTAATTAGGTATATATGACAGCAGAATGCATTTTGATTCACTGCCTGCAATTGCAGCACAACTTTTCATTTATCTGGTTGTACATGATGTAGTGTCGCACTGTATGTGCAGTCATACATGTACCTAGGGTAATGATGTCAATCTCATTCCACCATCTTTCCTGCCCCCATTCCCCCTCACCTCCCAACCCTCCCCTTTGGAGGTGAGTCTTTTCATATGAAAGTTCTCAATCTTGTTTTTGCTGTCACATATGGATATGTATTAACCCACACCACAACCCTCTGCAGGCTTGCCTACAAATGCAACCTCTTTCACTAAGCATTTACGAGATTATGTAAAGCTATAAAAGGAGATTATGTAAATTTATAAAAGGTTATAAATTACAGCTAATAGTTCAGCTATGTCCCTGTCTTGTGATTTATTTATTCTGTTTTAAATTTTTGGTAGGAAGCTGGAAGATACTGTGTGAAATTCAATGGGATTTTTGCTTTTTTGTTTGTTTTGGTGTGACCAGGGATTTAATCTAGGGACTCACACATGTTAGTCAATTGTCCTAGTACACAGTGACATCCCTATCTTTCAACAAAACAGTTCTTATAGATTTAAAATTTTCCCATATCATCATTGACAAAAGAAAATGAAACAGATGCCATATATATTTTTTAAAACACTGAACAGTATAAAACTTATTCTTCATTTTTCCCACTTGAAATCACATAGCTCTTATTCATAAGTCTGACTTTTATACATTTGTATAGCAAGAAAGAGGAAATTTCATGTTACTGTTAGAATATCAGTACTTTGAAAATGTAGATTTTTAAACAATAATATGAATAAATTTATACCAAATATTCATTGATCAATGATTGACCTGATTGTATAATTCCAGGTATTGAATTATTAAAGAAAATTGCTCATAGCATCATTCTCATTCTTGCAAAATGTAAAGGTGGGTGTTCTTACTGCTTATTTCTTTTTCATCTATCATTTTCTTTTCCATTTACATATTATTTATATCAACAGCTATATAAAATGAAAGTAAGAGCAGAATGAAAACTCATAACAGTTTAATAATCGATATTCTGAGCAATTTATACAATAGGGTATGGCATGAATCACATTTGTTTCTATCTTTGTAATTATATCCTGTTACCATACACTAAAGTACATATAAATTGTAAGAATAATATTATTTGCCAAAAACTCTTCTCTTTTAATTTTAATATGTTAAAAGACGTGTGTGTGTATGTGTGATTAGCCAGTTATATATAGAATCCTTAGGAACTATTTCTTTAGTAAGAGCTTTAAAATTTACTCTTTCCAATTTCTAATGGATAACTTTTATTGTTTTGCTGGAGATCAAGGGCATCTGAGTAGTGCTACCAGATCAAAGCCATTATCTTACAGCACAAATTCTGAAAAAAACCTCCTCCTTCAAACCAACTAAACCAAACATTTACATCTCCCAAATCCTTAAAATTCCTTGAGAAAATATATAATCTATCAGACCATAAGAAGAAGAGGAGGAAGAAGAGGAGATGAAGGTGAATAAAGAGGAGGAAATAATGCTGACTTTTTTTTCCTCTACATGATTTAGACTGGGGGATAATGCAGTTTTATTGAAGACCTAAAGATGGGAGATGTTCTTAGAAAAACTATCTCAATTTCAGAAGAAAGAGGGATGAAAATTAGCAAAGAGAATGAAAGAGAAAGTTAATACCTGGGTATCTGGTGAAAAAGTTTCTGCCAATAAGATATATAAGAATGAAAATGAATAGGGGAAACTAAATTACATGCAGAAGGATTAAAGTAAAAATGTTCTCTATTCTCATGAGATAAAATCAAGGATAAGATTCAGTTGGCTGGAGAGACATAAAAGAAATAAAATCCTAACTTGTGATACAAATGGAAACTAGTACAAATTCTAACATAGAAAAATCTCGTAAAAACTAAGTGAAAGAAAAAGGAATTAATTTCTAGAACATACATAGAGAAATTAAAAGTGGTATTAATTTTATGATAGGTAAAATTATATTAAGTCTTAATTTTTGATAGAAGTAATACAATGATAAAAGTAATGCCACTTGATATACATTATGACAATGTTTTTAAACTATGTTTTCAAATCTTCTTCATGTATTTCTACAATTCCTATCATGTAGTTCAACCAACCACATTAAAGCTTTTATGAAAAATAATATTTTCCCATTTTCTTATATTTGAAGACTTAGATGTTAAAGTATCATTAAAACAACAGTGAAAATAGTAATTATTATCACAATCTTTGTTATCCAAAGAAATTATATATAAATGTACTTATGCAAGCAGACTATTTGATATTTTCTATACTTGTATGAATATTTACACCTTCCCTTTCAACACAAATCTGTCCCTTCCTCCCCAAAACCTACATCATCATCTTCATCAGTATATGTTAATGTATTCTTTAATTTTCATGTAAAACTAACCATGGATATAAATATAATTTCACATACAAATATTTTTCTTTAATTTCTAAAATTACAATAACATTTTTGGAAACATCATACTTTTATACATGTCATTATTTCTTACTCAAAAATACTAAAAAGGCTAGGTCATCTGATATAGTTCTAATTAATATGCAAGCTGCCCTTTATATAACTTTAGGTTCCACATCCATGGATTCAACCAATAGCAGATAGAAAATATTAGAAAAAGATGTTGGGTCTGAACTGAACATGTACACATATTTTTCATGTTGTTATTCTCTAAATCAGGGCAAATAACAACTTTTAGCATAGAATTTTCATAATAGATATAATATATAATCTAGAAATGACAAAATATATAGAGGAATGATTCTAAGTTATCTCTCCATACTAGGCCATTTTAGATAAGAGACTCGATATCTGCTGCTATTGGTATCCTTGGGAAATTTGGTTTGCATAGTGAGATAATCAGGAATCATCATTAGGCAACTTTCAAAAAAATTTTTTTTCAATTATTATGCAGGCAGAAGTTATGAAATTGTAGCATGATTTCAGAAAGTATTTGATATTTTCTATACTTGTCTGAATATTTACGCCTTCCCTTTCAATTATCTGATATATTTGCTAATCAACTTGGATATTTTTGTCTAATGATTTGTTTGAGATGGTATAAAGTTGTAGCTTTAAAATTTAATTTATATGACTTTACAATCTTATTTAAAATATTCCAGGCCACTTCAATATTCTTAGGCAGTGCTGAATTTCATGAGTTAATGATATATTGGCTTAAGAAGAATTTCCTGTTTTCTTTTTGGTGTGCTTTGCTGTTTTTGCAGTATGCCTCTAATTTTATGAGAAAGCTGCATGGGGAAAAAAAAAATGTGGCAGTGTGAGGCTGTGCACCAAAATATCTTTCCAATAAGCTATCTGTCTCATAAATAATTAAATTATTTTTCAAGAAGCAAACATTTAAGAGGAGCAGCAAGCAAAGGTTTGCTTGAATAAATAAATAAATATCAATGCTTTTAGTCATAGAGCCAGCAACACCCTTCTGTTACTGCTCAGAGTTCACTGCATTTCCAACTTATTTCCTGGCTAATCAAAATCAGAAAATTAACCCAATTGTGAGGTTTAAATTTCTTTCGTATGGTAGTTATAATGTGACCTCAGTCTTGAACTGCATCACCTTCTCCTGCCCTGTGTCTCCAGAGATCATATTCCAACATGGAGTCTTAAACCCTCATAATCCAGACACAACCAGCTTCGTGGTCCTGAATTACTCTTTCCTACCCTTCTTTGCTTAAAAATTTCTGCTCCTTTTCCTTCCGATCCCTCCTACAGTGCTAGGTTCTCTATGACATCTTCAAGTCTTCTACCCTAAACTTCAGCTCATTCCTCTCTTCCACACTTTCTCGCCTTGCACATTCTTTTCTCTACCTTGTATAAGTAATCACCTTTAGGTGTATACCCAGTGAAAATATTTTTTTTTTTTTTTAGTTTTTGAAGTAAAACTCATGCAGTCTATTTTTCTTCTCTGTAAGTGAACTTTATACAGAACCAAAGACACATACAATAGGAAACAAAAACAGATAAATCTTACTACTCTTCCACACACCCCTCCCCCTGCAAATAGTGGGATAAAAATAGGAATCTTTCCAGCCAAAAAGGAGAGTTGAGATTTCATTCAGTTCCTTACCTTCTATGCACAGCAGGGGGACAATGTTACCTGAGGAGCAGCAGGATGACCTCTTCCTATAGCATTGACTCTAGAGAAAGATGGGATCCTTTCATTAAGCCACAGAAACATGGACACTTCTAATAGTGGGATACACAATAGCAGCAAGGTAGGCCAAGGCAGAGACCTGCAGTTTTAGACTGCCCTAGAAAAAGGCCTTAAATAACTTTCTGTCACTCCACAGGCAGGGAGAGGTAAAGCCATCTGCTTCCTTTAGTGGTGGCTAGACCAGTACTCAGAAATTTATATTTTGAGACTCTCCAAGTAAAAAGTATCAATTCTTTTAGAATTCGCACTTAAGGCCAAACATTTATATTTTACACCATTAGGAAAGAATTCTACATGCAAAGTATAATATTACAAATGAGTTTCATGAGCTGCTCCAAATTCATTTAATTTAGGAGACATTCTAGTGATTTAAAATAATAAAAATTATTAAGTGACATTTTCTTGGATTTATGAGGGTCTCGGAGGAGGTGAATACTCCAAGGGACTTTAAAGCAAAACCCCTTCTTGTATTATATTTTAAAACTACTTATTTGGTTGTACATTTCCTCTTCTAAACCAGGAGCTCCTTGAGGTCACTGGAATGGAATGAAAAACACATGGACCTTGGTATGATTTGACCATGTGTTTAAGTACTGGCTGTGCGACCTGGAGCAAGTTATTTAGCATTTTGAGCTTTGTTTTTGTTTAATCTGTAAAGCCTTCTGGAAATTATTCTTCATGAGCCTGCCACAAATGGGACATATGGTACCTACTTGTGAAATGAATTAATGAAATAATAAATTTATTAGTGATGCTTTGTAGGAAAATATTTTCAAAGCTATTTATGGTATCTGCATGATGCTGAGTAGAAATAGGATATGTTTAAATGTAATGTGCTTTATAGTCTTGTTCAATATTAGGGCTAAAAGTTTAAAAACAATTCCAGGGCATTTTATCTCAACAGTGATAAGAAGAGGGCATTCCAGAGCTATCTGGTTCTACACATACTAAGTTGTCTCACAGGGAGCTACTGTGGGGTTTGGAATTGTTTTAACAGACAATATTCTAAAATTATTTCTATTTAGTTATGTTTTAGTGCAATATTATTAATTATTTCCCTCTAGTCTCTAGATCCAAGTTTATAAAGAATTTTTCAGTCACATGACTTTATTTGTAACCAGAGGTAGCATGACTCTTTAGGGCAACTGGGGTCTGATATCAGGTCTTTGATCAGCATGCTCCCCCACGAACCTTTATGGCTTAGAACATGCCAGGGTCAGAAAGATGGGGCAAGGTTAGAAGGAATTAAATTGGAATGAGAGACAAAATGAAGAGAATTCATTACTTTTAGAAGCAAATTTTGACTCATTTGAAATGAATGTCTGTGATTATTCAATATTTGTTGGAGTCAATGAGTCACAGGACAGAGAAATGAAGATACACAGGGTAACTGAATGTTTTATAGTTAGCTGGTGTCTGTAAGGGTGGTAAATTAAAAAAAAAAAAAGAACTAACTTCAAGCCTTGAAGACATGTTTGCTGACAGAAGCTTGTGGAAAGAGACTGACTTAAAAGGAGCTACTTGTTTGGAGCAAGGAAAAGTAGCTATAAAGACAAATATTGTCAGAGTGCAAGGCCTGTGGTTAAGTTCAGATGAATGAACACATCGCTTTTGCAATCATAGGAAGAGAGAAGACTAAGCAGTTTTGTTTGAGAAGTAGGAAAAAAATATACATGGAAGATTTATGAAATAGAGTGAGCACTTTTAATGAAATTTCTACTACAAAGCTGGGCCTAACTTTTAAGTCTAGAAAAATAGAAATTGTCCTCTTCTACCAGTTCTGCTCTGCTGCATCAGCGGACCTGGTGAAGCATTTTGATAATCAAGAACTTAGTACTTGCCCTGAATTCCATCAAATAGGCTAGCTGCAAAAAGTCATAAAGATTCTCATGTGGATTGCACTTTTATACGAATAGTATTATATTTTGTTACTGGTTCTGGTATATTGTAGCATAAATTTTCTTATAGTATCTTGAGAAAGGTCTATATGTTCTCAGGCCAGAGAAAAGAACACAAGCTCATGCACACACACACTCACAACCAAAGTCCGGCAGGATATTCTCCCAAATGCCTATTTTAAAACTTCTTTCAATTTCAAATTTGAACCGTACACATTTTGATATATGTAAAATTGCAAAAGCCATTAACTGAAAGACATTTTTTTTCTAAATGTTTTTAATCAGAACTTACATAAGAAGATCTGTCTCATTATTAAACATAAAACTTCACTATTTCTTTACATCTAATGATAAATGATATATTACTGGGGAAAGTGTCATTTTTTTTACATTACAAAATTGGATGAAATTTGAACTTTTATTCCTAAAAATAAGATGATTAGATTGCAGTAATTGTCTCATAAATTTTAGATCACATCCTCAAATGGCAAATCTATCATTGTCTGCTACATATCACCCAATTCCTTTTGTGAACTAATTAGGAAGCTGGAATGCTATTTTTTTCCATTATGTCATTTTGCATGGCATGAAAAATGTAAAAAGCACTGAATATAGTGCTTATATATTATGTTGGAAACAGGCTAAAATTGAAATGAGGAGAAACATGTTCTATTCAGGATTAAACAAACTAATGCAAGACCAAAGGCAAAATCATTTAATATCTAAATGCTTTTATCAATTACAAAATAAAGTGACTGACCTAAATGATCCATTCTAGATCTAAAATCAGCTCAGCCTTTATCATTTAGGCAAATACCCAGGCATCATCCTCAGGATCCTGAGAGTCATTCTAATGCTTAGTACCTCGAACTGCCAGTGTGATACTCCCTTTAGTAATTGTCTCTGGTATAGTCTTTTGGTTTCCACAGTTAATGGATATAAACTTTCATCTCTTGCCTTCACTTCTGCAGTGCTTTCTGATCTGCTTCTCTCAGGTTTCGGAAGTGCTGCTGATCTCCAACACCAGTTTTGGAATGCAGTGGTGTAATCTCTGTAAAACAAAAAGCTAATGATGACATTATTTCATTTAAAACAATTTAATAGATCCGTCTAAATCTTGAACCGGCTTTTCAAAGCACTCCATCATTAATTTCTCTTTGCCTCTCTTTCTAGGATCAATTCCCACCATGACTTTGGCCCAAGTCTTGATCACCTTGACCTCCTTTCCTCTGAATGCACTACTTTACAGTTTTCTGAAGATATCAGGGAGAGTATATCTTGACATTTTTGTTCAAGTTGTTTTTACTCCTTTGGCTGCCATGCTTCCTTTGGTAAATCTGCCTGGACAATCTCCCTTTAAAGTTATCTTATGCACCATTATAATCAATAAGGCATTCTTGCTCTGCATTGCCTCTTGTAACAATAATCGACTGTTCTCTTGTGCTCACTGCTTTGTGTTTATAGCACAGCACCTATTTCATCTTATTGTCATGTATGTAATTATGTGGACCTATATATAAATCTATCATATATTTCTATAATTATTCTCAATTTCTTGAAAACTAGAGCTAGTTGTGTTTGCCACTTATATCAAAACTTATGAAAATTATGTTTATAGAATGTAGACTATTTTTCACACACAATTTTTGAAGGGTCTATACATTTATTAATATTTTATCAACTATAATTTTATTCATATATATTTATATAGAAAGAAAGAGAGGAAATAATTATGTAACTTTATTCTCAAAATCTGAAAAAAATATGAAAACATGGATTAACATGTATATGAAGATGTCTGTCCAATGATTGGAAGATTAGTGGTTAGCTCAATTTTCCTAGACTGTTTTCTGTTGCTATTAAAAAAAAAAAAATACCTGAGGCATGGTAATGTGTAAAGGGGTTTGTTTAGCTCACAGTTTGGGAGGCTGAAAGGCCAAGATCTAGTCAGCTTCATCAGTTGGGCTTCTGATGAGGTGTCACGGAAAATGGCATCACAATGGCAGATGTAGCAGAGAGCACTGCTGCACCACGAAAAGCACATGGAGAAGAGAGCACTTGGCAAGACAGGAAGTCAGAGGGATTCAGAGGCCAGGATTAGTCTTTTTATAATAACTCCTGTAAAATCTAAATGAGATCCTTTGATAAATACACAAATCCCTTTCAAGGGCAGTGCCCCAAATTACCTAATGAACTCTTACTTGGCCCCACCTCTCATAGGTTCTCGTACTTCTCAAAATGGCCACCCTGAGGACCAAGCTTCTCATACATGAACCTTTGGGGGACACCCTCAAACCATAATTCAACTATAGCATTAAAGATCTGGTCTTATAAAATGTGAGATAAACTTAGGGTCATTGAATCACAGGCTAACAAAAAATGTGATTTTCACTCTGAAAACTGTTTAAAATTTCTGTATAAGATGTTAATTTAACAAGAAATCTAAAGTCTTCCTGGCTTCCACAGTGTACTTTTTAAAAACTGAACTTATAATGATTTTATAATAAAATTAACTTCTCATATGTTCTTACCTAAGATCTTAGATTTAAATTTTTTTTTATCTTTTGATAAATATTTATTTCTTTCTGTTAAACATATTTTTGTTTGTTCTATGGAACTATATTTTATCAATGTAAATAGAGGATTCACACTGAGATGTGTCATGACTACACATCACAATTTGAATATGGAAAACAATGAATTAGTATAAAATACTTCATCAATAAATTTTAATTAGCTTATAGTTTGAAATAATAGTATTTTGTATTTTTTTCTGTTAATACTTATTGTCCAACAACTCTCTCACTCAATACATTAAGAATCTGATAATCAAGCATAAACATACATACACACATATATAAATGAAATGATGTTCCAAAGGTTTATATTCTAAGAGAAAAATAAAGAAAAATCTATTCCAATGTTGTAATTGTTAGAATACAAAAGAAGATGCAGTGATCTTTTCGTGGTGATATTTTTGTAGGACGTTTAAGACTTACAATTCACCTGGCAACAAAGGGAAGGCACTTGTAGGACAGACAATAATTGATACAAAGACCCAGATGTAAGAGAATACTATCTTCAGCTGGTCTAAGGTACAGATTTTATATCTAGGACTGATATATTATTGAGCCAAAAGGGATAGTTATAAGTGAGTTTATGGAGAATCTTCCTGCAATGCTAAGTGTAGACCCTATGCAGTTTAAAGAAAAACGAGTCATTGAAAGCATTAATAAGGAAGAGACATGTCGAGTATGCCTTTAAAAAGGGTTACCTTGTAAAATGCTTACCAATGTTGCATTGTATGGAAACTGATAAATGAGGAAAAAATGGGACTACTGCAGTACTTCAAGTGAGTTTGATGCAGGCTCACATTAAGCCACTGGAGACAGGAAAGGAGATAAGATGAACACCTGAGAGACTGAGTGGTAAAAATAAGTTAGTGATTCCTTAGATGAGGGAGATAAAAAAAATAAGACAATACAGTGGCTTTGGGCTAGGGAGACATTGTGTATGTTAGTGTTTATAAGGGAACAATGGACCCACACTCTATATTTTAATTTTTGTCCATTCTGATCACCCAATCATCATAAGAAGGCTACTCCATCTATATCCTACACTCACATTTTAAGCAAGAAGAAGGATGAGAGCCAAATGACAAAATCTGAAAGAGAATCTTTCATACATTCCTGAACCTTCAGTTCATCATTTTGGAAGATCTCCTGGACTTCCATAGGCACATGTGATCATAAAGATAGAGTTTTTTGTTTGTTTGTCTGTTTCTGTCTCAGCTCTATCCAAGGGCTATAGTATATCTCCAGGTAGAACAGGACACCAGCGTTTTTTTATTTTCATTCTTCCCCATGCAAGAGATAATTCCAGATAAGCATTTGCAATCCCTTCATCCAAATACTCTCACAGGTAGGGAAAAGGCTCTCCTTCAGGGTGGCTCAATAAGACTAGTGGCCCCCAATCACTCTTGCTCCACTTCATGTGTAGAACTTACATTCAGTGCAGGGAAAGGAGGGCTCAGAATTTTAGGGACTGCTGCCCCAGCCCAAGTCCTTCTCTTTCCCACAGAAGATATCTACTATCTTCACTAGAGTTCTAAAGGAGTGACTTGGGGATTCTGCTCAGGGATTGCAGCAGAACACAAGAACACAGAACTACAAAACTTTCCAAAGTAACTGACAAGCTGGAACAAAGTGTGGGGAAGTTAAGCTTGATGATAGTCCTGAAAATGAGGGCGACTTTGGCAACAAACAATGAAGACTCGGACAAGGAGCCCCATGAAAAAATAGGCTGACTTGTAGGTCAGATAGTTTAACAGGAAAAACAGGGTGAAAAAAACAGCTAAGCAAAATTATCCTGGAGTCATAACAAACCTCAAAAACTGGCATAAAAATAATTTGCAAAAGGGGCAAATTTAATTGAATCTGACTGTTGAGCAATATATGTCCTAAGGCATTATCAAAAACAATAAGGCAATGCACTGGCAGTTAGTAGAGGCTAACAAGTAGGTGTCATAAAAAGGAAGCAGCAGCATCAATAGCACACAGATGAACACAGGAGAGAACCAGACAAGGAGAGCCCTGCTAGCATCACCCTCATTCCAGGACAGCTGTGTGCATGCCCTCAACTATGCCTGCTGAGGAAAGGCTCAAGAGGTTTCCCACTTTGGATGTATGAAACAACTTTTTTAATGAAATAAATAAATTTCATAAAAATAGTTCAGTGAAATCACTGAAATAAGACAGAAGCCAGCAATAACACCCTGGAGAAAGTGTGACCCATAAAATGGAAGCAAAATAAACTGTCAAGCAACAAAAACTGTCAAGTAGGGCCTATATGACAGACATACTGGTATAGACTTCAAGGAAACAAATACACGTATATTCAAAGAAAATAAGAAAAGTGTTTTTAAGAAAATAAGAGAGATGTGACAATACATCATCAAATCAAGATGTGAATAAAAATCCAAAAATTGTTAAAAAAAAGAAGCAGGAAAATACAGTAAAATAAATGAAACTTTTATGAGAAGGCACAAGAGTATTACTGAAGTAGAAGAAGAAAGAATAAGAAAACTGGAAGTTAAACTGATAGAGATTATATAACATGAAGAAGAAAGAGAAGAAAGAATGAGAGGAATAAAAGAGACTCAGAGAAACATGGGACACTATTAAATTTAAAGAGGAGTTAGGGAAGGAATAAAATCATGGAAGTCTTCCCAGATTCGAAGAAAACATTAATAATATATCCAAGAATCTCAGTGAACTCCAAATCAGATAAGTGCATCTAGAAAACAAAAGACACAAATAATTGGATATGTTCATGGAACCCCAGTAAGATAGACAACTGAGTTCTGATCAGAATCAGTGGATGCCAAAAGACATGCAATAATATATTTACATGCTAAAAGAAGATGTTAACTAAGAATCTTATGTGCAATAAAATGAAACTCCAAAAAGAAAGCTAACGTAAGGTATTCCCAGATACATGAAAGAAAAAGGGGGGATATTTATTCACAATGGATCATTTCTTATACAAGTTCTAAGTTATTTATGAAAAATTAAATATTTCTAGAGTATATTTCAAAGTCACATTAAAACCAAACCGAGTACTGCTTAAAGGAATTATATATTATAAAACCTGGTAAGTGCCTATTTCATTGTATCTTCACTGCTTTAAAAGAATTTTATAAAACAATGTGTGCAAATATATCCTGCAGCTTAAACACATAGAAATATAATATATCTAATAAGTTTTTAAAGGAATGTGTGGGTGCAATCTTCATTGAATTAAGAAAATTATACACACCAGATGGTAATTCGAATCTACGGGGATAAATAAAGAGAATCAGAAATGGTAAATTAGAAGGTTGATATCTCACACTCAATAAATGTATGCTTGCTATCCTGCCTTCTTTTAGCTACTATAAGAATATAAAATTCTTGTAACAATGAGTTGAGAGATTTGTAATGTAAAGATACATATAAAATTAATAACAAATATAGAAAGAACAAAATCACATAGGAGTAAATTTTTCTATATCTTACTAGAAATAAGATAGCATAAATCTGAAATAAATTCTGAAAAGTTAAGACATATATGGCAATTCCTAGAAAAACCAGTGGGGAAGTAACTTAAATGTTGAGTGAAAAATCATCAAATAATAAAATGCTAAATTAGAAATATATAGTTAATACAAAAAAAGGAGAGGAATAAAGTAACAAGAGACAAGATAAAGGAAAAAGTAAAATGAGAGAAAAAAATAAGCTGAATCAATAACATAGTGTGAACAGCATCCATCAGAAAGCTGGAGTGACTATGATATTATCAGAAAAAGTCAACCTTAAAACAAGAATATAGGGGTCGGCGTGTATCTCAGTGGTTGGGCATTGCCTAGTATGTATGAGGCCCTGGGTTCAATCCTCAGCACCACAAGACAAAAAATATACAAATATTAGTGGAGGATATTTTGTTATGAAAAATGTGGTCAGTTTCATCAAGAAGGTATATAAGTCCTAAATATATATGCAGCTAAAAAAGGAGCCTTAAAATATATGGAACAAACCTTGACAGGATTAAAAGAGACAATGTATAAATAATAGTGGAAAAATTAAATACTTCACTTACTATAATGGATAGAACAAGTAGATAGAAGATGAATGAGATATAGAATATTTGAGAAAAATTATAAAGCTATATAACCTAATAGAAGTCAGTGGGCCACTCTGTTGAATAGCTGAAATACAAATGGAAAATTTTTCCTGATATATCACTATCTAGGCTATTATTAAAACAGTCTTAATAAATATAAAAGGCAAGATAGAGTACATGTATGCTCTCTTACTACAGTCAAATTAAATAAAAAAAACAGTAACATAAATAAATGTGGGGAATTCACAAATATGTAAAAAATTGAGCAATAAGCTTCTGAATAATAAGTGGGGCAACAGGACTCAATGGGGAGGGGCTGGAGTTGTAGCCTAGCGGTAGAGTGCTTACCTAGTATCTGTGAGTCACTGGGTTCAACTCTCAATACCACATGTGAATAAGTAAATAAACTAAAGGTCCATCAACAACTAAAAAGTATTAAAAAAAAAAGAAGTGTGTCACATTAGATTGGGTGGAGAGAAGTGATGGGAGGGGAGGGGAGGAGAAGGGGGGATAGGAAGGACAGCAGAATAAAATGGACACTGGTATTGCTGTATGTATACACGTGACTGCATGACCAATGAGATTCTGCAACCTGTACATTCAGAAAAATGAGAAATTATACCCCATATGATCCAAATGTATGATATGTCAAGATCATTGTACTGTCATGTGTAACTAATTAAAAAAAATAATAAAGTTAAGCCTCACCTAGCTACCTGCTGGATACCTAAACCAGAAAACTTGGCAAATCATGGTAAAAACTGTTCCATTCAGGATTATTAGCTCCCTATAACTGTGGCCCTCTCTGCTGTATGTTGTTTACATGAAGTTTCTCTAATCTTTTAAAAGAAAAAACAAGAATTTAGGTTTTTGCCTATGTGGGTGTAAGTAAAGGAATAAACAAGACCATAGAATTGTTTGTATTTGCTCTTGATTATACAAAAATAAATAAATAAATAAATAAATAAATAAAAATAGAAACAGAAAAAAAATCAATGGAAAAAGTAGAAAACACTTTGAAATGAAAGAAACTAAAAACACAACCTAGCATACTCTAAGGAATGCTTCAGTATTCTTAGAGGGAAATGTGTCACTGCAAAAAACCTATATTCCAAAAAGAATCATTTCAAATCAATTATCTAACGTCTACCTTAAGAGAGAAAAAGAACAAACAAATATAAAGCAAGCAAAAGAAAGTAATAATGATCAAAGTGGATATAAATTTCGAGAGTAGAAAAGCAATAGTAAAAAACCAACAAGAGAAAAAGTTGGCTTAACATCTGAAATTGGTTAATCGATATACCATATTAAGACAATTAAGGGCAAAAGCAGGATTGTCTCAATATTTGGGGGATAGCATTCCACAATATCCAACCTGATTTCATGACAAGAACCCTCAATGAACTGGAAATTGCAGGGAATTTCTTCAACCTGGTAAGAGGCATCTACAAAAACCCAGAGCAAATATAATTTGCAGTGGTGAAAGTCTGAATGCTTACAAGCAGAACAAGGCATCAGTTACCCTCTCCACAATTCTATTTATTTATATTTATTGAAGTTAGGCCAGGAAAATTAAGACAAAAAATGAAATAAAATACATACACATAACAAAAGAAAATAATAAAACTCTATACTTTTTACATAGAATATTAACAAATTGGATTAAAAAAATTGCACTAATAAATGAGTTCAGTAAGATTGAAGAGTACAAGATAAATATAGATACAACATTTTTCCATATATTAGCAATTGAAGAGTCCAAAAGAAAGACAACAATTCAATAATAATAGCATAAAATAATTATTAGGAATATTTTATTTTAAAAATAAGAATAATTTTGTACTCTCAAAGCTACAAAACATTATTAATAGAAATAAAACTAGACCTAAATAAAAGTAAAGACTTCCTACTTCATGGATTAGAAGACACAATAATGTTTCAATTGCAGTGCTCTCTAAATTGATCTACAGATTCAATGTAATCTCTTCCTGTCAAAGCTCCAGGTGGCTTTTGCTGAAATTGGCCCCCAAATTCATATGAGCATTCAAAGGACTCATTATAACTAAACTCATACTGGAAAGAACACAATTGGAGGACTTACATTTTATGATCTCAGTACTTATTATGAAATGATAAAACTGCAGTAATCAAGGCAGTATGTCCATTACATAAGGGTAGACATAGATTGATAGGAATACAATTGAGTGTCAAGAAATAAATCATTATTTTTACAGTCAATTAATTTATAACAAGCTCTTCTAAGATAATTCAGCTGGAGATGTGGTGTTCACAGATGGATGTCTATATATAAAAAATGAAATTGGATCTTTTCCTCATGCTATATACAAAAAAATAACTTAAAATGGAAAAAATTTTAATGTAAGAACTAAAATTACAGAAAAATATTGGTGCAAAACTTTGTGACCAAAGATTAAGAAAAGCCTTCTTAGATAATTAGACACATTAAGTGAAATAAATAAATATACAAGTTTGATGTAGCAAAACTAAATATGTTTTTGCTTTAAAGGAAACCTTCAACAAAGTGAAAATATAATCCACAGGATGGGAGAAAATATTTGCAATTTATACATCTGCTAAGGGCCATATATCAAGAACACAAAAAATAACTCTCACAGTTCCATAGTAAAACTGAAATGACTCGATTAAAAAATTGGCAAAAGACATTGTTTTAGGGGATCTCAAGACCACCCTCTGTTTCCATATTTTACTAGAAGGACTCACAAAACTAAGAAGAGCTGTTATACTCATGGTTATGGATAATTATAGCAAAAGAATACAGATTAAAATCAGCAAAATTTAAAAGAAAAGAGAGACTTCAGAGTAACAGACATGAGATTCTAATTGTCCTATTACAGACAACACTTAATATTTCCAGCAATGATGTGTGACAGCAGCACAAAACATTGCCAACTAGAAAAGCTCAGTCAATTCTAAGAACCCAGGATTTTATTGGGTTGTCAGTGACATAAAATCTACACCTGATTGACCTTAGTTACTCAGTGTCCAGAGTCTGCAGAGGACAAACTGTTTTCAGTTGGTCCAAAGTGCCCATTGAATATCACATTGTGAGCATAAGTTACATGTAACACAAAAACATGGACAAGAGTGGAAATAACCACAATGTCTATTAACTGATGGACAGGTAAATAAAACGGTGTATTCTTACAGTGGGGTATTATCTACAGTGAAAAGAATAATGCTACAATATGGATACCTTGAAAACATTATGATAAACAAAACAAACCTATAACAAAATGCACTACACACACACACACACACACACACACACACACACACACACACGATTTCATTTATATAAAATATCCAGAAAATAAATTGCATATAGAAACAAAGTTATGTTTGTCAATGATGTAGAAGGTCGAGGAGATAATGAGAATAGTTTTTTTTAAATGTGTATTTAAAAGTATTCTACAGTTGATATAAAAGCTTCTAATTTAATTATATGTTAAATATTTGAATTGTGAGGCATGTGAATTATATCTCTATTTTATATTATGATTCTTATTTTTATTCACATAGATATATAGAAGAAATGTCTCTTGAAAAAGCCTAGAAATATGTCAGTAAAAATTACTAGTTGCTTTAGTTAGCATATAAATATTGATGTGTTACCAAGTCCACACCATCATACAACCAGTTTATGACAATGGGAAATCTTTTCTATTCTTTAGTTTAGGTAATTCTTGGAACTGAGTCATCTTGGGAAAAAGTAGAGGAGTTTGGCATCTTGTATATCTACCTGCTAACATTTTATGACAGTTTATGCTTCTTAAAGTTGATACGGAATCATATCAGGTAGCTCTTTATAAATTTTCACTTAAAATTCAGTGGTTATTTGCATATGCTGAATAATAATAAATTCCACAGCAAGCCATTTTCTTGGGATGATATTTTTCTAACATTCCTTGCCAAACGCAACTTCTGCTGCCCACTATTACGTTTCTATGTTTCAAAGTTGCATTATTTTTACTGCTCCAGTTAAGACTCTGATGAATATCTGTGCCTATTGTTCATGTTTGTCTTACAGGGATTCCTTCTCTCAACTCATTCATGTCAAAGAGCAGCACATTCTTCAAGGTGCATGATTGATTAATTAAATATCTGACATATTGGGCTGAAAAAGGATGAGTTCCCACCCTCTGCAGGGTCAAAAAATGTTGTGTTTAGATTTCGATCCGTTAGAAGTATCAACCCCTCACATTTCATTTTCCTTCCACCTGGAATGTTGCTTTATTTGTACTTTTCTGTGGAATTTATGTTAATTTGCTTGGGTTATGAATATTTGAATATATTCCTCTGTGATGGAAGTGACACTGTCCTTCTCTGTATTTTCAAAAACTAAATTTGCATTAGGAAGTAGGGAGGGTAGCAGATGGAGAGTCTTATTGACCCATGATTGAGAGGTCTTACATACATTTATCAAATGCAGTTGTGTGTTAACATCCTCTGCTATACCAATACTCAGGAACAAAACATATTTTAATATAAGAGAAGACAATCTGTAGAAGGAGAAGACTGTGGGAGCATAAGGGTACTGGGGTGGGCCAGATGGGCACCAAGAAAATAAACAGAATTCAGTGGACTGGTACCACATTTAAAAGCAATCTCATAAGAAACAAATTCAGTCTGATTACCCTATTTGAACTCATGAGGTTTTTAGAGTTCTGTTCATTTCCAAACATGGGCTGCTGCCACCTTTAGGGATTAAAATATTCATCACAGTGAGAGCATAGAGCAGCTTTGAACAGAATCAGCCACTTGTGGTTAGCAGAGAGGATGCTGAGGTCCTGACCTTGTTTGCTTTGGGTACCATATTCACCTTTCCAAAAATCAGAAACAGGCAAATTTTCAATTAGATGTATGTCTCACAAATTAATTGATATCTACCTCCTGGGAACAAATATCATTTCCAGTATTTTTCCAGTTATTCAGTGTTTCAGAGAAATCTATAATGGACTAAAGTTCTATTAATCCTAGTACTTTTTCTTGCTCACAGAGGTGCTAAAATTCACATTGGAGAACTACAGGATGATGGAAGTCTTTAAAACTAGTTGTTAAAAAAAAACATGCAGCTGTGGTACTTACAGCACTACATTGCTCTTCTTAAACATGGAAAAAAGAGAAACTGTTTAAAGTCATGTGACAGGTGATTATTTTGGTTAATGTAAAATGTTCATCTGACAAGCTTATTGAGTTTGATTTGTGGGCATAAGTCCACAACAAATCTACACTTTATCTGATATCCCTTCCCCCATCCAAATTGACATCAACAAATGTGCCATCCAAAAAACCAAAAAAGCAAAACAAAACAACAACAACAACAACAACAAACACCTGGAGAATTAAAGTGATTTAACCAGTATGATTTATGTTAATGGTACGGAAGAGAATATTTTTTGGTTCTCAGAAATATAACAGGCAATTGATGTGCCATGTTGCAGTATGGTTTTAGCTATCAACATGTCAAGATTTAGTTTTGCTGTTAACATTTTACGATTTAGAAGGCTGTGAGAATATGTGCAGTGTAGCAACAACACGGGCTTCATTCCCTCAGCTATATTTATTGAGCTTTCATTTTTCCCCCTTTTATAGAAGAAATTGAAAAAGAAAAAGAGTAGGAGAGACAGACAGGCATCCACTCTATATATTTCATTTTCTTTATTATGTCAAGTAATGAGAAATAAAGAGATAGAAAACTGAGTTCTTAATAGCTTATGCTCAGACCAAAGAGGATTCAAGACAGATGAATCTGCAGTATATTTTTATTGGTTTATTATCTCCAACAGATAACTTAACCATGTCAAAGAATGTACCACTTGATCCCAGACCTTCATCAATTACAAGAGTCCTGAGGTTAAGGATATATTGTGCTTGGCTACTGGTTTGGGAATACCTGATAATGTTACCATACATAAAAGCAACATACCCAGTGAGAGGCAGGGGGAGGTTACCAGAAGGCTCTATATTAAACTCCAAGTTTAATTCCATCAAACAATGCCTTCAAATGAAATGACAAAACTGCAAGTCTGGGGAACACAAAACTATGTTGATGCACAAAGAGTGTATTAGTGTTAAATGTTAACATATTTCATGATCAGAAGTTAATCTGTAACATCAAGGACAAGCCACCTTTGAGTTGTCACTGTTTTCTGGCTCTATGCAGATAACTGACATCAACATTGGTGCTCTTGAGATAACAATCAATATTCATATTTATGTAACTATCAAATCTCAAGTCCAACACAAAGGTTGAAATTTGTGAGATACACAGTACATGCACACATATTTATTTCATGATCAAATAAAATGCTTTAGACTCTGCAAACATTCTTAAATGCTATTCCACAATGAGCCACAGACAGCTATTTAAAAGTAATTCTATTTTATATCTTTTTTTGGAAGGAAGTATTTTGCTAGTCCAATGGACTGAACTATTCATCACAAAAAGAGAACATTACGTTTTGATTTAATCTTTATTTAAAGAACTCAACAAAAACAGAATAAAATGCCATGGTTCATGTAGAAAGATAATTTTTAATGTGTATGTGTGTATATAAAGTTGCTATTAACTTCATTCTCATATGTGAAATTAATATCTTTCCTGTCATAAAAATAACTTGGTCTTTTTGGTTATTACCATCTTATTCTTTTTTCAGGGAATATGTTGTGGAATATTTAAATTAAGGTAAATGTTGGCCATTTCAAGTTCCATCATATTATTCTTGGAAATGGCTTAACACTAAGCATGAACATATGTCTCTGTGGAAGGGGGAGTGTTCTTGGGCAGGCGCACTTATTAGATGAACATTACAAGATTAAAAAAAGGCAGTAAAGGAGAGACTGGGCAGACCTCTTTACTCTGTCTGCTACTGTTTTACATATGTAATATAATATATATACATATATATGTATATATATGTATATATATACTCACAAACACAAATAAAAAATATATATCATATGTATAATTATATATATATGATTATTTTTAGAGAAGTTTTAGATTCACAGTAAAATTCATGGGAAATTATGAAGATTTCCCATATACTCTCACCACAAAACGTACACATTCTTCCCCGTTTTTAATATCTCCTACTAGAGTTGTACATTTGTTACAATTGAGGAACATACATTAATACATCATAGTCACCCAGAGTCCACAGCTACATGCAGGTTCACTCTTGTGCTTGTACTTCATGTGGGTTTGGACAATTATAAAATGACCTGCACCATCATTATAGTATAACACAGAGCATGTTAACTTCCTTAGGATCATATATTTTTAAACATGAATGGGATATTTTCTCCTGCATAGGGAACAGAATAAACAGGACGAAATGTCAGCCTTCATTTGGCAAGTCATTCAGTCAAGACTATTACCAGATTTTAGATATGGATTGCTCAAAAAAAGCAAATTTTGCATAACAGTTTTAATTTTTAAAATATGTCATTCTAAGCATTGTCATTCTCCACTATTAAGTGAAAAATTCCAAGCAGTTTTTAAAATCAAAAGACAAATCATCCTTTTCAATTTCGAGGAATTGATTCATAGCATGTCACTCCAAACCAAGCCATTCACGGGCTGCTTTATAAATTAAGGTACAGCTCTTCTTTTAGCCTCTTGGATAGTACTGTATTCTTTCAAAGATATTTGGAATATTTCTTTAGCATTAGAATAGCAAAATTTGCTTTCTTGTTCCAAATATCATTTTGATTTTCATTGTTCTTTAGTTAATGAACTTCAGTAGCTTTGAAAGGTCTTTTCATTCTTGCATAAATGTGAAAAGTGGTATATACCAATTAACATAAAAATATTCTCTTTCAAAATCTTGGTAAGAATGGATTGGGTACATCAAAAAACAAAACAAAACAAAAACCATTGATATTGTATTTCAGTATTTGGTTCTTAATTAAGAATGATACTAAATGATAAAAACCTCTAAGTAATGACTCCTCTCTTCAAGAATACAGTCAGCTATAGGAGAAGTGTGGCAATTAAATGTATACCTGAACAGATCCGATCTATCTGTAGAGTGCTCATCCTACAGTACATAAAACAGGTCATTGTTAAATTATTTGAAATGGTAAGCCATTAGAAAGCCAATGCAGTGTAAGAAAATATTATTCCAATGTAAAACAAAATTCTTCAAAGTGGCTATAATGAAAGGCCTAGCAATAGCCATTTCATAAAATGAATTCTATCAAACAGCAGAGCAGCCCATAAAATGAAATTATGTTCTCTCTGTATATGTCAGCACCAATGATATCTAATCAATAACTCTGCTGCTGTCAAGCTCAGGTAGAATTTGTCTGGAGGAAAAACACATTGCATAGTCTATCTCTGTGATTCCATATAGAAATGTTCATTTATTTTAACCAAAACATCTTTCCAGAAAAGTAAAAGAGTGACAGTTATACTTTTAGATGATTTATATTTTTAGTGACTTGAAATGTTTCTAATATAACTTGGAATAGGTTGAACAGAGAATTGGAACATTTGCATTTATTTCTCAACAACATTCTGTTTGACAAATGTTTATTTACCCTGTTTGTTGAATTTACATAATAAGAAAAGGAAAAAAAAACAGGAAGGAGAATTTCCATGACATATAATGCTCATATAGTTAATTAGAATTATCAATTTGGTGTTTTCTGAAATTTGAAAGCACCAAATTTTTAGAAAGGTGTTGTCTTTTATTAGAACCAAGTATCACAAATATGTCAATAATAGACACTTTGTTACTTGTTTAGAGTAATAATACAATTGTTTAGAGCAACAATACAATGTGTTACTTGTTTACAGTTTTACCATCAACAATGCTTTTATATAATTATGATTTTAGCACTTACTCAGTGCTTGTAAGATATGGATTGTTTCTCCTGTGAGCATGTTATGAAATCAATATTTTAAGGTTCTAACAATCTTGTTCAAGATCTTTTAAAATAAGATGTGGAACCAAAATTTATCTATAAGTCTATTTCATTCCAAGGCTCAGATCAGTAGTGCATTTCATAAATATCATTTTATTAATTTTGATGAGAACGCTCTGCTGCCCAGCAAACACGTGTCATAGTTCTTGGTGCTATACAATTGTTGACTGCACTCCATTGACCCTAGCCTCTCACTCATCATTGAGATTCAGTTTCCCTACTTGTTTAAAAAAAAAAAAAAAACAACTCCAGTAAATGGCTTCCAACACTTTGCCTGTCATAATATTTTACTTTCTCTTTTCTCCCTTAGAAGCCCATATTTTTATTGGGCATGAGTCATTTTTGTTCCTATCTCCATAACAGGGAACATAAGAAATAAATATAGATGAGACTCAAAAGTCATACTATTTTCCAATAACAGTATCTTTTACTGTGATTATTTGACGCTTTGGGGATACATCCAATCAATTCAAGATGTGAAGATACTACACTTGAGTAGTGTCCCTCAAATTTTCTAATCCTTCCCCTCTTACTACTTTAGTTCTACCAAATTTGTCAGTTCTTTTGTACTGCTGAAACACTGCAGGGAGAGTCTGCCACTGTTCTCATTTAAATGTCCAATAAATCATACATATTGATTACAGACTACCATTGGAAATTATCACCATTTGGTTACAAAGGATCAAAAGTTCTGACCCATTCTCATAAAATTCCAAAACATGTAATCTGGCTACTGTTATCACCGCCTTCCCTCTTTCTCTTGACTGCTGTTCCTCTCCAGTTTACTCCCCAAAGACGTCATATCTCTTTGTACTTTGCAAAGTGAATCTTCCTTTTCCAGAAAAGGCCAGAGGATCAGGCATTGCAGCTACAGAAGACACCTAAGTAAAAGTGATTTTACTTTTACTTGAGTGGCTCAGCATGTACAGATAACTAGCACAGGTGAGTGGTATAAGTTTATAAAACAGGAGGGTTACTTTTGTATTGACATTCTCATACCTTTTTTTTTTTTTTGATAAATTAACGATTCCTTCCTTAGTATCACTGAATGTGTTCCACAGAGTTGTATTTATGTGTTTAGCTACTAGAAAGGTACCGCTGGGGTGAATTGGTTTTATATTTACCTTTGTAAAACTTGAAGCAAGCACCATGCTTGCCTACCATAGTAGGCAGTTACCCATTTGAAATGATTCAATAATTTATGAGCCAGTTTCAAGATTTCAGAGCACTGACACTTTTAGAAAAAGCCCTTAATTTTATATCACAAAAGATACGTTATTTCAGTGCCAGTCATATGCTATAAATGTTCACTTTGGATTTTGTGATCTTATGCACTGGAAATAGAAAGTAGAATTTCAATAACTATTAACTTTTAAAAAGGTAAATTATTGGTTGTTCAAAACATTACATAGTTCTTGATATATCATATTTCACACTTTGATTCAAGTGGGTTATGAACTCCCATTTTTACCCTGTATACAGATTGCAGAGTCACATCAGTTACACTTACATTGATTTACATATTGACATACTCATGTCTGTGTATTCAGCTGCCTTTCCTATCCTCTACTATCCCCCCTCCCCTCCCCTCCCCTCCCCTCTTCTCTCTCTACCCCCTCTACTGTAATTCATTTCTCCCCCTTGTATTATTTTTCCCTTTCCCCTCACGTACTCTTGTATGTAATTTTGTATAACCCTAAGGGTCTCCTTCCATTTCCAAGCAATTTCCCTTCTCTCTCCCTGTCCCTCCCACCTCTCATCCCTGTTTAATGTTATTCATCTTCTCATGCTCTTCTTCCCTACTCTGTTCTTAGCTACTCTCCTTATATCAAAGAAGACATTTGGCATTTGTTTTTTAGGGATTGGCTAGCTTCACTTAGCATAATCTGCTCTAATGCCATCCATTTCCCTCCAAATTCTATAATTTTGTCATTTCTTAATGCAGAGTAATACTCCATTGTGTATAAATGCCACATTTTTTTATCCATTCGTCTATTGAAGGGCATCTAGGTTGCTTCCACAGTCTTGCTATTGTGAATTGTACTGCTATGAACATCGATGTAGCAGTGTCCCTGTAGCATGCTGTTTTTAGGTCCTTAGGGAATAGACCCAGAAGGGGAATAGCTGGATCAAATGGTGGTTCCATTCCCAGCTTTCCAAGAAATCTCCATACTGCTTTCCAAATTGGTTGCACCAATTTGCAGTCGCACCAACAATGTACAAGTGTACCCTTTTCCCCACATCCTCACCAGCACTTGTTGTTGTTTGACTTCATAATGGCTGCCAATCTTACTGGAGTGAGATGATATCTTAGAGTGGTTTTGATTTGCATTTCTCTGACTGCTAGCGATGGTGAGCATTTTTTCATGTACTTGTTGATTGATTGTATGTCCTCCTCTGAGAAGTGTCTGTTTAGGTCCTTGGCCCATTTGTTGATTGGGTTATTTGTTATCTTATTGTCTAATTTTTTGAGTTCTTTATATACTCTGGATATTAGGGCTGTATCTGAAGTGTGAGGAGTAAAGATTTGTTCCCATGATGTAGGCTTCCTATTTACCTCTCTTATTGTTTCTTTTGCTGAGAAAAAACTTTTTAGTTTGAGCAAGTCCCATTTGTTGATTCTAGATATTAATTCTTGTGCTATGGGTGTCCTATTGAGGAATTTGGAGCCCGACCCCACAGTGTGTAGGTCGTAGCCAACTTTTTCTTCTATCAGATGCCTTGTCTCTGGTTTGATATCAAGCTCCTTGATCCATTTTGAGTTAACTTTTGTGCATGGCGAGAGAAAGGGATTCAGTTTCATTTTGTTGCATATGGATTTCCAGTTTTCCCAGCACAATTTGTTGAAGATGCTATCCTTCCTCCATTGCATGCTTTTAGCTCCTGTATCAAATATAAGAAAGTTGTAGTTTTGTGGGTTGGTTTCTGTGTCCTCTATTCTGTACCATAGGTCCACCTGCCTGTTTTGGTACCAATACCATGCTGTTTTTGTTACTATTGCTCTGTAGTATAGTTTGAAGTCTGGTATCGCTATACCACCTGATTCACACTTCCTGCTTAGCATTGTTTTTGCTATTCTGGGTCTTTTATTTTTCCATATGAATTTCATTATTGCTTTCTCTATTTCTACAAGAAATGCCATTGGGATTTTGATTGGCATTGCATTAAACCTATAGAGAACTTTTGTTAATATCGCCATTTTGATGATGTTAGTTCTGCCTATCCATGAACAGGGTATATTTTTCCATCGTCTAAGATCTTCTTCAGTTTCTCTCTTTAGGGTTCTGTAGTTTTCATTGTATAAGTCTTTTACCTCTTTTGTTAGGTTGATTCCCAAGTATTTTATTGTTTTTGAGGATATTGTGAATGGAGTGGTTGTCCTCATTTCCATTTCAGAGGGTTTGTCGCTGATATACAGGAATGCCTTTGATTTATGCGTGTTGATTTTATATCGTGCCACTTTGCTGAATTCATTTATTAGCTCTAATAGTTTCTTTGTAGACCCTTTTGGGTCTGCTAGGTATAGAAGCATGTCATCTGCAAATAGATAAATAAAAAAAATAATAAAAATAAAAAATAAAATATTATTTCCATGAAATGAAAAAAAAAGATGCAGTAATTCCACTAATCTTGGAATAAATAAGGAAATCAATGTCCTCCAGTCAACATCCTGAAATATGAAAAAGAGCTTGACAGAATACTGGAACTCTCTGGAGCCAGGAGAGCCCCAGCAGCTAGCTGATTGAAGTAGACAGCAGACTGGTGTTTTTTTGAAACACACTTAGGCTTGGTGTGAAAATGGTGGATAGAATGACCACAGGGCACCTCATCTCTGGCAGAAGGCAAAGCTCTTAAGTTATTGAGGACTTTGGGGGAATAGGAATCTTCTTGGGGCCAAGGTATGTTCAATGGTGATCATCCTGCTTGAACTATTTTAATAGAAAATACTAAGAAAGACATATTTATTCTTAAACTTTTAATAAAGAATATTTATTCTTAAAAAAAATAAAAAAATAAAAAGGTAAATTAAAGCCAATCAGAGGCATCTCTTGACTAAGTGGGGAAATTAGAGAAGGAACCAAACATATTAGTCAAAAAGGAAGGAAGACTACAACCTGAGGCCAATTTTATTTTTTTATTGGAGTGAGAACAGAGGAAAACATTTTAATACTAAATGGGCTTTTCCCTCCCTAGAATTCATCTGCTTTTAATTTTTCTCATTTATGTAAAGCTTTAACTGTGGTTACTGGTCAATTGAAAAACACACAGGATATTAAATTGCAAACAAGACTGTTAAAACAAACAAACAAAAAAACTCACAAAAAGCATTAGTTACACGAGTGCCTCATGGGGAAATCTGGTTTCATATTAATCAAGCATAATTATGAGTCAAGCATAATTAGATAACCAAAATTAAGAAATAGGAAGGGATTGGGAATGTACAGTGAGGTATATCCTTATAATTATGATAGATTATATTGCAAAACAATTTAACATCCAATTTTTAGAAATTTATTTCCAGCTGAAGAAAAGCAGAAGTCACAGAATCAAAGCAGAAAAGGGTAAAGTCTCAGAGACACAAAATTCAATTGTTTTGTTAAATGAAAAATGTTCATTTGTGAGACAGTATTTAGTCATAATTGTGTAGAGTAATAATAATTTACTTTCTTGGATACCACCATTTTATGTAAATACATCAAATTATTCACTTCATAGTATTATGCACTTCCCCCCACCCAAGTGCCCAAATTTGAAAGTTACCATTGGATTTATATTAATTATTTTACCACACTGAATATTCATTCCATGCAAGTAGGGGAAATTTCTATTTTTTCTTATTATCCGTGTAAATATACTATAGTATAGTAAGTGACTATATAACAAGAAAAAAAAATGTTTACAGTTGCTAAATAAATGAAGTATATACATTAAAAAACTGAATTAATCCATACCATTTTAATCTCATAAATGTCTAGAATGTTTATTTGTATTGTAAAGTTAAATAATATAAAAGCAAAGAATTTAAGTGTTGTTTTATTCCTGGTTGCTATTTACCCAAAAGAAGATTCAAAGACTCAAGGTCAAGAGTCTTATTGGTAATCACATGGAATTTTTCCCTTGAATGCAACAATGTTTCAACATAAGCAAATTAATATTAATAGAATAAAGGACAAAAAACAAAAACCATATGATCATTTCAATAGATATAGAGAATCATTTGTCAAAATTCAGTATCTTTTCATTATAAAAACTCTCAACAGAGAAAAAATGTATCTCAATAAAAAATAAGTCATAAATGATAAGACCATAGCAAACAACACAGTTATCAGTGAACATTTAAAAGCTTTTCTTTATATCAGGTTAAACAAGGATGCTCACTTTCCCCACCCCTTCAAAATAAACTTGAAAATGCAAATAAGTCTATAGCAAGAAACAACCTCATCAAGAAAAAGGCAAAGCATCTGACAGATATTTCTCAAAAGAACACATAAATGACCAAGAAATTCACACACACACACACACACACACATACACACACACACAAAATGTTCAACCTGACCCTTAATCATCAGGGAAATGCTTATTAAAATCAAAATGAGATATCATCTCAATCTTGTAAGGGTAGCTATGACCAAAGAGATGAAAGACAACAAGAATTGGCAAGGATAAAAATGAATCCTGGTAAAAATATTGGTGGAAATGTAAATTAGTACAGCCATCAGTATAATATGAAGTTTCCTCAAAAAAAACTTAAAATAGAAATACCATATGATTCAATAGTCCCACTTCTGGGCATATATATATACAATAATTTAAAAAAAAAGTTGTTGAAGATGCATTCTTAATATATAGAGGTAAATAGAGAAATGGAAAAACGGGTAAAGAAAATTTAGTCTCTCTCTCTCTCTCTCTCTCTCTCTCTCTCTCTCTCTCTCTCTATATATATATATATATATATATATATATATATATATATATATATATAAAATACTACTCAGTCTTAAAACAGGAATTTATGTTATTTGCAACAACCTGGATAAACTCAGAGGATATCATGATAAAATAAATCAGCCAAACAGAAAGAAAAATGCTACATGATTTCACTCACAAGTTGAATTTTAAAAAGTCAAATTGATAGTATTTGAGAGTAGATTTGTGGTTGCCAGAGTCCAGGTCCTTACACATGCCAGGAGCATGCTCTACCACTGAGCAATTTATACTGTCCCCAAATTTAATTTCCACTCCAAAGCTAATTTCCACTCCATCTTGACTCATCTTTGTTACATTCCTTAGAAGATTTTAACTGGTGAAAATCTGTTTCTTTTGCTAGTTATTTTAATATTACTAAAATAATTAATGTGTTCATATTATAACATTTTAATTTCTCAAGTTACCTAAACTTCTAATTTCCATACTTGAGAACACAACATTCTCTTCTCTAAACCCAGTTATCTAATGTGGATGTTCAATCTCTTTCCAGAATGCTTGCTGTTAACAACACTCTTCTACACAATATATACTTATCAGTGACACACTGTAGCCCCAGGAGTTGGGCATTATTGTTATCCTATTGAGACAACTGAAGTACAGAGTTAATGATCTGCAATATGTCCATAGTCAACAAGTTGTGAGATTAACAATATTCATTACTAGGATGTTGTGTTACTCAGCTTTTCATCACTTTGACAAAATACCCGAGAAAACCAATTTAAAGGAATAAGATTTGTTTTGGCTCATGGTTTTGGTTGTTTCAATCCATGGACACTTGGTCCCAATATTATGGTCTTCTAGTAAGGCAGAACATCATGGTGAAAGTACAAGGTAGTTGAAAGCTGCTCAGTTCATGGTGGCCAGGTCTAATCTTGAGATCTCTGATCCATTTTGAGTTAAGTTTTGTACAAGGTGTTGGAAAAGTGTAAAATTTCATCATTTTGCATGTGGACATTCAATTTCCCACCACCACGTATTCTAAAGTCTATTGTTTCCTCATTCAGTGTTCTTGGCAACTGTGTAAAAAAAATCATTTGACCATGTATATAAGGATTTATTTTCATTCTATTTCATTCATCTGTATGTCTTTGTGTATGCCAGTACTATATTTTTGTGAATATTGACATTTTAAAATGAGTTTTGAATTTAATAAGTATGAGTTTTTCAAACTTTCTCTATTTTTGTGAAGTTATTTTGACTGTCTGGGGGTCTCTGGAGATTCTATACAAATTTTAAGATGGGTTTTTATTTCTTAAAAAAAATACCATCACTGAGATTTTAATAGGGATTACCATGAATCTGAAAATTGCTTTGGTAGCACTGGCATTTTAACATTTCTAACTCTTCCAGACTATGAACATTAGATTTGTTTTCTTTTGTTTACATCTACTTTAATTTCTTTCAACAATGTTTTGCACTTTTCATTGTATAAGACATACCTTCCTGGTTAATTTCTAAGAATTTTGTTCTTTTGGTGCTATTGCAAATGAAATCATTGTTGTGATTTCCATTTCTGTTGTTCATTGCAAGTATATGGAAGTATAACTGTTTTTTTGTGGATTGCTACTAAATTTTTTTTATAGATTTTTTGTGCTTCATTTTCTATATCACCATCATCTTCTGTGCTTATATGATATTTTTAAGTAAAATGTTTTAAATTCCATTCTTATTTCTTTTATGTACATCCCATAGATATTTTCTTTGTGTTTTATAATGAGAATTACATTTAGCATCCTAAAGTTCTAGCACTCTGGATTGAATTTGTACCAGCTAAGAATGTTCTCATCTTGTTCCCATTTTTCAATTATGGATGTAACAAGTCTGCATCTTTATAAATTATGTACAAAAATATAAAATAATAACAGTTTTAAATGCACTGGTCTCTTAAATTGTATAGAAAACCACATGTGGATTCATTTAAAATGTTACAAAATTAGCTTTTATAATTGCCCATCTATTTACCTTTATTGAGACCTTTATTTTTGCAGATGGATTTAAGTTATTGTCCAGTGTCCTTTTTTATTTCCCTGCAAGACTCCTTTGATCATTTCTTGCAGATCAGCCCAAGTAGTAACAAAGGACCTTTCTGTTAGGTATATTAGACTCTCGTCACTATTCTATAATCATTTTTCCTTCTCTTTTTCAAACTAAATACTTTTCTATCTTCAAGCTCACTGATTCTTCTGCCTTCTAAAATTTGCCTTTTAATCTCACTAATGACTTTTCATTTCAGTTATTGTCACTTTCAGCACAATAATTTATTTTCAATTTATATTCATGTTATCTCTTTACTGATATTTCTGTTATATTCATATTTTCTTTGAATTTCTCTATATCTCTCATGATTCTTGATCATTATTAAGATTGTATTTTAACATCTTTGTCTACTTGATCTGCTATCAAGCCTTTTAAAATGCAATTTGTTTTAATTTTATTTCATTTAAATGCATCACACTTTCCTTTTTTCTTGTATGAATTTTAAATGTGTTTTTGGAAACGAAACATTTAGTACCTCATTTATTCAGTAACTCTGAAGTTTGGATTTTTCCTCTTATGTAGGATTTTTTGATATTTGGTTACTATGTTTTTTTATTATCTTTTTGATTGTTATACTCTGTGTGATGAGAGTCAAAAGCATCCTGGGTTCCAGAATAGATACATATTATATTAGATGTATTTTCAAATTTTTATTAATTAATTTATTTTAATTAGGTATATATGATAGCAGGATGCATTTTGATTAGTTGTACATAATTGCAGCACAACTTTTCATTTGTCTGGTTGTATATTAGACATATTTTGCTAAAGCAATTGTAGTTCTGGTGGGGAAATAGATTCCCAGGGCTGCCTATGCCTGAAGAGCACAGTAGTATTTTCTCTCTTCTTATTTAGTTTGTCTTCATTGTTTAGCCATTTCCTTTAAAAATTCTCAGTCCAGAGGAGTTTTTCTTTAATTCCTTCCCACTGACTTCTGTCCTTCCTCCCTTGTGGACCCTAAGCTTTCTAGTCCTGTTCTATTATTGATATTCTAGAACCCCACTACATTTTTTTTTAGGTTTAGATTTTTAGTTTCTTGTTCCATGCTTTATTTTGTCTAATTCTCACATTTGCCGAAGCAAATGGTGATTATGAATAAAACCACTATAGTCAACAATATGTGGACAAAATTATATTTTTGTGTGAACTTTTTTTTTAAATTAAAAAATTTTAAACTGAAACACAAAACCACAATGTTGTATCTACTTATGGGGTACTATGGGGTGTTTCAATATGTGTATAATTTATATAATGTTTAATTCAGAAAAAACATCTCTCTCCTCAAGCATTTATCATTTCTTTATGATGAAAACTTTCAAAATCCTTTCTTCCAGCTTTTTCAGCTATAGAGCATGCCATTATTATCTGTGATCACCCCGAGTGCAATAACACATCAGAACGTTTTACTCCTGTCTAAATCTTAGTCCCCATTGACCAACATGTTTCTCTTCTCTCCCTTTCCCCTACTCTCCCCGGCCTCTGCTCATCATCTTTATAGTCTTAAACTCTATGAGATCAATTTATATCCCATGTATCAGTTAGATCATGTGATACTTGTCTTTCTGGCTTATTTCACTTGAACTAATGATCTCTTGCTCAATATATGTTGTTACAAAGGACAAGATTTCATTCTTTTTATGGATATATACCCAGTAGTGAAACTGTTGGCTCATATGATACTTTTATCTTAAATTTCTTGAGAAATCTCAATATCATTTTCCATAAGGGCTATAATAATTTATTTCCCATACTCAGTTTGCAAGATTCCGTATTATCTATATCTGTGCTAGCATTTGTTATCTTTAGTCTTATTCAAATAGCCAGTCTTGTGTGATGATATCTCTCTGTGGTTTTCATTTACAGTTCCTTGATAATTAGTGATGTTGAGTATTTTCTTCATATACCCATTAACCATTTGTATGTCTTATTTGGAGAAAATGTCTACTTAGGTCTATTGCCCAAATTTTCAGTGATGTTATTTGCTTAATTATTTTTTGCTATTGTTTTTTAGTTACTTAGGTCTTCTGAATACTAACCTCTTGTTAAATTTAGTTTGCAAATATTTCCTCCTATTTTTTTTACCTATAGGTTGTTTCTTCACTTTAGTTTTCCCTTTGTTATGCAGAAGCTTTTTAGTTTTATAAGTACTATTTGTTTGCTTGTGTTTCCTGTCATCTTAGGGTCTTATCTAAAAATGCTTACAATTTCCAATTTCCTGAAGCATGTCCCATAATTTTTCTGATGGTAGTTACATAGCTTCAGATCTTAAGTCTTTAATCATTTTTAGTTGATATTTGTAACTGGTGAGAGAAAGGTGTTTACTTTCGTTCTTCCGGATGCAAATGTCAATTTACTAATCACAATTTATTGAAAGGTCTGTCCCTTCTTCAATGTATGTTTTTAGTAACTTTGCTAAAAATCAATTGGCTAGAGTTATATGGCTTTAATTTTAGGATGTGTATTCTGTTCCATTGGTCTATGTTTCTACAGTTTTGGAGTATATTTTAATGTCAGTTAATGTAATGTTTCCCACTTTGCTCCTTTCACTGAAGGTGACTTGGGCTACTTAGAATTTTTTTCAAGGTTCCACAAAAATTTTACAATTGTTCCTTCTAGTTCTATGAAAAATGTCATTGTTATTTTTTATAAAGGTTGAATTGTCTCTGTAGGTTGCTATGGGTACAATGAACATTTTAACAATATTCATTCTTCCAATTCATGAACATGGGATGTCTTTCCATTTTGTATGTGTGTTTGTATGTGTTTGCATCCTCTTCAATATATTTCATCACTGTTTTATAGTTTTTATCATATAGTCATTTGCTTTTGTTAAATTTATTCTTAAGTATTTCTTGGTAAGTATTGCAAATGGAACTACTATCTTGATTTCAATTTTAGATAACTTTCTATGGACTGTAGATTTTGTTTTGGTTCCTGAAATTTTGCTGAATTTGTTTATTCGTACTAATAGTTTGTTCTTGTTGTTGTTTTGTGTGTTTGTTTAATGGGCTTATTTGGGTTTCCTATATATAAGATTATGGCATTTGCAAACAGTGACAGTTTGTTTTGGTCTTTTCCAAGATGAATGTACTTTAGCTCTTTCTCTTGTATAATTTTTCAGGATAAGCCTTCCAGTCCTATATTGAATAAAAGATGTAAAATTTAGCATACTTTTGACACAAGCCTTTAACACAATTGAAAAAATACCTTGAGGTGCTACTGCTACATTGTATGGTAAGACAATATTTAGTGTAGTGGAAATCTGCAAAATTTTCATCCAAAGTGAGATGCCTTTTTTATTCTTACCAACTTTAAATCTGAGTTCTTTTTGCTTTATGACATCAATATCAGTTGATATGTGACAGTTTTATAGATTTTAGCCATTCTAATATGCATATAGTGCTATCTCATTTAATATGAAATTCCCAAGTGAAATATGATATTGAGTACTTGTTCCAATGTTTCCTACTTGTAACTCCTATTTGAAAATGTGTCAGTTCAGATCTTTTATCAACTTTTCAAGTATGAGTTTGAGAAGAAATTGAACGAGTAAATTAAATTTTAGTGATTTTTGTACAGGCCCAGTTATTTAAATTTGACAAGGTGTTACTGGGTGGATTTGTTTGTTTGTTTCTTGGTTTTTACTTCACTCCTTTTACTATAGACACTCAATAGATTCCTTAGTATATGAATGCATGTTCTTAAAAAAAACAGTATTTTGTTATTCTTATTTATAAAATATTCCCTGATACTATTCCATTATCTCTAGTTTGCTGAAAATAATATTAATTGGGTTTTTGTACATTTGTATTAATTGTACATTTTATCAAAGCTCTCATACTTTCAATATTTTTTATCTGTTTTCAAAGGAGTTTTCTTAAATTTATCTTTGTGCTGTATTTTTCTAGAAATCATCTTGTCCCACAGTATTGCTTTTCACATAATTTTGTTCTTGTTTTGTAAATTCAATACATTCTTGAAAAAAAATATATATATATATAACTTTCTTTTAAAATACCTTATTTATTTCAGAGTAATGTTTTAAAAAATCTTATTCTGTTTTTAAGCTTGTTTCAGGGATTCTTGAAATGCTTAATGATTTTGCTTCTCTGTTTTAGAAGAAATTAGGAAAAAGCTGATGAATTTCTTTGTACATGGTTAGAAATTTTTTAATGGCAGATTTAATATTATATTAATCAGAAATTCAGGAGCTATTTATTATAAAGAAATCCTAAACGTCCAAGTATGAGGAAATTTCACTGGGATGCTCTTCACTATTTTAGCAGTTGTTTAAGGGAATTTACAGGATCAGAATTTCAATTATTTCCTGGTCTTAGAACTTGTTTCACTGTAGTACTCAAGTATAATTGGAATTTGCTAATTTTGAGCCTCTCTGAGCTCCAAAAGGTAGAGCTTTGAAAATGTAGAAAACTTTATACTGCTCATTTTTCTTCAGTAATTGCTAAATGTATCTGAACTTTTATCTATACACATAAGTGTTTTCACATCCATATACATTTGTTATGGTATAGTTATGAGGTGTCCCCTAAAAATATCACGTGTGAATCAATGCAAGAAAATTTAGAGGTGAAATGATTGGGTTATGAGAGTCATAATCAGAGCATTAATCCCCAGACAGTGATTAACTGGATGGGAACTGTAAGCAGGTCGGGTATAGCTGTAGGATGTGGGTCCCTGGTTGGGGGGTAACTTTCAGGTAAATATTTTGTCCTTGTTGATCCAAGCTTTCTCTACTTCCTGGTGGCATGTTCCCAACTGCTTTCTTCTGGCACATACTTCTGCCATGATGTTCTGAGAACTCTAAAAGCATGAACCCTCAAAGAAACTTTTCCACCTCTTGTTCTTGTCAGGCATTTTGGTCACAGCATAAACATTAGGAGTCTCAGAATTTACTAAAAGATTTTAAAACAATGCAGCCTAATAAATTTATTTTTTTCCTGTGAAAATTTTTAAAAATAATGCATCAAAAGGAGATCAAACTAGTTGCCAGAAAAAGTAGAATTTTGTGTTAGAGTTTTGTGTTAAATCAGAGTTTATTCATTCCTTGAAAGCTATTCTCCTGTCTTGCATATTCAATGCTAGATTACCCTATGACTCACTGAGATGTCACTAAACCCTACTTAAAATATTTATTATTATGAGCTAAAGAAGTAAGGAAGAGTGACATTTCTACTACTTAAAGAGGAACAGTCAGAGCTTTATCAGAAAGCTACATTGCTTTCCGGGAAGTATGAAGAGATTGTAAATTGAAAAGAGAATATCTAAGTGTAGAAGAAGAATCTAGCAGAAGACACAATGGATTCATTGAAGAAATTTTCCCATGAGAACTTCTCGTGGCTGATTATGGCTATATAAATATTGCAATGACCTTACTCCTCCATCACACACACATATTGCCATCACCTTGAGTGTCCTCAGTCTTCAACTCTGTTGTGAAATTTGGTACACTCCTTTTGAGCTATCAGTGATGAAAGTAAAGATATCTTTTAAACTTCTGATAAAGCAAATATCTAACATAAATTAAGAAAAAATGTTGTCACTATTACCGGGTACTTTGAGACAAGGATTCCCCATGACTTACCAGGAAGAACAAATGTTTATCTGAAAAATACTTTTGTATCTGTAAAATAGACACCTCTAATCTGATACTGTCTCTTCAGTGCTCAACTATATCTACTGTTCTGGCTGTGACAAATGTCCATTTCAACTCATCTTCTCTCCCCACCTATAAACATTTTCGTGCTGCATTTCAGTCTTTCCATACCAGTTGTTGGATTTTTAAAAATTATTTTTATAAAGAATTTCCCTGAGGAATAACAGTTCATAGAGCTACTTCATCCTTTGTGTTGTGCATCTTGTCTGGGGATTTTCAGGCATCACACATCCTTCACAAATATGATGCATTGTTAATGATAGCCAAGAAGACATTGTTGCACAGAAGCACTGAAGACATAGCTGCTCTGAAAATATTTTTCTAACCACCTGAAGGTTAGGGTGGGAGGATTTCTCAGTTTAAACTTGAAAAGCTTATCTCATATACTTATGTAGAAGGTTGGCCTTGACTAAATGGTTACAAATTAAATATTACTGATTTCTGTTTCACTGCTTTGTGACAGCTGCCCTTTTACTGTTTAAAACAACAACAGCAACAAAAATTAAGAGACACAGTGAGCTAATGACCATTAATAGGAGCTCAATACCACTATAAATTAATAATAAGTGTCATACTTTGGATGACATTGTTGACCACCATTGTGAACTTGTAGCCTAAAATACATAAGCACAACATTGCAAGACATTAAAAAATCTTGAATTCAGAAGAGTTGATCTCATAAAATTTTTCTGTAATGTCATTTTTATCAGTGCATTATAATACCTTCTCTATCCCCCTAATCTTCTTGCTCTACTGTATTTATCTCCCTTGTATTATTAATATTGTCATTTAAATAAGTACATTGTAGTTATATATGTGTGTGTGTGTGTGTGTGTGTGTGTGTGTATGTATATTTATGGGATTCCTTGGGTATATTCACCCATGTAGATTGCATAATTTGGTAGATTTCATCTCTCAGGGCTTCCCCATACCCTTTCTTCCCCAACTCCCCTCAATCTCATTCCTCTTTACTTTCTTTCCCTATAACCTTTCATACAGAGTAACATTTGAGTTATATCCAGAGATGATGTAACACAGATGAACATAAGCTGTGAAGATAGAAATAAGAGATTAAAATTTTTATGTTGAGTTCAAAATTCAACCTCTTATTTAGACCCTGACACTTAGGATTACAGATATGAGTTTGGAAGTAAATGTCAATTCACTGAAGTTAATAGAATATTTATGGGGAGCCACAAAGATGCATGCATTGTTGTACCAGCAATCCAAGAAGTTTGACTAGGCAATCCAGGTGAATTTCCAGGAGCTGCAAGCAGAACTTCTAGCACAGGTCTACAAAATGAACCAGAAGGTCAGTGGAATTGAGCTGTTATGGTCATGGCACATTGTACTGCCCCTTAGAGAGATAACTGATATGAAACTATTATTTTACTTATATTTCTGTGTTGTACATATCACACAAATATGTCTTGTGACAAAGCTTATCTCATAATCATGCAAAGAGGAAAATTCTGGGAAAATGTAGTTGCCACTGAGATAAACTGAAACAGTACAAAACTACTCTAATTGGTAATAATGAAAGTTTACAAGATTGCACAACATGTGCATTGGCTTCCATTTTTACAGTTGCTACACTGAGCAATAGCTGAGTAATTAAAGTCTCACCACTAGAATTGTCATTATTAGAACCCTGGTGGTGCTCTTAGATGGGAAGTCAACCATGGTGCTTTATTGCATAGCTTCCTGTGGATTCCTGCATCTTATGAACAAATAGTGATTCTTTTGATGGAATAACAATAAAAATATACATTTTATAGCTATAAAATGAATAATATACCTATATCTATAAAAACTGATAAGTCCTTCCTCCTCCCCAGCCCTCTACTGCATCTGTGTGTGCATGCATACACACACATACAAACACACAGCATGTAGCCTGAGGTAAAACCACAAATTATCTCAACATTAAAGAGAAAAATTGTTCTGGGTGAGTGTATTTAAGAAAAGTACTATGAATGTGCCCAAAGATGACACATGTTCAAATAAAAGGAAAAAAATTTGGTTTTGATCTAATGGTTTCATTGATTTTTTCCTAAGCAGGACTGTAATTACCTACACAGGAGCTTAAAATAATACAGGCAGTAAATTTCAGGAGTTATCTTATTAAATGAATAGGTTATTTGTATTCTATATGGAAATTAGCTTGTGTGTTTTGACTTTATGCATAAGGCTTGGACCCCCTGGGTATCCTGGGAGGACCAGGCACAGCTGATTTCTTCATCTGCAAGGCAGAAGCCTGACAGCCACAGATGTGAGCTGCTCAGGCTTTAGGTGTGAAAGCAGTTTTGTGAAGCCAGAATCCAGGCAATTAAGCCAGTTTCCCTCCTGGTAAACTGGTAGTTAGCCAGGGCACCGTGAATGCTGCCCACAATGCTCCAGGCAGAGGGGTTGGTGAGATGCAACACCTGAAGCTTTTTGTTGGAAGAGAAGACTCAAAAACAAAATTTGAAGGAACTTGTCTTATGATCATTTTCCTTTAACTCTATATTGTATAGAAAGAGCCAGATACAATATAAAAAACCAGTTCAGTAGCATCATCAATCATGTGTAAATTCTTAGAGTTACTAAACACATTAATTATGTATTGCACATGGCAATATATGTTGGTCCTGCATTATATCACATTTTAATTCTTACAAAACAACCAAGTGAAATTGTATCACTATTGCTACTTAGAGACTAGGAAACTAAGACCCAGGGAAGAGCTGTAATTTACTGAAGGTTATATAGTCTCTAAGTGGACAAGCTAGGACAGAAACTTACTTTAATCCCAGGGTCCACTTTAATATTCTCTGAGCAGACAGAACATACATAAATTAGCAAAATAAGTAGCTAATTTTACTGGCATGCCAAGCCAAGCCTTCTTGGATTTGGCCATGGTTTGAGTATATTGCTTATAAAGCTAGTTCTGCTTTGTCTTTTTTATTTATTATTTTAAGAGATCCTAGTAAATATTAACCTGCCCTTGGCCACATTTTTGAGGGAAAAGTTATAATCATGAATTGTCCCTAGAACACAAAAGGCTAGTTTGTGTTCTGGATGAGGAGGAAGTAAATAAAAAAAAAAAAACAGTATTGGGCAGTCACATTGCCAGGAATTTTGCAAGGTGCTTGTGAGATTCATCACTGAATTATTCCATTAATGATAAACAGTAGCATCCTGTCTCCTTACAAAAGAGGACACCAAAGTCAAAGAGAAAGTAAGTGGTTCAGCTGGATTTGGAGCATGGTCCTATCTAATTCACTAGATGAAAGAGGAAGGCCCAGAATAGGGTAATTGCCACTGTTTGCCTTGCCTTGCAATTGGTGCTCTCAGGTATTATAATTCTCTCTAGAACAATCCTAAAAAGTTAGTAAGTACTCAATATTTTTTTGGTTTTTCATATTCCAAACTTAAATGAGGACCTACAATATTTTTCTTTCTGTGTCTGCCTTCTTTTACTTAGTATGATCATCCTCCAGCTTCAACCACATTGTGCCAAATGGTAAGGCAGGATCTCCTCTTTGATAGATATTTTATTCTATGTGCACATATGTGTGTATATGTGCATGTACATATATAAACTGCAATATTTGTAATATATATATGTAAACTGCTATATATGTTTGTGTGTATAATGGCAGCATGTGCATATGCATGTGTGTTTATGTGTATTTTCTTATCCTTTCATCATCTCACATAGACTTAGTTTTTTTTAAATTTTGTAGATAATATTAATGATATGGTAATGAATATGGGAGTGCAACATATCCTTTTAATGTAGTAGTTTACTCTCCTTTGCATGTATAGGAAATCCCAGAAGAGGGTTTGCTGTGTTGTGTTCTATTTCTTAGCAGTTCTATTTGTATTTATTTATTTTTTTTAGTAATCACTATTCTGTATTCCATAATGGCTGTACCAGTCAGTCTACATTTCCACCAATGATAGACAAGGAGTTCCCTTTCCTTGCATCTTTGTTAATTTTTTTATCATTTGAATTTTCTATTGCACTCATTTTACAAATAAGGAAAAAGACACAGGATTAATTTAGGTTGCATAAAATCCAAAGCTAGTATTTGTCAGAGAAGGTAACTTAATATCTTACTTCAAGGCTATGTTTGTTCCATAAACAGAAACCTCAGATTTCTGAGTGTATACATAAAATATCTAAATAACACACAGAAAATACATACTTTTTCAGCACAATAGAACAAAAACAGATCAGGCTGCGGCGGAGGAGATAACTTCATTGAAACCTGCGGCTACAGCATCTAATAAATTTATAGGAGTAAACAGTAACTCATCAGTCAAACAGAACAAGAAGTAACATGAGCAGCTTCAAAAAGCAAGGAAGAAAAGGAGTACAAACAATGCAGGACAGCCTAAATATTCAGGAGGACCTAGAGTCATCAGAAAAATGGTCATATAAAGAACTCAAGGAACACCTTAGACAGATGGAATGGAACCTTAAAGAGGATACAAGACAGCAAATTCAAGCAGCAAAAGAACACATTGAGAATGAATTACATAAACAGATAAAAGAAGAAGTTAAGCATCTTTATCAGGAGATAGAGATTATAAAAAATAATCAAACAATAATTCTAGAAATGAAGGAAACGACAAACCAAATTAAAAACTCAATTGAGAGTATCACTAACAGAGTGGAGCAAGTAGAAGCCAGAACGTCAGATAATGAAGACAAAATATATCATCTTGAAAAGAGTCTAGACAACTCAGAAAGGCTGGTAAAAAATCACGAGAAAAACATTCCAAGAGTTATGGGATAACATAAAAAAAACAAACTTACGAGTCATCGGGATAGAAGAAGGTACAGAGATTCAAACCAAGGGAATGAGTAACCTGCTGAATGAAATAATTACAGAAAACTTTCCAGAAATAAAAAAGGAAACAGATATACAAATTGAAGATGCATACAGGACACCGAGCACACAAAATCACAGTAGACCAACGCCAAGACACATTGTTATGAAGATATCCAATATACAGAACAAAGAGAAAATATTAAAAGCTACAAGAGAAAGGAGACAGATTACATTCAGGGGTAAACCAATAAGGTTAACAACGGATTTTTCATCACAGACACTGAAAGCAAGAAGGTCATGGAACAATGTATTTCAAACACTGAAAGACAATGGATGCCAACCAAGAATTCTGTATCCAGCAAAATTAAGCTTCAGGTATGACAACGAAATAAAAATCTTTCATGATAAACAAAAGTTAAAAGAATTTGCAGCCAGAAAAGACAACGAAATAAAAATCTTTCATGATAAACAAAAGTTAAAAGAATTTGCAGCCAGAAAACCAGCATTGCAAAGCATTTTGAGCAAAACACTACACGAGGAAGAAATGAAAAACAATAACCAAAACCATCAGTGGGAAGTGCCTCAGTAAAGAAAGAGGGTGAGGGGAAAGATAATCATGGAGAAACAAACTAAATTTTTTTAAAAAAGGATAAATAATCAAACATGGATGGAAGTACAAACCATATATCAATAGTAACTCTGAATGTTAATGGCTTAAACTCTCCAATAAAGCGACATAGGCTGGTATCATGGATTAAAAAAACAAATCCAACAATATGCTGCCTCTAGGAGACACATCTGATTGGAAAAGACATACACAGGCTGAAGGTGAAAGGATGGGAAAAAATATACCACACACACAGTCCTCGTAAGCAAGCAGGGGTGGCCATCCTCACATCGAATAAAATCGACTTCAAGACTAAGTTAATCAAAAGGGATAAAGAAGGACATTATATACTGTTAAAAGGAACCATTCACCAACAAGACATAACAATTATCAATATTTATGCACCAAATAATGGTGCTGCAACATTCATAAAACAAATTCTCCTCAAGTTCAAGAATCAAATAGACCACAACACAATAATTATGGGTGACGTCAACACACCTCTCTCACCATTGGACAGATCCTCCAAACAAAAGTTGAATAAAGAAAATATAGAACTCAATATCACAATCAATAATCTAGACTTAACTGACATATATAGAATATATCAACCATCATCAAATGGATATACTTTTTTCTCAGCAGCACATGGATCCTTCTCAAAATTAGACCATATATTATGCCATAGGGCAACCCTCAGTAAATATAAAGGGGTGGAGATAATACCATGCATTTTATCTGATCATAATGGAATGAAACTGGAAATCAATGATAAAAGAAGGAAGGAAAAATCCTACATCACATAGAAAATGAACAATATGTTACTGAATGATCAATGGGTTACAGAAGACATAAAGGAGGAAATCAAAAAATTCTTAGAGATAAATGAAAATACAGACACAACATATCGGAATCTATGGGACACAATGAAAGCAGTTTTAAGAGGAAAATTCATCGCCTGGTGGTCATTCCTCAAAAAAAGAAAAAAACCAACAAATAAATGAGCTCACACTTCATCTCAAAGCCCTAGAAAAGGAAGAGCAAAACAACAGCAAATTTAGCAGAAGGCAAGAAATAATTAAAATCAGAGCGGAAATCAATGAAATTGAAACAAAAGAAACTATTGAAAAAATTAACAAAACTAAAAGTTGGTTCTTCGAAAAAATAAATACGATCGACAGACCTTTAGCCATGCTAATGAAGAGAAGAAGAGAGAGAACTCAAATTACTAACATACGGAATGAAAAAGGCAATATCACAACAGATGCTACAGAAATACAGAAGACAACTAGAAATTATTTTGAAAACCTATATTCCAATAAAATAGAAGATAGTGAAGACATCGATAAATTTCTTAAATCATATGATTTGCCCAGACTGAGTCAGGAGGATACACACAATTTGAACAGACCAATATCAATGGATGAAATTGAAGAAGCCATCAAAAGACTACCAACCAAGAAAAGCCCAGGACCGGATGGGTATACAGCGGAGTTCTACAAAACCTTTAAAGAAGAATTAATACCAATACTTTTCAAGTTATTTCAGGAAATAGAAAAAGAGGGAGCTCTTCCAAATTCATTCTATGAGGCCAACATCACCCTGATTCCGAAACCAGACAAAGACACCTCAAAGAAAGAAAACTACAGACCAATATCTCTAATGAACCTAGATGCAAAAATCCTCAATAAAATTCTGGCGAATCGAATACAAAAACACATCAAAAAAATTGTGCACCATGATCAAGTAGGATTCATCCCTGGGATGCAAGTATGGTTCAATATACGGAAATCAATAAATGTTATTCACCACATCAATAGACTTAAAGATAAGAACCATATGATCATCTCGATAGACGCAGAGAAAGCATCCCTTTATGTTCAAAACATTAGAAAAACTAGGGATAACAGGAACTTACCTTGACATTGTAAAAGCTATCTATGCTAAGCCTCAGGCTAGCATCATTCTGAATGGAAAAAAGTTAAAGGCATTCCCTCTAAAATCTGGAACAAGACAGGGATGCCCTCTATCACCACTTCTATTCAATATAGTTCTCGAAACACTGGCCAGAGCAATTAGACAGACGAAAGAAATTGAAGGCATAAAAATAGGAAAAGAAGAACTTAAATTATCACTATTTGCAGATGACATGATTCTATACCTAGAAGACCCAAAAGGGTATACAAAGAAACGACTAGAACTAATAAATGAATTCAGCAAAGTGGCAGGATATAAAATCAACACGCATAAATCAAAGGCATTTCTGTATATCAGCGACAAAACTTCTGAAACAGAAATGAGGAAAAACACTCCATTCACAATATCCTCAAAAAAAAAAATAAAATACTTGGGAATCAACCTAACAAAAGAGGTGAAAGATTTATACAATGAAAACTACAGAACCCTAAAGAGAGAAGTAGAAGAAGATCTTAGAAGATGGAAAAATATACCCTGTTCATGGATAGGGAGAACTAACATCATCAAAATGGTGATATTACCAAAAGTTCTCCATAGGTTTAATGCAATGCCAATCAAAATCCCAACGGCATTTCTTGTAGAAATAGATAAAGCAATCATGAAATTCATATGGAAAAATAAAAGACCCAGAATAGCAAAAGCAATTCTAAACAGGAAGTGTGAATCAGGCGGTATAGCGATACCAGATTTCAAACTATATTACAGAGCAATAGTGACAAAAACAGCATGGTGCTGGTACCAAAACAGGTGGGTGGACCAATGGTATAGAATAGAGGACACAGAGACTAATCCACAAAGTTACAACTATCTTATATTTGATAAAGGGGCTAAAAGCATGCAATGGAGGAAGGATAGCATCTTCAACAAATGGTGTTGGGAAAACTTGAAATCCATATTCAACAAAATGAAATTGAATCCCTTTCTCTCGCCATGCACAAAAGTTAACTCAAAATGGATCAAGGAGCTTGATATCAAAGCAGAGACTCTGCGTCTGATAGAAGAAAAAGTTGGCTCTGATCTACATATTGTGGGGTCAGGCTCCAAATTCCTTAATAGGACACCCATAGCGCAAGAGTTAATAACAACAATAAACAAATGGGACTTACTTAAACTAAAAAGTTTTTTCTCAGCAAGAGAAACAATAAGAGAGGTAAATAGGGAGCCTACATCCTGGGAACAAATTTTTACTCCTCAGACTTCAGATAGAGCCCTAATATCCAGATTATACAAAGAACTCAAAAAATTAGACAATAAGATAACAAATAACCCAATCAACAAATGGGCCAAGGACCTGAACACACACTTCTCAGAGGAGGATATACAATCAATCAACAAGTACATGAAAAAATGCTCACCATCTCTAGCAGTCAGAGAAATGCAAATCAAAACCACCCTAAGATACCATCTCACTCCAGTAAGATTGGCAGACACTATGAAGTCAAACAACAACAAGTGCTGGCGAGGATGTGGAGAAAAGGGTACTCTTGTACATTGCTGGGGGGACTGCAAATTGGTGCGGCCAATTTGGAAAGCAGTTTGGAGATTCCTGGGAAAGATGGGAATGGAACCACCATTTGACCCTGCTATTGCCCTTCTCGGACTATTCCCTGAAGACCTTAAAAGAGCATGCTACAGGGATACTGCCACATCGGTGTTCATAGCAGCATAATTCACAATAGCTAGACTGTGGAACCAACCCAGATGCCCTTCAATAGATGAATGGATAAAAAAATGTGGCATCTATACTCAATGGAGTACTATGCAGCAATAAAAAATGACAAAATCGTAGAATTTGCAGGGAAATGGATGGCACTAGAGCAGATTATGCTTAGTGAAGCTAGCCAATCCCTAAAAAACAAATACCAAATGTCTTCTTTGATATAATGAGAGCAACTATGAACAGAGCAGGGAGGAAGAGCAGGAAGAAAAGATTAACATTATACAGAGACATGAGATGGGAGGGAAAGGAAGAGAAAAGGGAAATTGCATGGAAAAGAAGGGAGACCCTCATTGCTATACAAAATTACATATAAGAGGTTGTGAGGGGAATGGGAAAATAAACAAGGAGAGAAATGAATTACAGTAGATGGGGTAGAGAGAGAAGATGGGAGAGGAGGGGAGGGGGGATAGTAGGGGATAGGAAAGGTAGCAGAATACAACAATTACTAATAGGGCATTATGTAAAATTGTGGATGTGTAACCGACGTGATTCTGCAATCTGCATTTGGGGTAAAATTGGAGGTTCATAACCCACTTCAATCTAATGTATGAAATATGATATGTCAAGAGCTTTGTAATGTTGTGATCAACTAATAAAAAAAAGAACAAAAACAATTCATATGACAGTAAAAGACTTCTGAGCCTTCCAATACCTGCAATTAAAGTAGGATGCAGTTTGTGAGTTTGGCCCACTGATCATCAAATAGCATTGAATTTTGAAAATTTTCATTCAGTTTTTTTCATACTATGCTTACAAACATAATCTTAGGTGAAACGTGAAACAGTCACAAGAAAAATTATTTGTAGTGAATAAGAAGTGTATTCAAAATACATTTAAAAAAATGCAATGCATATATATGTATATCTAATGTATTGTGAGCTGTATTACCCTAAATGGAAGGAAAAAAAAATCTCAACAAGAATCAAACCAAATATATATATATATATATATATATATACACACACACACACACAAATGTAAATGGAATAATAACAAGCATACTTAAAAATGTCATCCATTCAAAAACTCTATACCCAGTAAGGTCAGTTATTGTATCCAGGAGTATGTCAGCCTGTTCTAACACTGTATTACTTCAAATTCTCCATAAGGATTAAAAGTTTGATTAACATCATTGATTTACTATATGCATACAATTGGTATAGCAAAGTCTAATTAATGGCCATAAAGTATTCAATTGAAGCATATGATAACTCTGGTGCTTTTATATTATTTCTCTCTAAAGAAGAATTATGTACTCTTAGGTACTCCCAGTTCCAGGAAGTGGAGGTTAATTATCTGTACACATGACCCTCTCCCACCTCCAGCTTTGAAAGCGGGAGAGATTCACTGACACCTCATTTCCAAAGAACAAAGTAATGATAAGGAAAAAGAGTAAATGTAGGGCTGGGGATGTGGCTCAAGCGGTGGCGCGCTCGCCTGTCATGCGTGCGGCCTGGGTTCGATCCTCAGCACCACATACCAACAAATATGTTTTGTCCGCCAAGAACTAAGAAATAAATATTTTAAAAAAATTCTCTCTCTCTCTCTCTCTCTCTCTCTCTCTCTCTCTCTCTCTCCTCTCTCACTTAAAAAAAATTCATTAAAAAAAAGAGTAAATGTACAGAGGAGAAACCTATGAAAAACTTTGTTAACCAACTACATGAATCAGTGATGCCAGATGAGCATCATGTGCCCCTTAAATGAGGAGCAGAGAAGATCACATTACCTCTTTAATATTCATTCCAAAACACATAGCACTGGTTTAAGAACAAGGAAAATGTCAAACTTGGATTGCAGGGCATTGTAGAGGATAACTGGTCAGTCTTTAAGACTGTCAAGGTTGTTGTGAGCCAAGAGAAATAAAAGAAACTGTCACTGGCCAGAAGAGACCAAGGAGAGGACAACTAAGTGCTATGAGCATATGAAATTGGGTCCTCCAAACAGAATAAAAGGACAATAGAGAGAAACTGGTAAAATCAAACAAAAGCCATGCGTTTAATTAATAGCAACATATCAATTTCAGATCTTTAGTCTTGAGAAATGTAACTTAGAACCATATGTATCAGAGATGGTTGAAACAACATGTTTATTTTACTGTAATTGCCTGTCTTCATTTCATAGTAAAAGATGGTAAACTTGTCTTTATTTTTTCATGCATATCTCTGTGACTTCACATAAAGTGCATGTATATTGTCAAATAGTTTTATATTTCATGCTTTTAAAATTCCATATAAATGGAAACATATTGTAACACCTTTATTGTACAGTACTGAAAAATTTATCTCTTTACATGCAAAGTTTGAGTCCATTTGTTTCCCTGCTTATTGTAGTCTAGCAAAACATTATATATTCTACTTGTTTGTTAATGGATATTTGGAAAGTCTCCATTTTTCTATTATTGTTAACGATAATGCTTGTGAACATTACTGTACAAATTTCCCTAGTTAAGAGAGTTTCCCTAGAAAAAGGGTCAGAATTTTTTTTTCTTAAGGGACTAGATGCTAAATATTGTAAGTTTTCTTGGCTAAGAAGCAACATTAGGATATTATGTAGTATGTGAATAATTTGAAAATGTTAACCTTTAAAAATATAAAAATTATTTTTCGCTCAAAGGCCATGACCAGATTATGCCCAAGGGCCATAGTTAATGTACTCTCTATATTTGCTATATTGTGAACATACAACTGGTAGATCATAGAGTTTGTACATATTCAACTACACAAAACATTGCTCCAAATCTCCAAAGTGGATGAACAATTTGTTATCCCATCCACATTAGATATAATTTCAGGTTGTCCTATGTGTGGTGATAAGAATTTTGCCAATTCCATGAGTAGAGGAAATTATCATTGTTTAATTTTCATTTCCCTCATTGCTATTATGGTCAATTATATAATTATTTATCATTAGCATTTTCTTCCATAGAATTGTCTAGTTATGTCTTCTGTTCATTTTTAAAACAGCATATTTCTCTTTTTCTTATTGATATGGAGTGCTTTATTTCATATAATAATGATATTTTAATTATGAGTAGGTGAGACTTTTCCTAATTTGTATCTTCTTTATATATTTTATGTATATTTTATAATTTTTTGCACAATATTTTAAATTTTTATATAACTTAATTTAATAAACCTTTCTATTTCGATGTCATAAATTATTTCTTATATTTTATCCTACATTTTTAAAGATTTACTTTTCACATTTATACAGTTCATCTGTCCTTGGTTGCTTTATATGTGTGGTATTAAGAAGAAATACAACTATATTTCAGTGTTTTGCAACTATAACTACCTTTTGTGACCATTTATTGAATAATACAGTATTTCATTAAAGTGTGATATATCCCATGTTCCATAAGTGGAGAGATGCTTCATTCTTCTTAGTTTGTCCTACAGTTATTTTGTTTGTGTCTAGATTCTATAATGTCATAATTACATGGACTTTATAATAACTCTTGATATTATTAAGGCAAGTCTCTTGCTATGATTTTCTTTCTAAAATTGTCTTGTCTATTTTTTTCCTTTACTATATCATCATACACATTTAGGAATCAGGTTGCCATATCACAATAAAATCCCTGTCAGGGTTTTTATTGGAATGAATTTGAATGCATAATTTATTTTGGATAGAAATGACATATTTATTATATTAATTCATCTTGTCCATAACCATGAATTCTGTAGTCTCAACTTTGTTAAAGGGTTTGTTTTTTTTTTTTTCATAATGTGATCAGTCTTAGTGAATATTCTAAGTGATTTGAAAAAGAGTGTGTTTTCTAATGTTTATACATGGTATTTTCATAAATGTTAATTAAATCCAATTGGCAATAATAGTGAGACTAACTGTATTGTTAATGATCTAACAATCATTGATGGTGAGTGTTGAGATTTCCAAATAAACTGCCATTTTGCCTATTTTTAATTTGAATAGTATCTATTATTGCTTCATATTTTTAGACACAGAGGTGAAAACACATTTTGGATTCCTTTAGAAATATATGTAAATACCTGTGCAGTGGCACACACCTGTAAATCCAGTGGCTTGGGAGGCTGTGGCAGGAGGATCACAGATTCAAAGTCAGCCTCAGTATTGGCCAGGCTCTGAGTGACTTAATGAGACTCTTTCTCAAAATAAAATATAAAAAAAGGGCTGGGGATATGACATGGTGGTTAAAGTACCCTTGGTTCAACCCCTGGTACCAAAAAAAAAAAAAAAAGGAATGCATATACATATTGCCAGTATTTTATACCCAACTCTTTTATCGTGATCTTTTAATTAAGTCAAATTAATATAGTTATTTTGATTTGTGTTAGAATGATATACCTTTCTCCATCCTTCTAATTTTAAATTATCAAAGTGTTCGTATTTAAAATTTGTATAAACAATTTGCAACATGAATTTAGCTTGTTTTTCCTCCTTTGAGAATCTCTCTTTAAAATTTGTATATTTATGTTATTTATCCTTAAATCAATTATTGATATATTTGATTTAATACCAGCTGTTTTAATGTTTTATATTTTTATTGTCAAAAGCTGCTTTTTAACCTGTTGTTGTTTTTAAAATATAATGTGATCTTATTTAAAAAAAAATCTTTATTTATTTATTTATTTTTATGTGGTGCTGAGGATCAAACCCAGTGCCTCATATTTTCGAGGAAAGCACTCTACCCTACCACTGAGCCCCAGCCCTAGCCCTGCTGTGTTTTTTTATTGAATAAATTTAGTTTCTTATCACTTCCATTGTAGCATATTAAATTTAACCACTTTAAATTTTTTTAAAACTTATCCTAGAATTTGCATTATGTATTTTACTATTATACCATTTCAATAAGCTAACTCTACTTTTAAAAAAATCTTATTTTGCTTCATATGTACTCCATGTGTAGTACATTGAGTACATATGTCATATCAGAGTATGCCTAATTACCTTTTCAAATCCCCTGACATTTTTGTTATTATTTTACTTATTTATATGCTATCATTACCCAATCTGCTGCCATTGTTTATATTTATATTAGAGATCAATTAATAATAAGATAAATAGAAAAGTTTATTTCATGTATTTTCTTTTTTCTGAGGTTTGGTGTGTATATTTATGATTCTCTTGTTCATATCAATTTTTTTTTTTTTTGCCTGAAGAATGTATTTTAACACCTCTTGTAGGTCAAGTCTGTTGATGATGGAATCTGTTTCAGTCTTTATTTTGTCTTCAATTCTGAAGGACAATTGTTTAGGGCAAAGGACTCTGTGCTGGTGATTTGTTTCTCACTTCTGTTAAATATTCAGCAGCTCAATTTTTTGGCTACATTTTCTTTTCTGATCTGACAGCAATGTAATTTCTATTCTTGCTTCTTTATGGATAGGGTGTTTTCTAGCTCTTAATTCTTTTAAGATATTATCTTTATCATTGGTGTATTGCAGTTTCAAATGTGCTATGCCATGGTGTAGTTTTGATTGTATTTGTTTCATTTGATGCTTTCTAAAATTAGCAGATGTGTGGTTTCCTTAATTTTGGACAGTTTTCAGCCATGATTTTTCATATAAAAATTTCATTTGCCTGTTATCTTACATCTTTTGTAATTTGTCTCAGTTCTTTGATGCTGTGATCTATTGTTTCCATCCTGTTTTCCTTTTTATATTTTATATTTCTAAAGATTTATATTTAAAATCACTGATTCTTCAGTCTTCTCATGAGCCCATCAAAAGGAATCTTTCTATTAAAAGTCCTTTATTCTGTTTTATTTTCTTGCTTTTCTTAGAGTTATCTCTTACCATTTCTTTTTGCATGTTGTCTACTTTTTGTGACAAATTTCCTAACATTAATCGTAGATATTTTAAATTATGTGTCTAAAAATTCTAATATGTATGATATGTCAGAGTCGGTAGTTCTGAAGTTTGGTTTGACTTTTCAGACTGCACTTGTTTTTACTGTTTGACATATCATGTATTTATTTATGAAATTGGACATGTTTTATTGAGTATGGGAAATGAAGTACATATGTCTGTGATGTGAGGATTTGTGTTGATCTACATAGTGGTTGGGTTTTGTTCAATGTTTGCTATAACTACATGGCAAACTGTATAAGTGTATATAGCAGAGTCTTCCAACTCTTCTAGTGTCCTTGTTTTTGTCTCCTCTCTTGACTTTGAATTTCCCTAAGTGCTTCTCAGAGAGAATTTGTGTCTTGCACTTCTGTAATCCGCAGTTTTAACCAAGATCTTGGTTGTAATTATAGTAAGGTGAGGGGAAAGTTTTGTATGATCTAGTAATTAACCTCTATTTTCTGTGCTTTTGTGTCCTTTCACAAGTGTTTCTTTTTGTTGGTGTTTTTTCTTTTAGTTGAGATGGAAATGATGTGTGTGTGTAATCTCTTACATGTTTCTTCCAATTTACAGCTGTAGCAGTTTCTGGTTCAGGCAAGTAAAAATCTTATATGTGACTGTGGATTCATTGATTTTTACAGGTGTGGTGGGTGACAATTTGCCTAGCAATTTCAGTTTTTTTAATGGGTCTAATAAAAACAAAATTGTTCAGCTCTGTTTTTTTTTTTTTTTGTAAAATCAAGAGTTACGATTTCTGAGGTCTTAAAATGTCATAGCTAAAACTGAAAGTTATCATTTATATTTCAATTCTGACTGCTCTCGTGGGGCATTGCTTCCAATAAGTCCTCAATTGTAAAGGAGTGAGGCATTTGTAGGAACTTCTTAGCTGACTAATTACATTCCTCCCCCTAAATTTAGATCTTTTCCAAAGAAAATGCATGATCTTCAGAAATGGAGAGCTGTGATGGTAAATTTTGGTTGACAATTTGCATTGAAAGACACATAGAAATTGGCAAAGCACAGTTCTTGGTATGACTGTGTGTTCCCAGAGACAGCTGTCTTGTCCATTGAAAAATTAGTACAGAACACTTGCACTGAATCGGGGAGGCACTGCCCTTTAGGCTAGATGCCTAGATGCAGAAGGGGAAGACCGTCCATACATTCACTCTTTTTTTAGTTTTTTTGCTGTTGCCATCCCCTGTGACATCATACTCCACATTTTTCAGCCTTTGGGCATAGACTTAAATGAGCAACTGTGCTGAAGGTTTGCAGGTGCTCAGTCTCAGATTGCTGCTTCCTGATGATTGCCTCCTATTCTGAGGTTTCTAGTTTCTTGAGATGTGCAACTTCTCAGATTACTGCTTCTCTAGCCTACAGCCAGCCATCATGGCCTATACCAACCTTCAATTGTGGAAGCCATTATAATAAATCTCCTCTTAAAAAAAATTTAAAAAAAAAAAAAAATATATATATATATATATATATATATATATATATATATATATATTTCTCCTATGGATTCTGTCCCCCTGGAGATTCCTGACTAATATAGGAACTTCTTGAGCAGTTTTCCATCAGGGAGCCCGAGGAAATTGTGAAAGAGAGGCCAGGTCATGGCTGAGTTACATTTCATTTCTTGGTCTTGGATCATCTTCAGACTGGAACAGTTCCTCAGTCTTTTCTTGTCTTTTATGATCTTGAGTGTTTAAAAACTATAGTCTACCAATTTAGTTACAAAACTCTCAATTTGCATTTCTTTGCTATTGTATCCTTTCCAGTGTATATTATCAGTTGATTCCTGATATTGTTTGTTTCTATTATTGGTGATATTATTGCTTTCTTGGTTAAAATTTTATCTGCAAATTTTCTCCAGTCCAAATTGTGTGTGTGTGTGTGTGTGTGTGTGTGTGTGTGTGTGAACATAGTAAGTACCTGAAACGTCTCAGCTTCTCCTCTCACCTAATCTTCAAAGTCACAACATCATTGCCTGGTCATGACTTTTTCAGGCCTGTATGTGACTTCTTTGACTAAGTTGCTCTTCTGCTAGAAATACTGGTTTACAGCAGCATCTCAGACTAGCTCCAGCCTTGTTGATGCTACAAGAACAGGACAGAAAGCATGTACCCACCTTCACAGGCTATGGATGGGAAGTTTCCAGTATCTTGACTTTTGTGGCATGTTTTACCTAGATACTCTTTTCAGAGTTGTCATTTTTAATGCTTTTGTTTTATTTTGTTTTCAAAAGCAGGAACATCAGGGGCATTCAGATAGGGATAAAATAACAAAGACTCACATAAAAGGTAAAGCTGGCACGTGTGGCTGTGGCTTTAGAAGGAGCATCATGTGATGTGATGTAAGAAGCAAGTCACTATCACATTTCAGCCATTTGATGAGCAACATCTGGTATGTGACCCCTAACATTCTTGACAGGGTCAGGGCTCAGGGCTCAGGGCTGAGTTCAGAGGGCTCTCCCTCTGTAAGACCTATGTGATGGGGAGCTGAAATTTCTGAAGGAGCTTGGGGATTCAGAGAGTTGGTACACAGTACTGTGGTATTTGTGTTGGGGAACTCGAAATTCCACCCAAATTAGATACTTTCAGAATAGATTAGAACCAAATTCAAGCTTTCACAGTACTAACTGGTTGTGCTTAGCCATTGTCTGTGTAGCAGTGTGTGTGAGTGGACATCAGGGAGAAGCTTGGAGTAAAGAAAACCATTTTTTTGGAAACAATGTCTTAACCTCACCTCTGCCAGGCATAGAAGAGGTTCAGTTAAGGAGGAGCAGTTGGAGAATGCAACTATTCAACCTCTTAAGCTGAAGTCATTAGGTTCTATCTTCAGTGACCTCAAGTCAGAGCTCTGAATCTCAGAAAATGCAAGATTGCTTGAGTAGAGTGCTTGTAAGGCAGTCCTAAGAATGTCTCAGGAGATCAGCCAATTTATACACAATCAAATGGAAGGACCTATTATAATGCCATAGTCAGTAATGATGATGCTGCCATGTCATAAGGTATGTATGCCATAAAGCAGAAAGTCATCAGAAACATATCCTTTTCCGGAAAATTCAAAAGGGCATCTCTCCAACTATTGTTTATATTAATTTTTCATAAATTATGAACCTAGGATTGTGTCTTTTTTGTTTTTTCTGACTAAAAGCTTAGAGCCAAGACTCAAGGTCCAACTCTGTAATATACTTGTATGTCCATAGGGCTATAATTGTAGATGGCTTGTTCTGGATTTTATTAGTCTTATATTTATGTTTTCCTATTTATTAGGTTCTCCATTCTTCTAACCATTTATGCTAGAAACTTTGTTTTGCTTAAACACATTTCAGAAAAGAACAAGTTGTCCTTAATTTGAGACTCTAAACGCAAAATCTCAAATCCCACCTCTCATTTTGATTTTTAGATAATTTGTTGTTTGTGGAAGGAACATCAATCATAAGTTAATTCAATCAAAGGTTGCTATTTATGCTTATAAAGATAACCTGAAAGACTTGGTTTTACTAAAGACATGAGGTTAGAAATTTAATAAATATGCCCAATTGCAAATGTTCAATATCATAAAGATGCAGACAAATATTAAATAGATAGAAGCCCATGAGGTACACAATTATAATGTTTATTATCATATACTTGTGGTTTAGGATAGAATATCCATGAAAATATCTTCATTGAATTTGAAGAATATGTTACCTTAAATAGGCATGTGCAGTTAGATGGCACTATATATCATCTGAGATAATGGTGACTGCACACATGCTAATTTTAAAAATATATAGATTTTGAAATGTGAAGAGTAGAAAATGTGTGAATTACCAGATGATTTTATATAATACATGGTTATAAATAAATATATTATTATATATATGTAATATATAAAAAATGAAATCAGCTCAAAATATTATTTATTGACAATAACACTAGGAAAATAATGAAAGCTTTATATCCATATACTTAAGAATATATCTTTCATTCTTTGTATTCCATGTTTTTGTACTTTACATTAAATAATAGAAAAGACACTAAAAGGAGTTACACATAACTTTCCTACATTCGTATAAAAATACACAACCAGTATAAATCCACCTCATGTACAACTACAAAAATGGGAAGTTATACTCCATGTTTGTATGATATGTCAAAATCCACACTACTGTCATGTGTATCTAAAGAAAAAGTTTAAAAAGTTTAATGTGGAGTGCAATAAAGAGAAACAAAATGTTAAAATATGTTTGTGGAGAATATTACTGTACACATTTTTGTAATGAGTTTAATGTAATGCTTATGTAATATAATATAATGCTAAACGTTAAATAGTTAATATACCATTGCTAAACCACAATTTATGCTAATCTTATGAGATTGATTCCATGGGTTCTACTAGGACAAAACTGAGACATTTAATTTAAAGGCCATATAGGTCTCTTGAGTAAATAGGTGAGTTTTTAATTCACCACGCAAAATGGAGATGGCGCCAACATGTTTCCTATGGATTTTAAAGAGAATTTATTTTTAAATAATACAAATTGCTGAAGTACTTTATCACATACATAAAATGTCATATAAAATAATTTTTTGTCACTGACATAGGGGAGGTCATGATTGGCTTTGTCCCCCCCTCCCCCGCCGCATTCCCCCCTCCTTTCTTCTGTTCTCTCCTTTCTTTCCATCTGCCCTTCCTTTTCTTTCTTTTTAACATCTACATTTCTGCTGCTGATATTGTTACTAGAAGCTCATTTCCAATGACTCAATAGTTAAGTTTCTGTCTCATTTTGTTCTTTGCAGTGACTGCATCAGACCAGTGAAAGTGAAATGTTACAGTTGACAGTGTTTAATATTATTTGTTCCTACCACAGTTAACACTTCTATTATTATCAAAACGTTTAGATCAGCACTGTCAGTTCCAAAGGTCCTGCTGACACACCAAGGAAAACTTTGATAAAAGAGTTCTGCTGTATTTTCTCTATATTCTTCATAGTTGTTGTCTGAAAATCCTTTCTTGTTCTTCAGGATATTTATTTTGAAAAAAAAAAAATCTTGGTGTGTTAAGAGCTCATCAATTCCTGCTTCTTATTTTCCACTTGAAGTTTTAATCCTCCGTTTCTAACCTCACAATTGGTTGCTGTGGAGGTGATTAAGATGTCACAAATATAGGATTATTGTAATTCTGGGCAGAGAATAAGCCAGAGATGATTTTCTAAAGAACAAAGATGTCATTTTCATGGAAATATATCAACCATTTCAAAGTGAGGAAAGGGAAAGACAGACATAAGTATGAGATCTAATCGTAGCGAATATAAAAGAAATGGTTAAAGATCAAAATTTCACATGAAAAATTAATAGCTCTGAAAAAAAATCTTTTTTTTTTTTGAGTTCTGAGTTTCTTTGAATGTGTGTATGCAAGTCTGCAAGCTTAAGGATATCCTCCTAAAGACAAATACCTAATTGAATTCGATGTGTGACCTTGAACAAAGAAGATCATTTCTCATTTGTTTTGCAGAAACCAGGGGCATTTTATAAATGCAGTTTCAATCTTCCATTTCATATGAAAAGGATGGGTAATTTCAAAACACTAACATTCTCCTGAAGTTATATATGTTCCATGGGTTACATATTAGAGGTTACATATTAGAGGAGAGACTCTATATTGATAACTTTTTCTAAGTAATTTAAATCTGGGCAATTATTGAGTAGATTTCCAGTACCTTCTGAGAGCCTTCCTTTTTCATTAGAGAGAGTACAGAAAGGTATTTGTCAATGCAAGGCACAGAGTAGGATTTTAGTTAATACGTTTCATGTTATAACAAAGCATGGATTCTGACCTCTGAAGAAAATGCCATCTTGAACAACTTTCAAATGGTCAGTTCAGGAGAACTTTTCTCCTCCTTCCCATGTCAGTCCATTTCATTGCTCCACTGATGAGCACACAGCTCCATCTGGGGGCAAGGCTCGAGGGAACATTCTCTGATAGTCTCTTGGTCTCTTGGCCACATGGTTGTCATCTTTGTGAATCAGTCATCAAGTTTTCTGTGTCAATAGCACTGAGCCGGTCACAGAAACTTTAATAGCTGACTATGGACAGTATCTCCAGCTAGTGCATTTCAAGGCATTCTTTAAGGTAATTGGAAACATCATCATGGCCAATCCCAAAGGGCACTCACTTTTCAGGATCCTGAGAACCTTAGACCTACGCTCTGCTGATGTTTTCCTGCTCAACTCTGGTGTCTGGGACATCTCTTTCCTGTGTGTGTTTGTGTGTGTGTGTGTGTGTGTGTGTGTGTGTGTGTTCCTAAATCTTGTGTTTTCTTGCAAGTACAGTGGTCTTTTTAAGCACTATTTTATTCTTTACCCTTGCTTATGAAATTATGTTTACATTTATATCTTCAAATACCTGCTCTCTTCTGAGAACTCCCAAATTTGTACATTAAGTCCATTCTCCTGAGACTTCACTTACTCCCTAATTGTTTCCTAATGAATTTTACTTGGGGGTCTGAAGGCCAGTCATCGATAATATGCCTGTTTTTGGTTTTCTTTTTTTTCTTTTTCTTTTTTTATTTGGTTGTCTCCTACATACTTATTATACATACTTATTCTTTCCTACCTTGGAATAAAAATACTATCCTCATTTTCTTTTGTACCCTGACATCAATAACTCTTCTCCCACAAATCAACAAATTCTGCTTAATTCTTGTGTCTGAAAAACTCTCAAAATCCCTTTGCAGTTTTTTGCCCTGACTGTAAGGAATCATAGTGATATTCTCAGGTTTGTCATCCTGGCCATTGCAACAAGTTTCTAATAACCACTTTCCAATATTTCAGTCATCCTTTCAACTGTACAGGTTACTGTTACAAATAAAAAAGTCAGTTATGTCATCTGCTTAAACTCTGGAAAGTCTTCTCTGTATTCAACAGGATCAGCATGATTGAGTTTTTAATGTAACAGATAAAGATGGCCTGACTGCAAATATTGGTTTCTCCACTTAAGAGTGGGTGAATTTAGTCAATAACTTCAACCTCTCTGTGTCTCATCTTTTTTTTTTAATTTCTAAATGCTATTAGTACTGAGCTTCACATAGGCTTACTGAGAGAAAAAAAATGAATTGCTTTCTATAAATCTGTAGCAAAATAACCATTGGCACATGTTCAGTACTTAATAAATACTGCTTATAGTCATCTCAATTTTCTTCTTCAACTTCAATATTATTATCATAATAATCATAGGTACTATGGTCTAAATGTTCCCCCAGTATATTGAAACTTAATCATAAATGTGATATTAATAGGTAAGGCCTTTTAGGAGGTGATTAAGTCATGAGAGCAGAACCCTCCAGAATGGAAATAGGGACTCTATGAACTATGTTGAAGTGAGGATAATTTTGCCTTTTCCTCGTTATTATGGTTTGGATATGAGGTGTCCCCAAAAGCTCGTGAGACAATGCAAGAAAGTTTAGAGGACAAATGTTTGGGTTATGAGAGCCTTAACCCAGTAAGTGAATTAATCACCTTACTGGATTAACTGAAGGCAGGTAGGGTGTGGTTGGAGGAGGTGGGTCATTGGGGGTGTGCCTTTAGGGTATATATTTTATGTCTGGTGAGTGGAGACTCTCTGTGTGCTTCCTGATTATCATGTAGCTCCTTCCCAACACTACACTCTTATTCCATGATGTTCTGCCTCACCTGGAACCCTGAAGAATGGAGCCAGTTGTCCATGGCCTGAGACCTCTGAAACCTCGAATCCTGAATAAACTTTTCCTCTTCTAAAATTTTTCTTGTTGAATCTTTAAGTCACAGTAGTACAAAAGTTGACTAAAACACCCTTCTTGCCATGTGAGCATGCAGCAAAAGTCCTCAGTTTGGAAGCAGAGAAGAGCCCTCACTGGACATTGTATCTGCCAGTTCCTTGCCCTTGGACTTCCCTGCTTCCACAATAGGAGAAAATTAATTTCTGTACTTCATAAGTTTTACAGTCTCAGGTGTTTTGTTATAGCAGTATGCACAGACTGAGATGACAGAAAAAAATAGGAAATGTATGGCATTAAAAAACCTTTCATATCCACCATGTTTGACCTTCTAGATTTTTATCCTGCTATTCCTCCATAAATAAACCCTCCAATAGCTTGCTAATTCCCTCTAACCTATGAAGGCATTTTGCTGTTAACTGGGATGTCTCCTCTCCTGGAGCTCGCCTTATCACACCCTCTCTTTATCAGCCTATAAAAACTGCAGTCTGTGCTCAGACTCAGCTCTGGGAGACATTTTTTTTTTTCATGCACATAAGCAGTTAGGAACTCTCTTTTGTACTCTCACACTATTATATGCATATTTCTAATATTGCCCTCAACATACCATTTTGTTCTTATTTATTACCTTATTTATTCCTAGAAGGCTACAGAGCTTTTGGAAAGTAGGAATTGAACTGAATCTGCATCACCAGTGCTTTATACACAGTCTGGAATATTAGAACTACTTCCAATATTTTTTTAAGTTAAGTTCTACGTTTTGAATTGACTGTTTCAATGAGTATATTTTCACATGAGCAAAGAATCCAGATGGGCTTTGGAGAGAGTCTTGGTTCAATATATACCTTCTTCGATTTCCTCTTTCTTCTGTTATAGTCATGCTCTACCAATTTCTTTCTTTAAAACACACGTTCGTTCAATTATCAAATATGGATTCTGTCTCAAGAAGTGTTTTGAGAATCCAGCCTTTTTTCTCCATCTAAACTTACCAGTTTTATCTAGCTGCTCACATAATGTTTTTTAAAAGAAATCTGACACTGTCCCTTCCCTCCTTAAAGATTATTTAGCACAGGTAAAGAAAGAAAGAAAGAAAGAAAGAAAGAAAGAAAGAAAGAAAGAAAGAAAGAAAGAAAGAAAGAAAGAAAGAAAGAAACCATTTCTTAGATCTACATGCAAAGTTCTTTACAATTCATCTTTAGAAATTTTCTTCCGCTTTATTTTCAATGCTTACCCTAGCCTGTACTCAGCTCTGAATCTCACACTACTGGACAGAAACAGGGAAAACCTTTCATTCTTGTGCATCTTTGCATTCACTTTTACACTTACAAAATAAAATGCCTTTCACTGGTTTACCTGGAACACCAGTTGTGCCTAAATCTCTAGTTATGATAGCACATCTTTCCTTCTTTCATTCACTCACTCATTAAATTCATTCATTGAATGAGAACTGTCTTCAATTCCCTGTGTTCCTGTGCCTTTCTGTTTTTCAACATGTTTGTCGTCTCCATTGCAATACAAGGCTATTCCCACCTTCCTATCTAGGCCCAGTCTATCTAGTAAACCCATTCCTTATTTTCCATCCTTAATTCCTTCCTGTAATTGGTATTTTGGGGTTTATTCTCTCTGCTTCATCATTGACCCTGTTCATCAACTGTATATTTTCTTTCCCAAATTTTGCAGGGGTATTTTTTCCTATTGTATCCTTCTAGGCAGCATAAAGCATATATATATATATATATATATATATATATATATATATATATATATATATATATATATCCATCCCATATTAGGAACACCAAATCTTTCTGGGCTGTCCTATCAAATCACTGTGTCTTCCTGTTATAAACTCTTGGTTTCCTAGTAATGTCTCTATTTCCCTCATTGATCCCCTATTCTTGATTTAATTTTGAGGGCATCTTTTGACTAAAATAACTTTTTTTTTGGTACCATGTTATTAGGGACACTTAACCACTAAGCTACATTCCTGGTCCTTTTTATTTTTTATTTTGAGACAAGAGTCTTACCAGGTTGTTGAGGCTGGCTTTGAACTTGTGATCCCCCTGCCTCAGCTCCCAAGATCCTAGTATTACAGATGTGTACCATCACACCTGTCTGCAATAAATTTTTATGAGAATAACAAAGGCACCTTAACTATAAATAAAATGCTTACTTATTTATCCCTTTTCTTTAAAACCCATTTCTGCTAAACAAAAAACTATCAATTATTCCTTCCTTGAACCATTTTCTCATCTGTTTAACTTCCCAAACACAGGTTTATGACTGCATTTTCATATGCTTTTCTGCATCCTAACTTTTCTCATCTTAATTTACATACTTATCCCATTTCAACTCATCTACATATATAGCTATTTAAGATGATTTGTAAAATATTTTAAAACTTCATCTCCTGCCACAAATTTTTAAATTATCTATTGAAATTTTCTACTTATGTAAATCACATGACTCAGTTTAATATTACTAAAACACAACCCAATATCTTTTTTTCACCCAACCTTGTTCTGTTTCTTGTACTTACTTTGATGATTGACCTCATTTGTAATTCTTCCTCTTAAGAGACAACTTGTATTCACCCTGTGTTCCTTTCAACCTCTGTCCCCGTGTACTGCTAATTCTACTCTATGATATTGGTCATCTCTCCTCTTACCATTTTTGTCCTTTCACCTGAGATTTTGTTCTCATTTTCCTTTTTTGGATGATGCTCAAGGTGCTTTCTTTCATTTATCTGACTCCTGTTTTCTTGTTCTTCATCATTTCTCAGTCTAATGGACAATTCTCTTTCAAAAGCCACTTGATCACTCTTCTGCCAAAAGTTCTCCTACACTGTAGAGGTGTTAGTCAGCTTTTTATCTGTCACAGTGCCCAAAATACCTGATGAGAACAACTTAGAGGGTGAAAAGTTTATTTGGGGGTCTTGGTTTCAGAGATTCAGTCCATGGTAGGCTAGCTCCATTGCTTCCGGCCGGAAGTGAGGAAGAAAATCATGGCAGAAAGGCAAGCTGATCAGTTTATATAGCAGCTGAGAAGAAGAGAGAGAGCAAGGAGCCACTGACAAGATGTAATCCTCCAGGGCACACCCCCAGGGACCTACTTCCTCCAGCCATGACCATCTACCTATGATTACCACATAGTAAGCCATTCAATGATTAATCTACCAAATAGTTTAATCCATTGATGAGGTTACAACTCTGAATAATCTAATCATTTCATCTCTGAATATTACTGCATTGCCAAACACATGGACTTTCTGGGGGACATTAAAGACCCAACCAGAACAATAATCTTTGACTTTTATCTTCTAAAATCACTGCATTAATCTGTTTTCTGTTGTTATAACAAAATACATACGGCAAACTCTATTATAAAGAAAAGAGGTTTATTTTGACTAAAGTTTTGCTTTAGTGAAAGTTCTAGAGGTCTCATTTGGTGATGGTGTTCTGGCTGGTAGATAAGTGACACAGTGTATCCTATGACAAGAGACAAGAAGAGCAGGTTTATATGTGTGTCTGTTTGTTCTCTCTCCTTGTAAAACCACCTGGATTCAATCATGGGGACTCTACCCTAATGACCATAACACTACTAAACACTGCAGTTAGATTAGTGTTCCATCCTCTTTATACATCACAGTGAGAGTTAAATTTTAACACATGAAGCCTTAGGGAACATTCAAACCATGAAAATTATTTTGTCTTAATATTTAGGGGGACAAATGTTTGTCTCCTGCAGCTCTCTGAGTTATCCATTTATCCACTTTTTCTTTTATGTCAATTGCTTCTTTGTGATCTTCCCACAAATGTTCTGGCCCACTGCATCCCTTGGTTCCTCTTTTGTCCTTTTTACTATCAATGACGAGTTCTATGTAGTAGTAGGATAGACTCCAGAAGCGCTGACTCTATAATACCATAGATTGAAGTGAGATTCTTCTGGGTGACACTTGTGGACATTTTAAGAGTCCCTGTGTGTGAATTACTTTTGTTACTATGTTCATTCCTGAATTAGTGAGTGTGCTGGGCTGCTGGGATTATAGACCTGGATTGTATGCTCACTTCGGAAGCATCACTGTTGCTAGGAGAAAGTGACATTATGGGCTTTGCCTAAGGCATTATATCCACCTGCGAAATTCAGGATGGAACACTACTTGGATTGTGGATTGATAAGGCAGAAAAGGTAGTCCCCAAGAGAATGTTAAATCCTAAAACAGTCCTGTCCTTGACTGATCAGGCCCAATACACATTTTCAGCACTTCCCCTGATCGCTGACTCATAGTCTGGTTTAGGAGATCCAAATGTATGCCTCTGTAGCAGCTTACGTTCCTATATGTAACCGATCACTACTTGTTATAGACCATCAAATCCTTGTGGTAGAGAACTATTTATAGTTAGTTTAAAAAATCTCTTTCACATATCCTAGTGTCTGTCATAAATTCATCACTCAATAAATGCCTTGCCTATGGGACTGAATAATAAATGATACCATATTCTAGATCCTGGATGAAGCTTCAAATCAGAAGCCTTCTCTATCTGCTTCAGAGTGAGCTTTTCCATCCTTTATGGGGCTTATCTGTTTGCATATGTGTCACTGGATGGTGCCTTATTAATCTTTGAGCAAATATACTTTGCTCAATAATGTTTGGTGAACAAATGAATGTAAATGTTAATGAGTGAATAAATGCATGATGAATGGAGAATAATTTACTTCCTCAGTCCTCCTGTGCCTCATTAAACCCTATGGAGTCATACAGGAAAGATTAAGCAAAAATTCTATCAGTGTGTAATTGAGAAGCTAGGAGTCCTAGAAAGCCAAATTATATTTGCCATGAAACTTTCTTTGTGACCTTGGGGATGACAGAATAGAATTTAGGTCACCAATTCTTACATGCACAATTCCTTTTGCTGAGTTGCATTTGCCTGAATTCATTTTCAAAGATCTCAGTTTTCACTCAGACACTGGAAACTTTTGACCATTTTATATGAGTTAATCATGATACACAGTTGATATTTGTAAAGGACAGAACATTTAGCACCTAATAAAATTCCCTTTAACTTGACATTTTGTACCTTCACTTTAAAAGTAGAAAGATAATTATATTTTCCAGGTTCTAGGTGGGGCACATTTAAGTTTTAGTTATCAACGTTAAAGTCATATAAAACTTTTTTATATGTTTACTCTACTAGGAGAAAGTAAGCCAAGTGCAGAATTTTTCTTTAAGAAATAGGAAACATAACACAGAAATAACCAGCACTTGTTTCTGATGACATGTTAACACCCAAACCATCTCTCCCCCCCCCAGAAATTTGCACATAGGAAAGAACAATTATTGTTTGTAGTAGTTTACTGGAATGATTCCTGCCATTTAATATTTCTAGTCATTCTAAATTCAAAAGACAGGGCAGCAAATGCATTGACTTGCACATAACAGATACTAAATTTCTAGTCCTGCTTTTCTTTTAACCTCATTTATATCCTTGTCCTTTCAACTTCACTTTTTAACCTATTTTACAAAGCTAGCTTATGACCCTGGGCATGGCATTCAACTGATGAGTTTCAGATTTTCAACCGTTAAATGAAGAGTGTATAGACTGCATAATTCATTGTTTTGAGAATCAGGAATTAGCCATTGATGAGTTACATATCTATATATTGATCCATGGATAAATATGATTATATATTATATTTATTTATATGTTATCTATTTATCTAATCTTTCCCCAAGGAACTTACAAACTATTAAGAGAAACATTAATTATGTTATTCTTTAAATTTAATAAAGTTTAAAGTGAAGTTTTATGTAAATATTTTTTTATAAAGCACAATCTAACCTTTGGGTCAGCTTTTTCTGAGATGTTAGTGAAAGTAATTTACTTTTTCATTTCATCTGGAAATGAATATTATGTTACATTTTATATTGAAGTAGAAGATTCAAGGATTTTAGGTACCTACATGTGTCTGCATTAGATCAACAGAAGCCATTTTTAGCATTTTGTAAAATTAGAACCTGAGAGGTTTCTTTGTGTGTCTCTTCAATGTACATCTTATAACAATTTATATTTGAAATTTTATTCAGTTACCTTTATTGCTGATCTAAGACAGACAGTTGTACACATTACCTAATTTCTGTTAATTTACAATATAATTCCCTGGGAAATATATACTTTTACTTTTATTGAACATACAAAGAAACATCTGTTGCCCTCTCTTTCTTCCATAGGATTTTTACATTTTAATTTTACATAATATATATATATATATATATATATATATATATATATATATATATATATATATATTAAATCCTTGCTTTTGGGATAAACTGCTTTCACAAAATTGTTAAAGTTTTTAAAAATTTCTCTGAAATATTAGGGATGCCAATTCTTTTAATAGTTTTCAGGCTCTAAAATTAGCTGTTCTTTGCTGGGTATGGTGGTGCACAACTGGAATCCCAGCAACTCAGGAGGCGGAGGAAGGAGGATTAAAATTTCAATGCCAACCTCAGTAATTTAATGAGGACTTAAGCAATTTATTGAGACCCTGTTGTACAATTAAAATATAAATAAAAAGGCCAGGGATGTGGCTCAGATTTTTCATTTGTGGTTAAGCATCTCTGGATTCAATCCCTAATACCAAAACAAAATTTAAAAGCTACTTTTGAATTCTGATTCGTAGTCTTTAAAGGAATATATATATATATATATATATATATATATATATATATATATATATATATATATACAGTGTGCCACTGTACCCAGGCAGGATGGTGAACTTTTTAAATGATTTTCTGTGACAAACGTTAAGATCTGTTGATTTTTTACTGTTAAGCTTATTAATATGATGAACTATATGGATTAAAATTTGAATATTAAAGTAATTTTACTTTCCTGGAATATACTTTATTCTGTCATGCTATGTAATTGTTACATATTGCTGAATTTTGTTGGCTAGTACTTTTTTAGGGATATTTGAATCTACATTCATATGGAATATTGGTCTATGGGTTACTTCTCCTTTCTTTTTCATTACTACTTTTACTTTTTTTTTTTCCTGACTATGGTATCAGAACAATAATGACTTTACAAAATGAATTTAAAACGATTTCCTTTTCCATGTTAAGAGATTGAGTGAAATTGGTGTTAATTCTGCTTTCAATATTTCATATAATAATCATGTAGCCCTGGAGATTTTTTATATGATGTATTTTGCAGTACTAGTTTAAAATCACCTAAACTGTCAAATTGTGGGTAGTGTTATTCACAGTATTCTCTTATTTTTTATGCCTGCAGAATTTGTAGTATCTACAGAATCTTTCCAGATATTCTTATTTTGTGTCTTTTTAAATATATATTGTCAATCTTCCTAGAGGTCAAGCAAATTTGTAGATTATTTTTTTAAAGAGATAACTTTGCTTGATTTTTTCAATTATTTTTCTCCTTTTTAATATGCTGATTTCTGCTCTTATATTTATATTTTCATTTCTTTGCTTGATTTTAATTTACTTTGAATCTTCCAGGTTCTTGAGGTAGGAGCCTATATTATTGATTTGAGACATTTCTTCGATAATATAAGCACTTAGTGCTATAAAGTGCCCTCTACTTCTGCTTTAGTTACGTCCAACATATGATATGCTGTTTTCATTTTTGCTTTAGTTCAATGCATTTTGTTATTTATTTGAGAAATTCCTTTTTGACTCTTGGTTTAGTAACTGTTGAATAATTCAATTACAAGTATTTGAAGATTTTCCTCTTGTTTTTCTGTTATTGATTTCTAATTTTATTCACATTTTGTACTTAAGGTACAAAACAGAGGAATGATTCATTTATTTAAAGTATTGTTAAGGTTTACTTTTGGCTCATGATGGTTTATCTTGGTATTCAGGCATTCCATAGGCACCTGAAAAAGAATTATTTTCTGCTGATGTTGAGTGAAGTATTCCATGAATATCTAATAGATTCTGTTGCTTTATGGTGTGTGTGTGTGTGTGTGTGTGTGTGTGTGTGTGTGTGTGTGTAAATATAACTTTGTCAAAGTGTGTTGGTTCAAGTAAAGTATAGAAAACTTTCTATACCCTTTCTACATTTCCTCATTATAATACAATGTATTATCTGTTTATTCTACATATATGAATACTCACATCAGATAGTGTGATAATTCTTGCTTCCACCATTACATATAAATTAGAAAAATCAAGAGAATTAAATGTTTTTTCTTACATTTTTACTGAATTCACTTTTTCTTTTTCCTGATGTTCCATGATCACTTGTTTGATCATTTCTTTCTTTTTAGGAAATTTGCTTTATCTGTTCATTTAGGATTCATTCACTGACTTCAGATTCTCTTGGTTTATCTTTCATCTGAAAATGATTTGATTTCCAGTTTTTACTTGATGGATATTTTAGGTAGATGTATAATTTTGGATTTAACATTATTGTTCTTACAGCATTTGAAACATATTATGTCACTCCTGATCTCCATTATTTCTGGTGTAAAATTTTTTGGTATTTCTCTCTGTTTTCAAGATTTTTATTTTTCTCATTAGTTTTCACACGTTTGCCTACATTGCATTTTAGCATGGATTTTTCTCAATTTAATCTTGTCTAGTTTTCTCAGTTTAATCTTGTCTAATTTGAATGTGTATGGTAAAAATTTAGCCAGAGTCTATGTTCCAGTTTATTCTTTCCTTTGTCTCCTCCATTCTCCTATTGAATCTGTCCCTATGCTATAATTTTCAGTTCTTTTCAATTTTATTATTCTTTACATGTTGCATGCATTTCATTACTGAGAGTTTTTTCATTTGTTTCATGACACAATTGAAATAATATTTCATTCTCAAATAAATGCTTATCAGTATTTATTTAAGAATCTTATGATGTCTGCTTTAAAATACTTTCTAGAAAGTACTAAAATCTCTGAAATCTTGGTGCTGACATATATCGATTGCATTTTATCTTTAAAATTGATATTTTCCTTTTTGTCACTGTGATTTTTTAAAAAAAAAAAATTTAAACCTGAGCACTTGCTGTATTTTATTATGAGACTCTGGTACGTTCTTGTTTAAATTCTATGCTTCCATTGGCTTTCTCTGACTCTGGTCACCAAGAAAGGCATTATTCCACGTTTTTATTGTCAAGTTGGTATGGAAGTCAGCTTCCATTGACAACTGAAGAGAAAGGGTTCCTTGTTATTGCTGAGTGGGAGAATATGGGAGTCACATATTTGGTTTCCATTGGTACTACCATTAAACAACAAATTTATTATCTTGCAGTTCTCGGAGTTAAAAGTCTAGTTTCTAATGTTTCTGAGGATTTTTTTCTTCTGCAATTTTTATTCTTTTGTGTGTGTGTGTGTGTGTGTGTGTGTGTGTGTGTGTGCTGGGGATTGAACCTAAGGCCTTGGACATGCAAGCAAACACCCTACCAACTGAGCTATATCCCCAGCCCTGAGATTTCTATTCTTTACTTGTAGATGGCTTTCTTTTTTCTCTGTGTCCCACTGTGAATGTATACCTTGTCTCTCCCTCTGTGTCCTCGTCTCTTTTTATAAAGACAACAGTTATACTGAATTAGGACATACAATACTGATCTCATTTTAATATATGTTTTCAAATTCAGTAACATTCTGAGGTTTTCAAATGCAGTAACATTCTGAATTTCTGTACATTATAGTTTCAGCATATAATTTTTTGAAACTATAACTCAGCCCATATCCATCCTAGTGTATTTTATGGACTTCTCTTATGGACTCCTGTCTTAAATTTAGAATGTATTGTAAAGACAGAGTCCAGGTTCTCAATTTAGGTTTTGCTGGTGGCACTAGGGTTGGCTTTTTGGTGGTGTTTAACTAGAGTAGATTATTTATTCTTTGGTAGTTTTCTGTCTTGGTTGGCTGACTCCAGGCCCTTTCATTTGAAATCGCAAAGTTCTATGGAAGCACTTATTTTTTTCTATACCTGATGCTTTTGATCACCCAGTTTTCTACCACTAAATCTTGGACACATGTGGCTAACTGAAAACCCTGGAACTCATGGTTAAGTTGTGCCTAGGGTTCTGTAGTTCCCAGTCCCTCTTGCTTCTTCTCTCAAACTTTTAGTCTTCCTATGTTTAAAATATAAGGTCTAGGTGTTTTAGCTATACTTAGTTTGATAACATTGATGAGATTTGTACTCAATCTTTCTCATAGTAGAACTTCAAAATAATCAATTTATAGTGAGCTAAATGATTTTTGTCTATTTTCAAAGTTGTCTTTATTTGCAACTGAATATTCTGCTTTATTATATCTTGATATTGGAACAGCATAGTTATTTTTGTATGTTGATATTTTCTTACTATTTAAAATCAATGTAACTTTTATAAATTGTTTTACTTAATTTTATATTATTGAGTTCAATATTTATGATTATTGATTTTACATAAACCAAAACAACAAATTAAAATAACTATAAAAATTCCAAAAGGACTAATGGGATTTTTTAAAAGATTTACTCATTTATATTTTATATTGTAATTTATAATTTTATTACACAGTAAGTTATCATAAATTTAAGAAGAAAATTCATTGGAGAAATACTATTTGATGTTATGAGAGAAAAAGTAGGATGAAGAATATTTTGCCAGGGCCTAAGCTACATTTACAATGTTTGGCTCCAGTTAATATCTGTCATATCTCATGTTTAAATAGTTGGACTGCTTTTCATGACTATTTGTTTCATAATTATTTCCTGTCCCCACCTTGTACACACATTGCAACAAATACATATAGCATTATATTTTGCCACTGATGAAGCTGATAAAATACCAAACATTCCACTCGGGATAAATCAAAATGACATTAACAACTGTTATGAAGTCAATAATTTACTAAAGAAGGAGAATGAACCGGTCTTTCCTGGACTAAGAATTTTATATATATTATTAAATTCTCAACTCGAAAGTCAACAATGTCTATGTTAGAAACAGAGTATTTGCTTGTGACCTATTTCTGTATTTTTTAGATAGCTTTTGATACTAACCTGAAACCAAGTCTTTCCTACGTGTCTTCCGTCTGTTCGAATGATGGCAGTGTGTTTGTGTCCATGATCCCCTCTCTGATGCACAGCATTTGTACCTAATGTCACAGCTCCGCTTGATTGAGCTTGCAAGGCTGTCTTTGTACAGGTGCTTTTCCTGGATTCCTGGAATTTCTCCTTCCTATTCTTCTTCAAGGCCAAGTATTTTTAGTCATTCCCAATATTGTTAACCCCCGTTTCTTATCGGTTTCCCTTAAGCTTATTCACAACTTTCCATATAGCCCCTTTAATAATATGTTCTCATTACCATATTTGAAATGTCATCTACTTCTAGTTTTAGTTCACTGCAGACAGATTTATCCTATTTGAAATTTTCAGTTTCAATACCATATTACAATTTCAAAAGTGATTTACAATGATTTCTATATTTTATAACTCTATAATAAAATACCTATGAATTTTTTCCCCCCAAATGTTCTGGAAAACATTCTACTTTTCAATCATTGATATAAATAATGTAGTTTCCAAGTGTGGTTCCTACCTCAAACAGCTGCCTTGGCTTAATTTAGAGAATTGCACTTACTTTGAAAATCTGGAATCTAATATTTCCTTATAAATTCACCTTATCAGAGCCAAATCTAGCATGTTAAACTTAACAAAGGCTGATATTTAAATAAACAAAAAAGAACAAAGAATTTGAGCTATAATAATGTATTTTCTCTCTAGTTTAGCTGCTGGCTTTCTCTTCCTTTCTAATAATCAGCCTGTCTGCTTCTAGGAAGAAGGCTGTAATTAATTTATCCACCTGTGTAAAGAGTCTTCATGACATCTTCTGAGCCTTTGTTGTTTAGGCATGGATGGTGTACCCTGCTGCAGTGGTTTTAAGTTGATAACTTTCTGTGTTTGATACTTAGTTGTGTGTAACTTGGCTCGTGGAGACTTTGTGGTTATTATTCCAAAAGTTAATTTGTTTTGCTCTTTCTGTTTTCTAGAAATTCAGTTAGGTTGTAAATTGTGCTTCTGGGTATTCTTAGGGAAGATCTTCTGTTTTTTTGACCAGTTTTATTTCAGTTTCCTACATAGCCAGCTGCTCAAGTATAGTGCCATCATCCATCAACTCCACATGTCCAAACTAACAAAAGTGAATTGCTCTAGGCATTGCTTCCAAACTGGTAGCTGGCTGACATCCAGCTGCTCTTTGTTGGTGATTTTGTATGCTAATATCCCATAGGTAAATGCTGTTTAAACTGGTTAAGAAGAATCTTGTAGTGGAAAGTTGGAAAATTTTGACCTTAAATATTGTTATTTGAGAAATAATCCAAAAATATTTGTTGCTACTTAGAAATTTGATCTTATAGAGAAGAGCTTCAAATTTTCTGCCTGTGGATGAATGATGGAACGAATGACTATGTATTTGCTTTCTGTTGTCTATATGTTTAATGATATGGTTATGATGTCCAGCCTTCTCAGCCTCATAGGTAATCCTGTAGGAAACTCAGAACTTATTATTTCAAAGTTCTTTTCTTCCTGTAATTATTATAGAACTAAACAGGAAACATGATTAATACATTGATGCACAACTGAGAGAGAATATGTAGGTTTGAAATCTTATGAAAATGCAATTGCAATGTCAACTATTTTTTGAGCATGTACGTTTCTACTGAACATATGAAGTATATCCCATAATTTTCTATTTTTATTCATAAAGTAATTACATTTGAATAACCAATGGTTACAAACAGAATTTATCTATCTATCTATCTATCTATCTATATCTATCTATCCTTTAGTAAGAAAATCAACTATTCTTTATTCAGCTTTCAATGTACTAGACATTTTGCCCTTAATAGTAGTAAGTTTATAACCAGACTTAGTCCTAGTTTTAAGTCCAAAGAGATAACAGAGAACTAAGAAAGAATAAATAGTAAAAATATGTTATTGTGAGAAAGTCCTTTGTTGATAACATGGCATCATCACCATCAATTCCTCTTATCTTTCTTAATACTTTGTGGTACAATAATTCATCACAATTATAGAAACAGCTCCTAGAAATTCCTTGACCTTTAAGGTTAATTTCATTGCTCTTAATTGCTGGAAATTTGAGGAACAATTTTGATTCCTTTTGGTAATAAATAACACTCTATTTTGTGTAATAAAATTATAAGGGTTAATAACTTTTAAAACTAAGCTAAAGAAATATGATAATAGCATTGTTGAGATTTTAGCTGTATGCTATAAGAACACAAGTCTTTTCCAGAAACCTTTCTTGATAGGCCAGACGCAGAAACCATCGAGGACTACAGAGCAAGAGGTTTGTACATAAGGTAGAAAAAGTTTGGGTGAACTTCCAATACTTAGAGACTTTACTTTCTTATTTGAAGAGTACTGTATGAAAATGCGTATCATTTTAGTAAAAACTATATGCATCTTCTGATTTCATAACAGATGTTTGTAATTATTGTTCTTACACTTACAAAACCATGAAGAACAAAATTGTGCTGACAGCTAGGAATAGTGAAAAGACCAGTAATTAATTTCTCAATAGGTAAGAAAGGATTAGAAGGGAAATCCTGACTGGGAGTCATGGATAGATATATGGAGATGGATTTTCCATTGGTTTCAAAGTATAAAAGGAAGAACAATTTTTATTAATCATCTTCTATGTTTTAGTACATTGACCTTAGTGGTCATGTGGGCGAATATTAAGCACACTTGCTCCAAGGGAAAAAAGTGTACTTAAACATATTCATATGAATACCCCCATGTGTCTACTGAGATACACTTTCCCACAGAAACACAAATGGTTAGGAACACATGTATTATGTACCATTTGAGATGCTGGAGGAATTCACCTCCTTTTTCCTGAAATTTACAGTCCAGTAACTGAAATAGATAAAGAATCATTGATCAAAGAGACATAGATGTGTTGTTAGTGCTGAGTACCAGGAAGAAAACTAAACAAAGCAGAGGCAGAGAGAATAATTCAACTTTTATTTTATTTTTCAAATGAACAAGAGAAGAACCATCCCTGTGGGGAGGTGACATTGAACAGAACCCTAAATGAGAGAGTGGGTAATGTAGATATTTGGGTGAACAGTACTTCCTGTGAGAGGAGTAACAAGTTCAAAGTCATGGAGTGTGGTTGGTGACTCTGGGAAGAGCAAGAGAAGCAATGTTATGACATCTCAGTTAGCAATAACTGAAGCTGTTATGATGCCAGCATCTGGACCACTATAGGGTTATATAGGTCACACTGAGGACTTACATCCAAGTCAAGTAGGGAAACCAGCTGATGTTGACAGAGGTTTTACAAGAAGTGTTGGCCAGATATGGCAGTCACTCTTCCTGCTGGTGGACAGAGATCATAGAGAAGGAGGATTGAAGCACAGAATCAGTTATAAGGAAATTGCAATATTCTAACCAAGAAATCATCAGGTCTTGGGCTAAACAATCCCTGTGGATTATTGACAACAGAGGTAGCAGATTTTGACAATTCGTATAAAGAGAGGTGAGCATGTTAAAGTTTGTGCAAATCATTTTAAAAGCATTTGGAAAATCTTTATGTCAGTGCAGACTAGTTCTGCCTCTTGATATTAATGTCCTCTTGGGCAGAAAATTTTAACTTTCCTATAATGCAATTTCACAATTGAACTCTCAAGGTTTGAACTAAATTATTACTACGATAACCTTCATCCTTGACCTTCTGCGTTTCTCAGCGGACTAATGTAAAGGATGTATAATGTGACCCATATACCACTATCAGGACACCAACACTGTAAGATGATGTCATATGCTAACCTCTTATTAGGAAGACATTAAGAAACTCCTTTTATGGTATAGAAGAAGAAAGATAGAAGACATTTTTGATAATTTTTAAAAATGAATAATGGATATACAAAATAACTTAGAAAAAAAAATCTATTCCTAGGAGCTTTCTTCTTGATTTTTGTTTGATTGTCTGTAATTATGCAATCCAAAGTCTCCAACTGAATTAAACATCCCATAACCATTTCAATGATTCAGGAAAAAAAGAAAAAATCACAAAGTTTAAATTCTGTTTCAATATGATAACTCTTGAGAATTTTGTTGACCTTGGTGGACCTTTTAGAATTTGAGTTCATTTATAATCAAACTAGAAAAATGTTTTGAAATGCTATTTAGAAGCTCAAAAGAATTATTGGACTCTGAATAGCTTTCATTACATGACATTTTGATAAGGTCATTGTAAATGAGTCAGAAACATGGATTACATTTCTTTTAAAAACACACATCACTTCACAATAGATTTGGTCCAAATTCATCTTGGCTTTTGCTGAATCCCAAGTGTTTTTTCCTTCTATTTTTTTTTCTCTTAAATTCTCCAATAAACTGGCTAAACCCATAAGCTGGGTGAGCTCACCTGCCTCTTCCACTCACTTCCCTATTGAGTTTAGCCTTAGGCTTTTCTTTAATAGCAAGAATCCTTAGAGTAACAGTGTCTTATACAGAGAAGCAGGAGAAACACAGAGTCTAATAAAAGCTTTAGTTTTTTTTCTTAAAAAAAGTGCTCTAAGGGAATGATATTGTTCCAGAGTACTGACTCAAATCTGTTCTGTATTTGAACTCTGTGATTATGAAATTTCAATTAAAGCTATAAAAAGCAGAGCTAACAGACACCAGAGCATGCCAAAGAAAAACAGGATGTTCTTTTTTGATTGGGAAATAATTATCTAAGTTCAATGGCTGGGTCCAGGTAGCTGAGTTTACATTTGCCTCCCCTCATTACAGAAACAGTTGAATTATGGTAAAATTTCCCCAAGCAGCAAAGCTGTCATTCAAAAGGGTGATTTTATTGGGGGTACGAATCCCTTTAGTTATTGCTTCAGTCCATTTTTAAAATGGATTTGAAGCCAGAGGGTAAAGTACAAATTAAGACAGACTTTTCGCTTTCTGCAGTGCACCCAGCCCCTTCTGCCTGTTGCAGAGCCCTGAGTACCTCCAGGGCGCTCATCTACCAGCAGATACCTCTGTTATCTCATTTTTTACAGCAGTGAGATGTGAACACAGCTAGATCCCTTCTTTCTCAAAAATCATTACACTGATTGGATTATGTGCTCAGCACCAGAATGAATCTCCCCACACATTTATTACTTAGTGATTGAAACACGAGGTTCAGATTTTAGGGAAAGTGGAAGCACTCAAGTATTTTAGGAGTACAGATAAGTAGCAACATTGATAATGCCTTTCCACGCCTTCACCCTGAGGACAAAGAAAGGGTAAGGACTTTTTAAAATATGAGACATTAACTGTTTCTTTTTAATTTTTAGAATTAGTCCACTCTTCATAACTGCAGTGTATTGTGAACAATCCTGCTAAAGATATTTTAAGCATTCTTTTAAAATGAACTGAAGAATCGCACCATGATTAAAGTCTAAAATAACTCACAAGGAATATAACAGAATAAAAATATTTACATAAGTGCCATTTGAATTAGAAATACAATGGAAAGGAAAAGCAAAATCATATATGGTTAACCTCTTCTGGGGAGTCACTGTCAATTAATATAATCTCCTTAGGAGAAATGAGGATGGACCCCACACACACCCTGTCATCTTTTTCTCTCTCTCCTTTTTGTCATTAGAGCAATAATATCTGACAATTTATTGTAGAAGTAGATATCTTATTATCAAGAATTTAGGTTTAGTTTACAATTATAATATTCATTAATGAAAATGGAAAAGAATAATTCTAGGTTAAATATGAATTTCAGTAAGGAGACTATATATGCATGTATGTGTGAATGATATATTTATGAATACACATGCACACAAATGAATATCACTTTTAGAATTTCAATGACCTCAGAAGATCATTAATTCTATTTCATTGTTTCATGGTTGCATTAACATAAACAATTTTTAGATATTTAACTTCTTATTATCTTGTGAATATCAAAGAAAGACATTTCAGGATTAGTCTTCATCCCAAACACTGTCCTGAAAAATATTGTTAAAACTAGGTTGGAAGATTTAAATATTTAGGACAAAGGCTGTATTATATGACTTCTTATATATTTTAAAATTTTTATTAGATAATTAACACATAAGAAGCCCTGTAGTACTGAAATCTATTTAATTTTAATTCAAACTAATAAAAAACCCACAAACTTTTTATAAAATTTTGAATTAGTTGAATCAAATTATTTCTTGAACTCAGTTAAAGGGAGTTGAGAAGGTGGATAATTATGCAAAGAAGTAGTAGGTGAGCTTTACTAAACCTAGATCATTAGAATAAAAAAATATTTCTAACAATTTGGGGAAAAAAAAACCCTTCTAGTTTCAGGTTCTATAAAATCCAGAAATCTCAAATTTCAAGATATTAGGGGTTGAATGAATTGCAACCATACTAATTTGAACAAACATTTAAATCAGGTCACATCTATAGATAAAATTTCTTAGAATTTTCCAAAACTTTATCTCCATTTTCTTAATTTTTAAACTATCCCCAACTTTGAAACTTGTTCTGACTCCTTAACAGTCTCTTTCCTGATTTTTTTTTTTTATTAGATGGTTAGCTTTTAAACTTGTTTGTTTGTTGTTCTCATGGAGTTTCATGTTTTTATACCATCTTAATTTTTTTTCACCCTCTTAATTTGTTGTACCCTATTAATTGTTTAGCACCAAATCACTCCATTTTATTTTGACAATGCTTATAGACATTCAGTTCTCTTATAGGTACTCAATTCTCTTAGGGAAAACTATGGTTCTCTGTTCTTATAGCTTGCTTTTCCCAATGTGTGTGTGTGTGTGTGTGTGTGTGTGTGTGTGTGTGTGTGTGTGTGTTTTGGGGGTGGAACAAAGATTTATTTTCCTCAGAGTAATAATTTGGAATGGTATCCACAGTCTTCTACTTTCACAACAATGCTTGGGGCAGGAACAAAGATTTGTTTTCCTCAGAGTAATAGTTTGGAATGGGTATCCACAGTCTTTTACTTACAAATTTTTGGAAAATTTTGGGTCTATTTCTCTTATTGTTTTCTAATTTACTGGTTTTGTAATCATAAAGCATATTCTTCATATTAAAATTATTTAAATTAATAGAGGTTTTTTTTCCCATGGGCAAGAAAATGGCTAGTTTTGGTAAATTTTCTGTTCATAAGGAAAAAAAATTGTACATTTTGCTATTTTGGGGTGAATGTCATCTTAATATCAATGGAGTCAACTGACAGTATTTTTCTGGTATTTCATATCTTTATTAATTTTGTGTCTGTTTTATCAATTATGGAGAGACAAGTTGAAATTTTCAACTTCAATTTTGGATTTCTTTTTACTCATTGTTTGATTAATAATAGTTTAAAGCATACTTGTTAGAATTAAGTTTTCTCCATGAAGAATCAATAAACATTTATCAGAAATTTTCCGTTTCTACTTCCTAAAGCTATGACATTTTCTAAAAAGTAGTTTGTGTGATATTAGTATCAGTACTTTAGCTTTCTTTTGATTATTGTTTGCATATTATACTTTTTTATTTGTTTATTTGTTCTTTTTAGGTATATTTGCCAGTAGAATCTATTTTGATATATTTATACAAGCATGGAATATATCCTATTATAATTAGGATCCCAGTCTTGCCAATGTACATGATGTTGAGATTCACTGTGCTGTATTCATATGTGTACATGGGAACCATATATCAGAATCATTCAACTTTTTTTTCTATTCCTATCCCCCCTCTCTTCTCTTCAATCCCCTTTGTATAATCCATTGAACTTCTATTTTTCTCCATCTCCCCTTGTTGTGTGTTAGCATCCTTCTATCAGAGAGAATATTCAACCCTTGATTTTTTGGAATACTTTAATATATCTTTATCATGATATTTAAATTATGTTTTCTTTTCAGTGAATTTCAAACTTTATCATGCATTTTTATTCAATTTGTCAGTGTCTGCCTATTATCAGAGTATTTAGGCCATTTATATTTAATATATTTGTAATTTTTATACTTTTGGACTTAAAAGTAATATCTTTTTGTTTGTGTTCTATGTGCTATTATTTTATTCAATTCAATTTTTCTCTTTTACTGTGTTCTTTTGGCTTTATGGAGTATTTTAAAATTTCAATTGATTTATTGCATTGTTTTATTTTATTACTTCTGGCTTTACTGCATGGTTTAGGGTTTATAAGGTATATTTTTATATTATCACAATCCATTTTCAAAAGATACAATTTTTATAGATAGTATAATAAGCATGATAATACACTTCCATTTTTTGTTATTTGTTGTACTGTTTTTATATACTTAAGTTCTATGTATATTTTGAACTCCATAGTAACTAGGTGTCATATTTTGCTTTCAACAATTAATACTATTGTGATGAAAAAAGACTGATATATCTTTTATAATCATCCTATAAATAACATTTTTAACATACTTCATTATTTTGAGTGGATCAAAATTTCAATTGTTTTTATTCTTCTTGAAGGACTTTTTATATATTTCTAATATTCTGAAATGCTTAAATGAGTAATATGCATTGTTTTGTTGAAAAAAATTCCCTTTCTTTAAAAATAGTCTTTCATAGGGCATAGTATTCTAGAATAAACTAGTTTTGATTTATTTTGTTTTCCAGTGACATGAAAAGCTGCTCCATTTTCTTTTGAGTCCAAGATTCAGTCAAGAAATTTTCTATAATTATTTTCATTTTCTTGTGTATGTTATGTGTTATTTTCACCCATGTTATAATTTTTCTACTTGTTATTGTTTTAAGTAATAATATTATAATGTGCTTTGTGATCTCTTGTGCTTCTTGCAAATAAATATGTACAGAGAAATATCTGTAAATTAAATAATTAAAAATTTAATCATCAGTTTGTCAATAGTATTTGCATTCCTTTCTCCTCTCATCGCCCGCCCCTAGGAATCAAATTACATGTGTTTTTCACCATTATGTATTGTTCTTATCATCAAGGCTTTCATATTTCTTTTAATACTAATTTGTCTTTCCTCATTTTGGAAATTTTCTAATTCTAAATGCTCAATTTTGTTGATATCTTCTACTTCAGAATGTAATCTGTAATTTGTCTCATACAGTTTGTTTTTCCTTTAAGATATTCTAATCTTCATCTCTAGAAATTTGGTTGAGATCTATTTAGTATCTCCTGTTTTTCTCCTTGACATGATTTGTCCTTTCATGTTATAGAAAGTTAGAAAATTTATATGTTTACATATTATTTAAAATTAAATAGTTTATTCTTTAAATAATAATTTTTTAATTTATAAATTCAAAATTTACTGCCTATTCAAGAACATACAATAGACTAGTGATTCTCAAACTATATAAAAAATATTTTTAAAAACTTGTTATCTGTTGTATCTAATTCATTATTACTTAGTATTATGTAATTATTAGAAAATGAAATTACAAAAAGCAAAAATACCTAAATATATTTTTATCATTTAAAAAATATTAGATACAGTAATATTGCATTCATATTTAATTAGTCATAAAATCTTCTAAAAAGTTTCTACATATTTACTCTTAACTGATGTATGTATCTTATTGTGAAATGTTAGCACTTGATATAGGAACTCAGGTTGACAACTCACATTTTGGGTTGCTATGCTCTAGGTCTCATACATACAACATACACAAAATGAACCAGTGGTATTAAGAGGGTGGGTTGGTTTGTGTGGGAAATATGTTCTTAATTAATATGTAATAGTAATACAAGAATTAACTTAAGTAAATATCTGTCCTGTACACTCCTTTCTTGTGTTTAATTATTCACTTTCTCTCGGAAGATAAGAGAAAGTACATGAATGTTTTTATGAAGTAAAGTAACTAAACCACTTCAAGGTAATCTAATAGATGCTTTCCCTTTGAATCTTGTTTATCTATGGCCTTGACTCTGTCCTACTGATTAATGAGTCAAGTTTTCTAAAGACTTAAGTCATTGCCTGGTGAGCACTTACAACAACACAACAACAACAACTACAAAACAACCAACCAAACAAACAAACAATAAAACCCCAGTACTTTTTAGTTTTCACTTTCAGGCTATTGCAGTTTTTATTAAATAGAACAAAAACTGCTTGAAAATAATTACACTGTTATGATCTGCTTGTTCTTATATTTCACTTAAACTGTTTCACCTCATGAAGAATGAAAATTTTATGTGTTATATTAGTTCTTTTATTAGAAAGTGGATATTTTTCTGAAATCACATTATTGAAAGAGACAAGCATTTAAGCCACAAAATATATCCATTCTTGGCTTCTCTATTTGCCAATTGGTAGAAAATGTAATAGAGCAACATAATTTATAGTCTTTGGCTTATAAAACTGAACACAAAGTACAATTAGAAATGCTCATATTAGAAGAAGAGATAATAGCAGAACATTCTGGTGATATTTTTTACCATTTATATTATAATAAGATGAAAAAAGAATATACTGACATTACATTTTATTGGGCTTTTTGGTAGGATTTCCAGATAAAATACAGGATGCCATGTAAATGTATCAGAAAACTAAAAAACAAAAACAACAAAAAAAACCTTTTAATAAAAGTATGTTCCATAGTGTATTTTTATTTGCTAAATTGGTAAATTTGTTGTTTTTACCTCATTAATTTTTAGGGAATTTTTTACTGACAAAAATCTAATCCTTATGAGACCTATGTCATTGCTAAGAGAGGTATTAAATTTCTTACCAAATAAGGAGGTCATATAAATCTGTTGGAGACTTTATTAGCCTGAATTGACTATCCTTGACTTGCTGGGGGTATAGAGGACAATTGCCTTGTAGAGCAGACAAGAATCACAGTCAACTTTCCATAGGCAAGAAGTAAGCCTTTATTGTATTGAGTTCCTGCTGTTTGGGGATAACTATTACTACTGCATATCCTAGCCTATGCTATCAAAATGAAGCTACCTTGTACATTTTAAGTAGTATTATTGTTAGATAAACTAAAACATAAAAGAAAGACAGAAAGTTATTATTATTATTACTTTTTATTGCCCTACATTATGAGAAGGACAACTTTGACAATTTCTCAGCCTATTTAGTTGTATCACACTACGCTTAAGATATCCTGGAGGCTAGCCAGCCATGGAGAATGATGGCCATTGAATCAACTTTCTCATTGATCACACTTGAAAAATTTACTTTTCTTCTTTAATTTTATCATTTTTCTACTATATATCCAGGCTAACTTTTCTCTGTCACTCTGAAACAGCTTTATATACTAACAGTAATTTTGTATTTAATCCTTCCCCAAAAAGGAATTAACAGATTGACATATTTTGGATATCAAGTATTGCCTCTATGGGGAGACGAGTGGAAATTTGATTTTTCTTTCAAGAGCAGAGAGGTATAAGGATGATTTAAATAACTTTTGAGTTATGAGTGGTGCATGTATTTAAATATTGCCATTCCTTGAAATCATTGAAAAATCACTTATATAAGGGAAATTAATTGTGTGGAATATTTAAAATTTGCCACAGGAAATATTGTATTGAAGAGCAAATATCTTTCAATGAGTAATTCTGGCTAAGGTAAATATAGTGTTCATTGTCATTTCAAAGATGTGTTTATTTAGCATAACATTTTGACCCTAAGTTAAACAGAAGATCGCATATTACTTATTTAGGTATTTATATTCCTTATTTTAACAAACATTAATTTTTTGTATTAATATTATGATTAAACTACATTGATTCTGTTGAAAAAACATTTATATAAACATTAAAGTAATACAAATAGTAAATACTGTCTTCCCTTTTTATACCTTTTCAATATTTATAAGCAGGCTATCAGTGGCAATCTTCATAAATCAAAATCTACCCAAAATATTTAACTAGGGGGTCACCTTTATTTCTAATTGTCAGCAATTTTATATATTAATATACCTAACTCAAAACATTATTTCCCTCAAATAAATTCAACTGCATTACTTGCTATTTCCAGGGTTTGTTACTAAGCCTTTCTAAATTTCTCTTACAATTGTTCTAATTTTAAGACTATTTCATATGCAAAAATTGTCTACTTGTTACTAGAGCCACATGAATACTTGAATAAAATTTGTGCTTGAGGCAACGTTGAATCTGTAATATTTAAGATAAATTGGTTTTATATAATGGAATTCAATGATTTAGTAAATAACTTTTTTATGAATTATGTGTTTCTCATAAAAAAATAGAGTATTTTCCTCTCAGTCTCCACGACAAGACCATAGAAGTATCTAATTTGATTAAACATGTTCATAGTAAATCATTTTAATTTCTAGGTATTAAAAAAACAAAGTAATTTCAGAGTCTGTTTCTAAGCTAACAGCTTTTATACCTTTGCTGTTTCATTAAAATGGACTATTTCATCTTCTTAGCATTGAATAATATAATAGCTTATATGAGTAGTTCTTTGTATATTTACCACTAGTTTTCACTTTTAGTAAACTTGACTTTCAGTGGATAAAGGTAAGTAGAACAGCTTTATTTTATTGTGTTTCTCAAATTTTATTTCAAGTCTCTGAATGTTTTAATAAGATATTTTTAGATATGTTTGCAACATTCAATATTATTTTCATGTTAAGACTATTTTTGGTGATTCTTCAGAGTGTTAATTCATGTTGAGATGTTAATAGAAATGTTTTTTTTTTCTATTTGTCATACAGAATGATATGTCTCTGGTAGGATGGAAGCCCTTCACAGCTTATTTTTACTTCCCTATCTTCCTGGCTATCATACTTGGTAAGCTCCTCAGAAATAAGTATTATAATTTAGAGGTAATATAAATATTTAGTAATCCTTTAAGCCACAGTTAGCTAGACTGCACTTTTTACAAGCCAATTTGTGTTTATTCTAAGATAACATGCTTTACTTAAAAACATAATAAGTTTGCTAGTTATAAAATGTGTGTGTGTGTGTGTGTGTGTGTGTGTGTGTATACTAAATGTAACAAATGAATTTTATAGGTTTATGGAAATACAATAAAATAAATAGTAATCTGAAAGAAAGCTTTTATCTAGTATATATTTCAACCATTCAAGTTTCAATTTGTTAAATTTTTTATATGCACATTCTAATATTACATGTAATATTAGAAGCTATGATTAGAAACAAGCCCAGGGGACTGGATGAATCATGGAGTTGCTAATAGGTTATTAAGTCTTTTACATCTACATAGTCATTTGGTTGAAATCTAGCCAACATTAATAGGACACCATATTATAATCTGCCAAATGAAATGACTATGTTATGAGACCCAGTTCTATCGAATAGAGGGCTACAGAGTTCTTTATACTGACCAGTGCAATCACTGTGAGATAAAAGGTAGCTCATTTTATACCCATTCATGACTATCCATAATTGCTCTCTGAAAGATCGGTAAAGATCCTTAATTAGCAGCTAATGTGAAGAAGAATTATGTCATATTAATATCAGAATAGAAAAAAAATAGACATTTAAATATTCTTTATAATAAGTATATGGTTAGAGACACATTTCTTTAAACATTCTAACTGTAGTATGATAACATACAGTTAAGACTCAAGAAATTAAATGACAAAAAATGAAACTGAAGAGATTATCAACTAACTTGTATATCTGTTTATTTTAAGAATGTGAAAAAATAACAATTACTCAATCTAAAATTAATCGTATGATAAAAAAATAGAAATTTACAGGAGGGTAACAATTGTTGATGTTAGTAGCAATGAATGGCTGATGTTTAGAGATTCGACTTAATATTTCCCACATAATGTATAATTAGAATATTAAATTGATTATATTTCAGATTTTTAAATTTGTTATTTATTCATGTAATCTTGAAATGTAAGAGTTGTTTAACATGCTCCTGACATAAAATACAAAATACATGAAAGATAAACACTTTTGAATGTACATATAGACATTAAGAACACAAGTATTTCTTTGACTCATTAATTTGCTTGTAGTTTTCTTGTGGTGAAGAAATTTGCCAGTGCCTGTGATCTAGGATCATAAACATGGTAAGATGATGAATTTCTTTGAGGAATTCAAGGAAATTAGACTCATTGTTTCATGGTGGTTGTCTGCAAACTTGTTTTACTCCCCAAAACACCTAGAGAATTTCAGACCTCCATTGACAATAATTATCCAGTGGGCAGGGCTTCTCAAATGAGGGTGATAATGTGGCAAATATCAATGTTTCTTGAGAATGGGAGAGGGGTTCCCTCACAGGCTGTTTCACTTTTCTGTGTCATTATTTACATAACTATTTTGAATGTTCCCACTTAGGAATATTCTTGAAGTCATAGGTCTATAGCTTTCAGGAGTTACTCTATGTGGCTCTAATATTTATTTCACATTTCATTTAGAAAAAAAATGTAATATCAGGGCTGGGATTGTGGCTCAGCGGTAGAGCACTCGCCTAGTACGGGCGCGACCCGGGTTTGATTCTCAGCACCACATAAAAAATAAAGGCATTGTGTTGTGTCCATCTACAAAAAAAAAAAAAAAAAAAAAAAAAGATTCTCTCTCTCTCTCTCTTAAAAAAAATGTGTAATATCCGATGTTCTATCATACTGATGTGGGACACAAAAGTTCACTTGATACAAGCTGTACATTTGTAACTAGGAAAGTATACCTATCAGTGAATAGCTAATGATATTGTAATGGAGGAAAAAATATTTTCTCTCTACCCTTCTGAGTTTTTCACTGAGTTGGACCTCTGTAAAAAAAAAAAAAAAAAAAAAAAAGATAAATTAACATAGGGAAAATAAAAGTTTATTTAGATTTACATGTTTTTTATACATGAGAAATATCCAGGGCATAAGTAATTCAAAAAAGAAGTGGTAGGAATTATGGTTTCTATAGTATCTTCAGGAAAGAACAATTAATTTTTAAAGAAGTAATAAGACAAAGTAAAATGACTTTGAGAGTCTAGGGTCATCAAATTGTGGGAAGGCAAATATAAGGGAGTTGTATACAGAGTCTTCTCCAGTTGTCTCCAGGTTGCTAACAGACTAAAGAAGTCTTTAATGGCCAACCTTTGCCCTTGCTGGTGGAGAGGGGAATACTTTTGACTTTGTAAATCTATGTCCTGTTTTGAAGCCAACAGGAGGAAGACAAAGAGTTTACCTTGTATCCATTTCTTCTCTATTTACTCCAGCTCAAATGGTCCTTATACCAAGGTAGCATATTTTAGAGTGGCACATTCTGGTCTCTTACACTATATTTTGTTAAGTAGAGTCAAAGGTTTAGGGAGTGAGTGATGTTTTTTAGAGAAACTGACTTGCAAGTTAAGCTTGCAACAATGAGTGTCTTAACCAGACAAAAACAGGGTGACAGGCCTTCCCAAAAGATTGGGATGGGGTGGGGAGAGAAATACCAAGAAATGAGACAGTAAGTCAATTCATCACAATTTAGCTAATTCCATGTGACATGGTTTGGATGTGAGATACCCCCCGCCAAAAACCTCTTGTGTTAATTCCAGAATATTTAGAGAATAACTAGACTATGAGAGCTTTAACCTAATTAGTTCATACTAGTTTGAATGGCATAACTGGATGGTAACTATAGACACAGGGGAGTGGCTAGAGGAGGTATGGCCCTATACCTGGAAGGTTTCAAGTTCCCTTTGGCACTTTCTTCTTTCTCCCTGTTTCCTGGCCACCACGTCCTGAACTGCTTTCCTCTGCCACTCTTCTGCCATGATGTTCGGTGGTAACTACTTGGACCCAGAATAACTACTAAAGCCATGAGCCAAAACCTTTTTCTTCTTTAAGTTCTCCCCTCAACCTTGTCCCATGTATTTATAATGCCTGGTGAATGTGCTTATATAATACTAGAACGATTATTCAGGTCAAGAGCCTCCCTACCCATCCCGATTTGAATGCAATTGTTCTAGAATTCACTCAGAAGGCAGCTGGGAGATTGAGGATGATTTAAAATTTGGAATTTAGACCACTTTTGTGGATTTGGGGAGCACAGTGAATTCTAATTAATTAGAGAAGGGCCTGAGATAAGAGAAAGGCATAATTCTTACAAGTAAGAGCCTTATATGAAAACCCATTAAAATAAATGTAAGGAAGTATGCATGATGACAGTGGAAAGAGGAAGGGATTGAGTCTAATTTATTCTGTAGTAGAGGTGACAAAAATTTTCTGAGAGATGACATGGGACATGAGTTCAGTAGATTAGTAGGATTCGGTGTGACAGAAGCCATGGAAAGGATGGGAGTCATTCTAAGTAGAAATGATATGTAGAAAAAGTACCATACATTAGTTTTTTATTTGTTATAACAAATTAGCACAATTAAGTAACTTAAAACAACATAGATTTATTATTTCAGGGTTTCCCAAAGTCAGAAGTTTAGGCATAGTGCAGATAAGGCCTCTGCTTAGGGTGTCACAAGGTGTCAATTTAAGGGTTGAATGAGCTACATTCTTTTCTGGAAATCTTGTTCCTCTTCCAAGCTCATAAAAATTGTTGACAGAATTTATTTCTTTGTAGTAGTAGGACTGAAGTTGTTGCCTTCTTATTGATGGTCATCTGGGGCTCTTAACTCTTGGCAGCTCCTTATTCCTGGTCATATGGCCCTCTCACAGATCCTCTCTGACAACATGACACTTGGTTCTTCATCGCCTATAGGAAGATCTCTTGTTCCAGTCTGATAATCATGAGAATAACCATCTATAACCTTTGCCATATAGTGTACCCTAATGAATAGAATGGTATCTCTATAACTTGGTCATGTTTTGCTGGACAGTAGAAAGTGACAGCGCTGCCAACAGCCATGAGAGGGGATGATATAAGAATATATGATATATGACTTAGAATCCTGCCTACTACAGAGCATAGGGGCAAGAGACTACAATTTTTCATTTCAAGGATGAGTACATTATTTAGAATCAAATAAAAAATATGTCAGAAATATTCTAAGATATTTGATGCATAAAGGAAGAAATTTATGATATGTTTTCATAATATTTAGGCACAGAATATAGCCTACAGTATTCACTGGCATTCTGATTATGAAGCTGCTGGTAAATTTTGCCTCATTCCTCTATTCCAAAGAAGAACTGTGGCTTGTTATTTGGATTTTTTTTCCACCATACTCTAAAAATTATGAATTTTCTTTTTTTATATATCTTAAATCGTCAAAAATAAGTAATATCATTCATTCATTAAATATAGGTGTTCTCTACCATGCTTAGCATTATACTTAATCTGAACTTAACATATTGACATTTTTGTTTAGATGTAGTGTTAGCATTTAAATTTTCTAAATGGATACCAGAAACATATTTGTTGTTTGCAACAAAATCATTAATGCAATGTAACATAGATCAGAGGGGAACATTCAACAAGATGAATGTGAATAATTCAACATGAAGTTAATTAGGAAGAAGCACATTTTTATAACAAAAGTGTTTCATCAATGTTATAATAAATCTATAAATGGCAAAATCATCCAGCAAGAGGATGTGATTTTACTAAATAAGGAATATCACTTGGACAATGACCAAAATGCAAGATGAAAAAGTGATGACTTACCAGGTTAAAAATAGAGGGAAGTTCTCAAATCAAAAACTGTGATGTCTAACTGTATCTCAGATTTGTACCATCATTTAAATATAAACAAAGTAATTATGAAAATAACAAAATAGGACTGCAAACTTTGATTTCTAGTTTCCAGATGAATTCTTTCTCTTGAATATAAAAAATAATCACATGTATCTGCTAGGGTTTGATTCTGAAAAACTTCCCTGAATCATGTAAGACTTGGAGAAGCTAGAATCTGTACAACCTATATATCAAGCTTTAGTAAGTGTTTTAATTAATAATATTTGTAATTGTGAATATTTTATATTTACCCCCAAATTCATCTTCATTATTACTCTCTTATGGCCTGCTAGTTTGAATGTTGGCATGTCAAATTCCACACTTTTTAAAATTCCACACTTAAAAAAAAAGTTGGATTCTGTGGCACACATCTGTAACAACTCATGAGGCTGAGACATGAGGATCACAAGTTCAAGGCCAGCCTCAACAACTTATGAAGACCTTGAGAAACTTACTGAGATCCTATTGCAAAATAAAAACTAAGCTTATTTAGCTTAGTGGTAAAGTGACCCTGGGTTAAATTCCTAGTATGAAAATTATATTAATAAATAATAATAATAATCATTATAATAATAAAATTTTTAAAACTTTGTATTTATCCCTTTCTATAATATAAATTATTTGGGAATAGACATAAGGAACAAAGCATTAAAAAATATAAACCATACCAAACTTCTGTGATGTGAAGCATATTAATGTTCTCCCATATCATTGGTTATCTATCATAGCTTCTGATTAGTTAACTAATTTGGTCTCTTTCCTCTACTCCTGTGTTGTAGATATTCTCTTGTATTGACCAGGAACCTAAAGCACAGGATCTGCCATTTGTATATTACATCATAGCATCTTCAGTCTAAGTCCACGGGATTTGAGAACCTATAGCAGAAGCTTCCCAAACTCTGTTCTATGCCTGGATGATTTTGAATGAATTTTATGTGTGTCAAAACAATGACACTTTAACCCTTGGGCTGAGGAGGACTGGAAGTCCTTAAACTTGTCACTTCTTGGGCCAACCTCAAAGGCATAGCAGAAATATTATAATTTTCTAAGACATTAATCTTTCATCAAGCACTGTGCTCAGTTCAGAGAATACTACACTGAATTACAAGACATTGGCTCTTATGAAATTTAGGTTCTAGTAGAAAAATGTGTAGTTTTTTAAAAGTAAATAAAAATAGATCAGAAATATACCAAACAAGTAGATTGAAAAGACAAGGTCAAGAAAGACATTATTACCCTACATACATGTATGAGCACATGACTGTTGTAACTCTGTACCATGTAATAGCTAGAGGAAAGAGATAATGTGCTCCATTTGTGTACAATGTGTCAAAATGCACTCTACTGTCATGTATAACTAATTGGAACAATTTTAAAAAAGAAAAAACAAAAGGAAATAGAAGGTCAAATAAAGTTAATAAGTTAAGCATGAAATACAATAAAATTATGTGATTAATGGCGTGAATGTGCCTGGACCTACCTCATAGAGACTGGTTGCTGAAAGTTTAGTTAAAAGTGCTGTTTTAACTTGTAGTGGAATAGGATGTAATTGCTAGGTATTTGAAAATCTGGAGGACAAATATTCTAACTCAAGAGAATAGTCAGTGCAAAGAAAAACACTATGTTGTCTGAAATTCAGGAATTCTACTTTATGACGTGCAGAAAGGTAATATACCCTAAAAATGCCCATAAAAGTAAAACTACATGTTAAAGCTCTGAGAGTAAATGTACCCTTACTATATTATTTATGAAGTAATGAGGTATCAGAACTTTCCATCTTCAGTAAAGGACTTCAATATTCTTAATTTGTCTCTATTGGTGTATATACAATGGATAGATAACTTCTAAGTAAATACGAAATGCCTCATTTAAATTGGTTGATGGATAACAATGGATGACCCTGATATCAGTCCAGCTGTTGAAGCATTAAAATACTGTGTTTTAGCCAACTATATTATATACTAAGTTCCCCCTACTATCTGATACCAACCACAGTGGCATTTCTAAAGGTTTTGTTATGACTACATGGATTTTTTTCTGGTTCTATGTACTTGAACTCTGTTAATCAGAAATTATTTAGCTGACATAGTTAGGGTGTGAATCAAACCAGTGGACATTAAGTTTAATTTCAGATAAAAGGATAATTGTTTAATATCAACATGTAAATACGCTTAAAAATGTGTAAAATATTATTGTAACTTTATATCAATATAAATAAAATCACTGCTATGTTTTTATTTCAAATACCTGAATGATAAAAGTAAACTTTGATTATTCATGATCTGTTATAATCTTATTTGTAGAAGATGTTGTTATGGGAACAGTATAGCTGCTGTAGAGAACAAGGTCAAATGAGATTTTTCCCTTGTAAATTCAAAGTTTATCTATCTGGCTGAGAGTTAAAGTTTAAATTAAATTGCTTTTCAACAGTGTTTAGATCATTCCTGCATGTGGAATTGGATTAAAAATAATCACAACATATAGGACACTTTAGTGAAGTAGAAAGAAGAAACACACAACACAGTGCTTATTTAATTTGGGTCATTATAATTTCCTACATGCAAGTACAGCAAGACATGTGAATTAATTTTCTAGAGCTGCCAAACAAAGTACCACAATAAGTCGCTGAAAAACAATCATTTGTTTTCTCATAGTTTTGGAGGCTAGAAGACTAGAATAAAATGTCAGTAGGATTGATTCCTCCTGAGGCCATAAGAGACAAGCTTCCTCTCCCCTTTTTCTATCATCCTGCAGGCCACTTTGTGGCATTCCTTGACTTGCTGAAGGATCATCTCATCTGTGTTCCTCTTCTTGTGGTCTTCTTCCTGTGGACTTCTCTGGGTACAGATTTCCTTTTTTTATAAGGACACCAATTACATTGGATATCATCCTGTTCTAATATAACTTAAGTTTGACTAATTATATCTGCAATGTCCCATTTTTCCAAGTTAAGGGTTAGGACTAGAGCATAAATTTGGAAGGAGGGAATGAAAGGACTCTTTTCAACCCATAAGAAAGAAGTGGACACAAAAATTCCAAAACTGCCTGTTTCTTCACTGTTGTGTCTTTGGTACAATCCTTTAATTTCCCTGTCTCAGTTATCTAATCCATAAAATGGTTGACAATGTCAGCCTTGTTTACATAAGAAGGATTTTGTGATACTCAAAACAAATTGTGTTTTTATGTATTATCAAGTAAAATATGAAATCAATCCCTTAAAATAAACTTGTGAGTGAAAGAATCTGTAAATCAAAATACAACTAGTGAAAGCCCACCATTTATTGTGACTGAACTACATCCTAAAATATAATCCTGGAATCATTTCAACTATTCATGTGTATCATTGATTTATTCAGCAGAGGAAACTAAATATTGTCCATTCTTCTCTTTCTCTCTGTCAGTAAAGCTATTTGCTTACATTATTAAAATGAGCCTTCAACAGGCTTTTCAATCTCCATTCTCTATCTTTGTACCTTGTTCTTGTTTTTTTTTTTTCAATAAAATTTTATTAAAAGAAATATGTCAACTTGGCAATTTTGGTACAAAAAAGAAAGAAGTACAGACATTGTTTTTGATGTTACCACAATCTATTGTGGACACAGCAGAAAAACAGAAAAGAAATTATGGGAATCTTATTAATTCTAATAAATTCTCATATTCTGATTTTAAACAATGAATTAAGATATGAGGAGAAAAATTGAAAATCAGACACCAATATCACTTGAGAATAAGGTGCAATAGAAAAACACACTAGCATATCAATTTTCCAGATTAATCTTTTTTAGTTATAAATGGGTTTCTCCAAGAAATTTAAGAATGTTTTAATATTAAAAAATTATATATTTATTACATTAATGATTTAAAATAAAATTGCTAAGTGATTATATTGGCAAAATCAAAATATTATCAAATTTAGCATCATTTCTTACAGAAAAAAATCCTACAGTGAGCTAGAAATATAATGGAAATATTTTTATATAGAATGACATCCCTGAAACCATCAGCAAACACCATTCCTTATATAGTAATTTTGAAATTTGAAATTCAAACACATAGAAAGGGTATTATAATTTGTGTTCGATTTGTATTGGTCTAACAAAACACCTGAGATAATAAACTTATAAAAAGGAAAGGGTTTTTTGTTGTTGTTCACAGTTTGTGAGGTTTCAATCCATGATAAATTGGCTCTATTACTTTGGGCGTGTGGCTGTCCAGGACATCACGGTGTGGAGAGTACATGGTGGAGGAAGGCAAGTCACCTCTTATTGGGAACAAAAGAGAAAGAGGAAAAAGAAAGAGCTGGAGTCCCAGTATTTTTGAGGGTGATATACCCAATAACCAGAAGAACTCTAACTAAACCTAACCTCTTAAATGTTCTACCACTTCTCCATAGTGTCCATCTGGGTACAAAGCATTCAACATGTACATACTTGGGAAAAATTCTATACCAAACCATAGCATAATTGCAAGAATATTACAATAACATCCAGACACATTTTTAGATTCGTCACTATTAAACATTAATCACATTTGTTTCTCCTTTTTCAGCTATTTGGGAGAAATTTTACAGGTAGTATACGAATTTATTCCTAAATACTTCATCACATGTTGCCTAAGATAGAGCATTCTCATATATAACTACAGCATAATTTTCATACTTAGAAAATTTGTAAGTCAAAAAATAACTTACTGACTATTGTAGTTTGGATATAAGGTGTTTCTCAAAAGTTCTTGTTAGCATAGGAATATGCAGATATGAAATGATGAGATTATGAGAGCCATTGTAGAGTGAGTCCACCCTAGTTTGAATGGACTAACTGGTTGGTAACTTTAGGTAGGTGGGACATGACTGGAGAAGGCATATCACTGTGGGCATACTCTGGAAGAGTGCATCTTCCCTGCGGCCCCTTCCCCCCTCTTTCTTCATCATGACTCTGCAATGTGCTGAGCAGCTTTCCTCCAGGGCCCATGATGTGCTACCTCACCTTGGACCCAAAGCCATAGAGTTGGCTGTCTATGGACTAAGACCTCTGAAATCACAAAGCCCAGATAAACTTTTATTCTTCTAAATTGTTCTTGTCAGGTGTTTTGGTCACAGCAACAAAAAGCTAACTAAAACATTGACTGAAATTTAATTTACTCATTTATCTCAAAAATGTCTTTTTTAGAATTTTAGATCTTCAGTTGCATATTGCATATAACTGAGGTGCCATTGTTATCTCCTTTAAAATAGCACGTTTTCCCCATTACTGTTATTTATGACATTGACCTTTAAAAAAAACCAATCAGTTCTAGAGAATATCTCTCAATCTGAATTCATCTGGTTAGTTTTTCATCATAGGTGTAGTTTAAAACTTCTTTGGCAGAAATACTATTTAGGTGATGCTATGTATTGAATTCTCTTAGAAATTCACACTTGGAGATGTGGAATGTCATCTTGTCTCATTTGGGTCATACATTTCATCATAATATTAGTTTTCTATTTCTGAACAATAAATTAATACAAATTAATTATCTCATAGCTTCTGAGAGTCTGAATTAAGGCTCATTTTAGTTGGGTTGGCATCTCAGGATTTCAAAACAGCCTGATTCAAGTTAGTCAGCTGCATCTGGAGGCATAGGTGTGGAAAGAGCTGCTTGTAAGCTCTTATACTTGTGAGTAGAATCATTTTCTTATGACCCTATTACATGCTCTCCATGTTTTGGTTAAATTTTTTGGATCACACTTCTAGAGAATGCTCCTTTCCTTTCCACGTGGTTCCCAGGAGCAATTCAGAACATAGCCGTTGGTTCTTTTTCTCTCAGGCAAACAAGAACACTCTTCTCTGTCTCCTCTGTCACCAATAAGCCAGAGAAAACTATTTTAAAAACACTCACTTGATTGGATCTGACCAACCTAGGATGATCTCCTTTTGCTATACAACCTAAGAGCCAGGGGTGTATTTCCTCATATTTACAGGTTCTTCTCACATATCAGGCAAAATAAATCTTAGGAATTAATATCAGAATATGTCAAACATTTTTACCATATTTTTAATTTTTTAATAAAATTGTACATATTGTTGGAATTAATTGTTACATATTCATATAAGTACACAAAGTAACAATATAATTTGAACACTATCATTTCTTACTATTTCTCTTTTTCCTCTGGTCCTCATTCTCTCTGGGCATTAACCTCTATATTTTTCATTAGATTCCTCACCCACAATTTCTTTTTCTTTTTTCTGTCTAGCTTTTACATACTAGAGAGAACATGTAGCCCTCAATCTTCTGAGTTGGCTTATTTCACTTAACATTCTTGAGTACTATCCATTTGCCAGAAAATGACATCATTTAATATTTTTATGGCTGAATGAAACTCTGTTGTGTACATGTACTACATTTTCATTATTCATTCATGTTAATGGACACCCAGTTTAGCAATTGAGAATTTTATGTTTAATTGCTGTATACATGAGTATTCATGTAACACTATAATATGCCAACTTTAGGATGAATACTGAGGAGTGGTATGACTGAGTCATAAAGTGATTTTCTATTCCAACTCTTGAGGTAATCTCTGTACTGATTTTCACAGTGGTTGTCCTAATTTACAGTTTCTCCAACAGCATAAAATGTACCCTTTTTAAAAACATTTTTTCTAGAATTATTTATCTTTTTAAATTCTTTATATATTTATTTATTTATTTTAATTTATATATGATAGCAGAATGCATTACAATTCTTATTACACATAGAGATCATAATTTTCATATCTCTGGTTGTATACAAAGTATATTCACACCAATTCCTGCCTTCATACATGTACTTTGGATAATAATAATCATGAGGTTATCTTTCCAAATTCTAGATGGCTGCCATTCTAACTGGAATTAAATAAAATCTCAGTGTAGTTTTGATGTGCATTTCCTAATTGCTAAAGTTATCAATAATTTTTTTCATATACTTATTATTCCTTTATATTTTTTTTTCTTTTGAGACGTGTCTGTTTAGTCCTTTTGTCCATCAATTAATTGGAGTGGTTTTATTTGATGTTAAGGTTTTTTTATGACATTATATATTCTGGATATTTATTCTGTCAGAAGAGTGGTTAACAAAAGATTTTTTTAACCATTATATATGTTCTCTCTTCACATTCTTTGTGTTCTTTGCTATACAGTAGTGTTGTTTGTTTTTTTTAAATTTGATGTTATCCCTTTTATTATTTCTTGGCATTATTTCCTGAGTTTTAGGGGTCCTATTGAGAAAGTTGTTGCCTGTGCCTATATGTTAGAGTGATGACCCTAAATTTTCCTCAAGGAGTTGAACTATTTCTGATCTAATTCCTAAGTCTTTCATCCATTTTGAGTTGAATTTTGTGCAGCGTGAGAGATAAGGAGTAGTCTCATTCTTCTACATATGGGGAACTAGTTTTTGTAGCACCATGTGTTTAAAAAGCTGCTATTTCTCCAATATATGTTTTTGACATTTTTGTCAAGGAACAGGTGACTCTATCTGTGTAGGTTTGTCTCTGTGTCTTCTATCATGTACCATTGATCTATGTGCCTGTTTTTATGCCAGTACCATGCAGTTTTTGTTACTATAGCTCTGTAGTATGTTTTGAAATTAGGTATTGTGATGCCTCCAGCATTGCTTTTCTTGACTTAGAATTGCTCTGGCTATTCTGGGCCTTTTATTATTCCAAATGAAATTTTAACTGTTTTCTCTAGTTCGTGAAGAATACCATTATAGTATTTTGATGGGGACTTAATTGAATCTGTACATTGCTTTTGCTAGTATGAACATTTCAACAATATTAATTCTGCCTATTGATGAAAATGAGAAATTTCTGATCTTCTTGTGTCTTCAATTTGTTTACTCAGTGTTCTGTAATTTTCATTGTAGAGGTTTTTCATCTTCTTTGTTAGATATTTTCCTTAGTTTTTTTTTTTCTTTGAGTCTATTGTTAATGGAATTGTTGCCTGATGTCTTTCTTTATAGATTCAGTATTGCTATATAGAAAAGCTATTCATTTTTATATGTGGATTTTGTAGACTGCTACTTTGCTGAATTTGTTTATCAGCTCTAGAAGTCATCTGATGAAGTTTTTTGGGTTTTCTAGACATAGAGTCAGGTAATAGCAAATAGATATCTTGTCATCTTCTCTTGCTATTTGTAACCTTTTGTTTTCCTTCAATTATCTGATTGCTATGGCAAGAGTTTCAAGAACTATATTGATTAGAACTGGTGAGAATGAGCATTCTTGTCTAGTTCTGAGTTTTAAAGGAAATCCTTTCAGTTTTTCCCCATTTACTCTGATATTGGTTTGAGTTTGTCATAGATAGCATTTATGTTTCTGAGGTAAATTCCTTCTATACTTAGTTATTTCAGTGATTTTATCATAAGTGGAGGCTGAATTTTATTGAATTTCTCTTTATCTATTAAGATGATTATATGATGTTTGTACTTAATTCTATTCACATGGTGAATCACAATTGTTGATTTGCATATGTTAACAAATCCTCACAATCCTGGGATGAAACCATTTTGGTCATTATGTACAGTCTTCTTAATATGATGGCAAATATGATATGCTATTATTTTATTGAGAGTTTTTGCATATACATTCATTTGGGATATTGGTTGTAGTTTTCTTTACTTGATGTATACTTATCTAGTTTTGGCATGAGTGTGATACTGGCTTCATAGAACAAATTTGGGAATGGTGGATTCCTTTCTATTTCATGGAATAATTTGAGGAACATTGGCATTATAAGTTATTTTTTAAGGTTCTGATAGAATTCAGCTGAGAACTAGCCTGGCCCTGATTTGCTGGAAGGCTTTGTGTTACTGCTTCTATCCCATTGCTAGTTATTGGTTTGTTTGTGTTTTTTCTATCCCCTGGATTCAACTTTGGCATATATATGCACCTACAAATATATTCATTACTTCTAAGTTTTCTAATGTATTGAATGTAAATTTTCAAAATAGTCCCTAATGATCTTGCAGATTTCTGTGATGCCAGTGGTGATTTTTTCCTTTTTCATCTCTAATTATATGAATTTGGGTTTTATCTAATTTTTTTTTTATGTTATGTTTTGGATGTAAGGAGTCCACCAAAAACTTATGTGTGATACAATGCAAGAAGGTTCAGAGGAGAAATGATTGGGTTGTAAGAGTCTTATTACAATTAGTGAATTAATCCCCTGATAGGGGATTAGCTGAATGGTAATTGAAATGGTAGGGTGTGGCTGGAGGAGGTAGGAATTGGGCCATGGCTATGGGGTATATCTTGAAAACAGAGACTCTCTCTTTCTTTGCTTTCTTTTCTTTCTTTTTTTTAAAATTTCTTTTTTTGTCAGTTATTTTTTTATTATTAGTTGTTCAAAACATTACAAAGCTCTTGACATATCAATTTCATACATTTGATTCAAGCAGATTATGAACTCCCATTTTTACCCTGTACACATATTGCAGATTCACATCGGTTCCACATCCACTTTTTTACATACTGCCATACTAGTGTCTGTTGTATTCTGCTGCCCTTCCTATCCTCTACTATCCCCCCTCCCCTCCCCTCCCCTCTCCTCCCATCTTCTCTCTCTACCCCATCTACTGTAACTCATTTCTCTCTCTTGTTTTTTTCCCGTTCCCCTCACTTCCTCTTATATGTAATTTTGTATAACAATGAGGGTCTCCTTCCTTAAGCATGCAATTTCCCTTCTCTCTCTCTTTCCCTCCCCCCTGTGTTTAATGGTGATCTTCTTCTCATGCTCTTCCTCCCTATTCTGTTCTTAGTTGCTCTCCTTATATCAAAGATGACATTTGGCATTTGTTTTTTAGGGATTGGCTAGCTTCACTTAGCATAATCTGCTCTAATGCCATCCATTTCCCTCCAAATTCCATGATTTTGTCATTTTTTAGTGCAGAGTAATACTCCATTCTGTATAAATGCCACTTTTTTTATCCATTCATCTATTGAAGGGCATCTAGGTTGGTTCCACATTCTAGCTATTGTGAATTGTCCTTCTATGAACATCAATGTAGCAGCATCCCTATAGTACGCTCTTTTAAGGTCTTCAGGGAATAGTCCGAGAAGGGTAATAGCTGGGTCAAATGGTGGTTCCATTCCCAGCTTTCCCAGGAAGCTCCATACTGCTTTCCAAATTGGCTGCACCAATTTGCAGTCCCACAAGCAATGTACAAGTGTACCCTTTTCCCCACATCCTCACCAGCACTTGTTGTTGTTTGATTTCATAATGGCTGCCAATCTTACTGGAGTGAGATGGTATTTTAGGGTGGTTTTGATTTGCAGTTCTCTGACTGCTAGAGATGGTGATCATTTTTTCATGTACTTGTTGATTGATTGTATGTCCTCCTCTGAGAAGTGTCTGTTCAGGTCCTTGGCCCATTTGTTGATTGTGTTATTTGTTATCTTATTGTTTAATTTTTTGAGTTCTTTGTATACTCTGGATATTAGGGCTCTATCTGAAGTATGAGGAGTAAAAATTTGTTCCCAGGATGTAGGCTCCCTATTTACCTCTCTTATTGTTTCTCTTGCTGAGAAAAAAAAAAAAACTTTTTAGTTTAAGTCAGTCCCATTTGTTGATTCTTGTTATTAACTCTTGTGCTATGGGTGTCCTATTAAGGAATTTGGAGCCTGACCCCACAATATGTAGATCAGAGCCAACTTTTTCTTCTATCAGATGCAGAGTCTCTGATTTGGTATCAAGCTCCTTGATCCATTTTGAGTTAACTTTTGTGCATGGTGAGAGAAAGGGATTCAGTTTCATTTTGTTGCATATGGATTTCCAGTTTTCCCAGCACCATTTGTTGAAGATGCTATCCCTCCTCCATTGCATGCTTTTAGCCCCTTTATCAAATATAAGATAGTTTTAACTTTGTGAATTCGTCTCTGTGTCCTCTATTCTGTACCATTGGTCCACCTGCCTGTTTTGGTACCAGTACCATGCTGTTTTTGTTACTTTTGCTCTGTAGTATAGTTTGAAATCTGGTATCACTATGCTGCCTGATTCACACTTCCTGCTTATAGTTGCTTTTGCTATTCTGGCTCTTTTATTTTTCCATATGAATTTCATGATTGCTTTATCTATTTCTACAAGAAATGCCATTGGGATTTTGATTGGCATTGCATTAAACCTATAGAGAACTTTTGGTAATATTGCCATTTTGATGATGTTAGTTCTGCCTATTCATGAACAGGGTATATTTTTCCATCTTCTAAGATCTTCTTCTATTTCTCTCTTTAGGGTTCTGTAGTTTTCATTGTATAAATCTTTCACTTCTTTTGTTAGGTTAATTCCCATGTATTTTATTTTATTTTTTTTGAGGATATTCTGAATGGGGTGTTTTTCCTCATTTCCATTTCAGAAGTTTTGTTGCTGATATACAGAAATGCCTTTGATTTATGCGTCTTGATTTTATATCCTGCCACTTTGCTGAATTCATTTATTAGTTCTAGTAGTTTCTTTGTAGACCCTTTTGGGTCTTCTAGGTATAGAATCTTGTCTTCTGCAAATAGTGATAATTTAAGTTCTTCTTTTCCTATTTTTATGCCTTTAATTTCTTTCGTCTGTATAATTGCTCTGGCCAGTGTTTTGAGAACTATATTGAATAGAAGTGGTGATAGAGGGCATCCCTGTCTTGTTCCAGATTTCAGGAAATAGAAAAAGAGGGAGCTCTTCCAAATTCATTCTATGAGGCCAACATCACCCTGATTCTGAAACCAGACAAGTCACCTCAAAGAAAGAAAACTACAGACCAATATCTCTAATGAAGCTGAGATAGGAGAATTAAAGTTGGAGGTCCACAAGTGAGCAATGCTCTCAGCAAAAATCCTCAATAAAATTCTGGAAAATCAAATACAAAAACACATCAAAAAAATTGTGCACCATGATCAAGTAGGATTCATCCCTGGGATGCAAGGATGGTTCAATATACGGAAATCAATAAATGTTATTCACCACATCAATAGACTTAAAGATAAGAATCATATGATCATCTCGATAGACGCAGAAAAAGCATTCGACAAAGTACAACATCCCTTTATGTTCAAAACATTAGAAAAACTAGGGATAACAGGAACTTTCCTCGACATTGTAAAAGCTATCTATGTTAAGCCTTAGGCTAGCATCATTCTGAATGGAGAAAAATTGAAGGCATTCCCTCTAAAATCTTTCTTTGCTTTCTGATCACCATGTGAGCAGCTTCACTTCTCCATACCTTTCTGCTGTGATGTTTTGCCTCACCTGAGGAATGGACTAAGACCTCTGAAATTGTGAACCTCATATAAACTATTCCTCCTCTACAGTTGTTCTGGTTGGGTCTTTTAATCACAGCATCAAAAAAAAAAATCTGACTAAAATAGTTAGTTTTGCTAAGGATTTACCCATCTGATTTATCTTTTAAAAGAACCAACCCTTCATTTTCATTAATCCTTTGTCTTGTTCTATTATTCTTTGTTTCACTGATTTTGGCTGTGATGTCGATCATTTCTGTCCTTCTATTTGTTTTTCTCATGTAGGCACTTATATATAAACTTTTCTCTTTGAATCATTTTTATAGTGTCCCTGAAGTTCTGTTATATTGTATCAGTATTCTTGCTTGAGTCTAAGAATTGTTAAATATCTCCCCTGATCCATATATTTTCACTTACCTCACTCATCCTTGAAATACATATTGATCATAGAGGCTCAGTGGTGCATCCATATAATCCCAGCTACTAAGGAAGCTGAGATAGGAGGATTAAAGTTGGAGGTCCACAAGTGAGCAATGCTCTCAGCAACAGTGAAACTCTGTCTCAAAATAAAAATAAAAAGGGCTGGTATGTAACTCTGTGGTAAAGTACCCCTGAATTTGTTGTTCAATATCCATGTATTTACATGATTCCTGTAGTTTTTGTTTGTTTGTTTTTAGTTTAGTTTTGTTTTTGTTTTTTGGGTTTATTTTTTTTTTGTGTGTGTGTTGATTTCCAATTTCATGAGCAGATTCCATGGGCAACTGAGAGAAAAATGTATTCAGTTATTGTTGGATGAAATAGTTTATAGATATCTGTTAAGTCAATTTTATTTATGATACTTTTTTAAATCTGAAGAGCCTTTACTGAAATTGTGCCTGGATGATCTATTGGTGAGAGAATTATGGTTAAATCACCCAGTATTATTGTTCTGTGGTCTGAGTCTTTAATTTGAGTAGTTTATGTTTTATGCAATTAATTGTACCAACATTTGAAGCATAAAAGTTATAAAGTTATCATTATAGCTTCTAGTTAGAAGGTTCCCTTTTTCGGTATAAAGTAATCTTATTTTGTCACTTCTGATGAATTTTTGCTTGAACGCTGCCTTGTCAGACATGAGAGTAGATATTTCTGCTTTTTTGAGTGGCAGGTCCATTTCCCTGGTATTTCAATTTCCATTCTTTTACTTATAATCTATGAATGTCTGCCTGTGAATAGAGTCTCTTCCAAACAACATACAGTTGGGTCCTTTTTTGTGATCCATTCTGTCAGACTGTGTCTTTAAATTTTAGAGTTGAGAGCATTTACAATCAATATTATTATAGACAGATTTTTATCAATTCCTGCCATTTTTATTTATTCCTACTGTTTAATTTGGTCCTGTTTCTCATTTGCTTAGCTACTCTTCAAATGGTATTTGTCCATTTGTGAATTTTGAAATGTGTTTTTGAGTTCTTTTGTGTGTATTATTTCTTTAAATATTTTCTGTAGTTTTTTGGCTTAATTAGTCATGAATTCTCTTAGCTTTAGCTTATCTATGGAGGATTTTATTTCACCATAAATTCTGAATAATAACTTTGCTGGGTACAGCAATTTTGCCTCAGGGTTATGTTATTTCAGGCCTTGGATAACCATTCCAAGCCCTCCTGGATTTTAGAATTTGTGATGAGAATTTGTAATATTTCTAATTGACTTACCTCTGGCAATTTTTTCTTGAGATTTTAAAACTTCTATTCTTGATTTCTATGTTAGGCATTTTAAATAGAATGTGTCATGGAGAAACTCTTTTAGATCTTGTCTTCTTAGGGTTCTGAATGCCTCCTGTATCTGAATGCCATCTCATTCTCAAGGTTTGGAAATTTTTCTTGAAGAGGTTATCCATGTCATTAACCTTCATATCTCAATCTTCTTCAATGCCAATGATTCTTAAGCTTAGTATCAGTGTTATCCCAGAGTTCTTGTATATTCTGGTCATGGTTATTTATTTATTTATTTATTTATTTATTTATTTATTTATTTATTTATTTATTTATGCTGTTGGAAGGTTTGAGGTCAGCTAATTTGTCCTCCAGCTCTGGAATTTTCTCTTTAGCCTTTCGTTAGAGAAACTTTCAATTGAAGCTGTTTTTTAGATTTGTCTTTCATTTCCAAGATTTCTATTTTATTCATTTTCAATAACTCCATCTCCTTTGTGAATTTCTCATTCATGGTCTACACTGGCTTCTTTAATCCATTCAGCTGTTTTTTCCTATGTCCTCTTGGAATCAATTCATCATTTTTATAAACTTCTTTTGGGTTCTGTATCTGGAACTTCTTTCACTTTGATATCTTAGAGGAATCATTTTCTGGTGAGTTATATACTTTGGGAGGCATCATGTCCTCCCCGCCTTTATTTTATTTTATTTTATTTTGGTAGTTCTTGTAATCTGTTTTGGATTTTATACTTCTGTTGGAATGGATTTTTTTTCACTCTTCTATGTAAGCCTTTTTAGGGTACAGCCTTCTCTTGCTAAAGGATAAAGAGTGATCTACCTTGAGACCACTCATAGGTATGATATCACAGTCTTTGGGTTAATATTTTCTATTTTTTCTGTGAATTTTCCATTAGTGGAATATAAGGAGGAGGGCCCCTTATGGCCATTCCCATATGGGCCCTAATTTTTAGTTTGGGGTTTTGTCTTTTCTCTTCTTTGTATTAAAGTATTACTGAAGTTTGAGCATGATTAATCACGTGTGGAACAACGTGTATCATCCCTTGGCTGGATTTAGCTCAGAAGCAAAGTCTCCATTCCATAAACTTCTAATGTCTCAGTAGATTCCCAGCACACCATAGAAAAAGGAGAGACAAATAATAGCAACAACATAAACAAAGAATATATAGCATTAAAATAAATACCCAAGGCCAATTGACATCTGCAACATTAATTACCAGTAGTAATTGATGGGATCAGCAATGTCCAAAAGCAAAAATAATAAATAGCCATGAACTAGATCTGGCACTGAAGTAAATAGCAGGTGTCATCTAGACCATCCACAGTGCAAATAACAGCAACAACATGAATGGTAGGGGCAGGATTTATGTAAACCAAGTAGTTCTAAAAGATCGTGGAAAACAGCTCATTAAGAGAAAGAAAATGTGATAGAAAGGTAAGAGAAAGTTTAAAATGTTCAAATAGTGAACAGTTAGAAAGAAGAAGTGATTTAGTAAGTGATAGCTATAAAGAAGGAGGAGACAAATAATTTTTAAAAACCAAGGTGAGTAACAGGAGAGAGAAAAAGAAAACAAAAGAATTTCTGAATGAAAAAATGAAAAGAATTGTCTCCACCGAAGGGTCAAAACTGTTGATATGACTATGCGTGACTATTTTTATTTCTGTTTCTTATACTATGGAGAGAGAGAGAGAGAGAGAGAGAGAGAGAGAGAGAGAGAGAGAGAGAGAGAGAGAAGAGAAGAGAAGAGAGATGCACATGAGCACTAGGACTGAAGTTTTTTATACCCTTCCTCATTCCATGTGGCTCACCAAGATGCCAGCTGGAGTGGCCTAATACAAGTTGTTTAAAGAAACTTCCAACATCCCTTCTCAGCAGTGTAAAGTAGACTAGAATGGGACAGTACTGTTGATTGGAATTTTGTCTACACTGACCACTCCATACACTCTTAGGCTGGGGCTGATGCCTAATTCTAGAGGGGACAATATGAAAATATTTGCTATGATCTCCCAGGCTCCTGAGGCAGTAAGCACAGTGGGATTTTGTTGTTGTTGTTGTTTTTAAGATGATTTCCTGCCTCAAATCTCCATTGCCAGTTGAAAAACACAGACCACTTTGCAAACATCAGTTCACTGTGCAGCGTCTGGATTCATGAACTGATTTTTGGTTCAACATGTTTTTCTGTGCCAAATTTGTCCATTGTGTTTCTTTCAGTTTGTGTAACTCCTTTCCTCTGTGGTGAGCAGAGAAACAGATTGGCTTCAATGTAATTTTTTTTGTTCTTTGTCCAATGCACTCAAATTTCTAAGTCTCTAAGAGACTTGACTGTCTAATATTGAATTTCAATGAATTTCCTCTTTTATCTACCTCTCTGAGAAGTCATGCTCCCACTGCTTGAATCCTGACTCATTGAGCAACTGCAAATGCAGCTTTCACTAATCCACCATCTTGAATCCTCTCAGAAAGTATGAATCTTGAAACCATTTTGAATTCTGTCTACCACAAATTTTGTATTGTTAAAAAGAAAAGGAGAAGACCATTGGAATTATTTGGTCTTTGAAGGTTTAAATAATTTACATATAAATCTATTTGAATATTATCTTTTATGTGGATAGTTCTTTGATACATTTCTCTATTACCATGGAAACAGATCCCTTTAAACATACTACCTCAACTGGAGTCACTGATATATCATAAATATTTTCTAGAAATGTATACATTCATAGAGGTTTTAAATGTGTCTGAAATTTTGCAAAAGTCTTCTTATAATATTTCTTACTGTTTTTTTCTAGCAACCCACCTTTGTCATTTCTGATTTTGTGTATTTATGTTTAGTAGTTTTTTAAATGTTACAACTTAGTTTTTTTTAAAAAAAATAGCATTTTTTAAATTTAGTAGTTAATTCCACTATTATTTTTGTTTTTAACTTCTTTAATTGGTGATCTTATCTTTATCATTTTCTTCCTGGTTCTTAATTTGAGCTTCCTTTATTATACGTTTTCTCATTACTTGAGTTAAGTATTTAGTTCACTTAATATTATTTCTCCATGCTCATTGATATAAATAGTTAAAATTATGAATTCTTCTCTGATCATGTTTTAAAATGTATTCACAGTAGCCCATAGAATATTATCTTTAGTGCTCCAAAATTTGTTTTCAGAAATTTTTTTAATTTGTCCTTTTTCTTAAATATGTTAAATACAGATTTTTTTAGTTAATAGTTTGTGTAAGTGGGGTACAGTGTCACATGCCTATAAGCTCAGTGACATGGCAAGATAAGGCAGGAGGATTGCAAATTTGCAACCAGCAAAACCCTATCTCAAAATCAAAAATGAAAATGGAAAAGGTCAGGCAATGTGGCTCAGTGATACAGTGATCCTAGTTTCAAGCCCTAGAACCATAAAAAATATTCTATACACCACAAATGTTTAAAAATAAAAGGCATCCTTTGTTTTCTTCCCCTCCCTCTCCTCTCTCTCTCTCTCTCTCTCTCTCTCTCTCTCTCTCTCTCTCTCTCTCTCTCTCTCTCTCTCTCTTCCACATTCCCACCCCCATATTTCTTTCTTTTTTTTTGTCAAACAACCATTAGGTAGTGTCAAGGAAGGAAGCATAACACCTGGGAATAGGAAGGGAGGTGTAATAGTAACCTGGCTCTGGAAGGCTGGGCCTCAATGAGGAAAAATGATGTTCATGCAAGGTAGTAATGGGAGGATACTGTTGTGGCAAATAGAAGCCCTGATTAGATGAGTACATCTACAAGGAGAGATAGATATATGATACTAGATTAAGTACTCAAAGAGGATATGATTCAATAAATAAATATAAGGAGGATTATCTTTGCCAGATTTCTTACTTTCAGAGAGGGAAAAGGAGAAAAGTGGAATGAAATCTGTCATACTAAGTTGAAATAGGAGTTATCAGTGGAAAGTTTTCAACAGATGTAGCTGAACAACAACAACAAGAAATTTAATTTAGATTTCTGCCTACACATTGACTCTCCAGAGCTAGGATTTCTTTGAGAGTGACATTCAAGAAACTTACAGTCCAGATATTCAACATATACGTCAAGATCAATGAATGAGATATACAATATAGAGATAAGATACAGGAATGCTAGATGATGAGAATGGTATTTTAAAAAAATGTGTCTTCTGACCTGGGAATATAAGACCAATGAAAACAATATGAAACATATTTGAAAGTACATTTATGGAGACAGTATCACAAGTTTCATTTTTTATTCTAGATCCTTCAGATACAGGACTCCAGGTAAGGGCATAACCTTCCTGCCTTGAGTTCACATCTATAAAATGTAAATGATGATGATGATGATGATGATGATGATGATGATGGAGGAGGAGGAGGAGGAGGAGAAAAACTTTATATTCCCAAGATTTATCAGACAGTATATTTTGAGCATATAAAATACATTAATGGTGTTTGTGATTTTATTCTGTGAGTCCATTTATTTTCATGACAGTTTGCTTTTTAATTTGGTTACTTAAAAATCACTTTTATCTTCATTATACAGTCATCTTAAAATATGTATGTATTATTTAAATTTAAAATATTAATGCATCATTTTTCTTAAACCCTGAGGACAGGGGTTTTTCTCTTATTGTTATAAATCTAATAATTCATTTTTAATATTAATGCTATTAATAATTTTCTTTCATCTTTGTTTTGTTTTTTTTTTAATAAAAAGCTATATACTAAATTTTCCTTCTAAAACCATTTTCCCTTTTCTTTGAATTCATATTTTCTCCTTCATGAATTTTTTTGCTATATTTCTAGGGACAATCTAAAATATGCAAAGTTTCTGATAAGTAAAGAGATTTATAATAATGATCATTATTAATAATTATACGAACACAGTGGTGATATCATAATAATAATGACGGCAGCAGTAGGAGCTCCACCAAGGCAGTCTGAGTGATGTGGAATGGCTTAGAGAAAAAGGGACAGAGCAAGGAAAATAAGGAAATGCAGGTAAGGCAGCCAGAGCTGTAGGTGAGATATTACTTCTAACACTAAAAGCAAGTCATATCCTTGAAGTGTATAAAATCTTAATAATATTTTCCATGAGAGTCTAACATGCAGCCTAATGGAAAAGATGGTCTGCTGTTCAATATCTAATCAGTACACACACACACACACACACACACACACACACACACACACACAATTTCAATTTAGGTGCCTGTGGGAGGTAGGGCTTTCAGAGGTTTTAGTTGATGTTGTCATCATGGTCCTGCACCAGGAGATTGTATTTTTTGTTCAGTTCAGAACCTTCCATTCAAACAAATTAATAGGCACACAAAAATAACTGTACAAAGACCTCTGTATGGAGATATCAGCATAAAAACCAATGTGTGAAAAAATAAGCCAATATCCAACTATAGTTCAATGAATGGAATAAAAGACAAAGGATGAAGACCTCTAAATACACACTTTGTCCTTATGAGAAACATGAAATCATACATGTAATATACTTTTTCTAAAATATCCTTCCACCAAAAAGTCAAGGAATTGGCAAGTTAGCACTTTTGTGTGCTGTAGAGAAATGATCTTTGTAACCCCTTCATTTTCATCCCTCCTGTTTTATTCTTATTCTGTTTTCCAATTGATTTTTTTTAAGTTGGCATTCCCTGAAAACCAATGTTGTTACCATTGGTTATGATTTTCTATTTTAACTTTATTTCTTCCTTGACATTTACCTTTCCTTCCATGATCTGTTTTTCCCTAGCAGCAGGACCTTCCTCTCCTTCAGCACCACATAATAATAAGATCAAAAGGACAGATGTGGGATGCTCACAGCCTGGTCTCTTCTACTGCAGTTCAATCTGCAAGGTTAGAACTATTATTATTTTATGTTTACCTTCTTTTGAGTTGTGCCTGTGGGACGAGTAATGAATGTTTTCTAAGCTCTCATATTTTACTTCCCTCTTCAGTTTTCTGCAGCATTAATGGCCAGAAAACAAATATTGTTTTGACAAGCAGGTTCCGAGTAAAATACACAGACTTGGTTTTGTATATGAAAGTCATTCTTCAGTTAGCCAATTTTAAAGAAGAGTTAATAGAGAAAATCACACAGATGTGAAAGATGAGGTAGTTCAATCTTTTGTTTTCCTGGTCTCTCTTCTTGTTGTCAGTAAGCACTTACAAATGCTGAAGAAAGAAATTTCCTTTTGGTTTGAATGCTATGGCTGTACATCTAAGAAAGACTGCTGCAGTATTTTCTATCAGATCGAAAAATGAATTTTGTTTCACTTGAAATTTTCCCGAAACCACACGTTTCACCTCAGAGAAACAATTATTGCAGAGAAAGCCAGAAATTGTTAACTTACTTTGACAAATGTAACTTGTTCCCCTCAGTTACCTGTTTCATTGAACTACAGTGTTTTGAGATAAGAGATACTCAAAATTCTTACTTCCTCTTATACTAAGTAGGACGCCATGTGGGCAGCTGTGTTAGTCAGCAGAATTACCAGTACATGGTGATGAGTAATACCTCCTAACATTTCCACAAATCTATGTACATATGAATCACCTTTAAATTCTCTTGGATACTTTATGAAGAAATGGGGGAGATGTGAAAACATGAAGGATATTTAAATAAATGTTCATTCCAAACAGTTCTAAAGTAATAAACTTCATGAGGACTTCAATCTAGAAAAATATAATAGTTGAGAAATTTATCTATCTCAGAGTTTCAACAGTTTTGCATTATAGCAATAATAGCCGAGGACTAATTTGAGATGATTGTAGAGCTAACTGAGATGGTTATGAGGATATTTTCTATTTTTGTTTTTCATAGAATCAAGGGCTTTATTTTAAAATAATATGCTCAAGAATTATTTTCATTACAATCTATTTTACAAAACCAATCTTGAAGTACATTTAAACTTCAATTTAGTGTCGAAGCATTATGATTAGACCTCATATACTGTTCCAGAAGATGAGAGCTCATAATAAAATAAAAGTTATTAAGAAAAAGAGAAATTTGATTTTGTTTCTTTGAAGTACTTCTCTGAATTTATTGGCTCCTTTGGGAAAAAATTCCTTATCTTTTATCTGTATTTGATTGACTTATTGGCTCAATAACCTCAGGCACACCTGCAACCATATCCTTACTATACCTTCATAATGGATGGAACATGTTTCTTACCCTTAACTTTGAAATTGATTATGTGACTTGCTTTAACAAAGGGAGTCAAGAGTAACTGTATACTATTTCCAGTCAAGGATTTAAGAGGTTTCCATTGTTTTACTTCTGCTTCCATTATAAGAAGAACCCACACTGGTGAATCTGCTAGTAAAAAGTGGATGAGAGGCATCTGAAGCACAGCCACTCAATGCTACCCACAGACTTTTAGTTAGATATGATCAGGTTTAGCATCTAAGTGTGAAACAGATCTATCCAGTAGATCTGGTTTAAATCACCTGAACCTCACAAAGTTGGATTCTGTGAAAATAAATGATTATTTTATTAAACCATTAGGATTTCATCTAGTAGCTTTAATGGGCACTCTTGTATTAAAATAAATGGGACATATTTAAATTGCACAATTTTAAGAGTTGGATTACTATATTCCTATAAAGCTATCATCACAACATTACCACCACAAGATAATGAACATGAGGGCTGGGGTTATAGCTCAGCAGTAGAATGTTTGCCTTGCACCTTGCACTGGATTCGAACCTCAGCACCACCACATAAATATAAAGATATTGTGTCTATCTTTAAAAAAAAAAAAAGATAATGAGCATGGCAAGCACTCTCAGAATTATAAGATGTTTTGCTGCAGTCCGCCTGCAGCAAAATAACCGGGGGGGGGGGTGACGAGCAACTTGTGTACATTGATACAGCAGGAGTGGGAGCTGTTTATTGTAGGACAGGAGGGGTATATATACATTATACACAGCTTATCTTAATTAACATAAACTAGATACAGCAGTCAACCAATAAGGAATCTCCACACTTAATGGCTCGCTGGCGTTACTTCACAAACCACTCCCTCTGCAAAATGCCAGGCGCCATCTTGACTTGTTTACAGACTCTAACAATGTTTTGCTTTATTGTGTTCATTTTCCTTCACAAGGGCCATGATCCATCCAATCTAGAGTCAACAACACCTCCGTTTTGGGGCACTGCAGATTAGTTTGTAATTTCTAGAATTTTATCTAAATGAGATTGCCTTGTTTTTGTTCTGCTTTCTCCCATCAAAATCATATTGGGGATCATCTACATAGGAGTATGGATTGATAGTTTATTGTTTTTTTCTGGATAAATTTTATTCCACAGATATATCACAGTTGTCTTATTCATTAATATTTTGATTGCTGTTTGGATTTTTCCAGTTTGAAGATTATTTTTCACTTAAAACACTTTGTATAAAAATGCACTTTCCTTTCTCCTGAATAAATGCCTTGGAGTGGAATAACTGAGACATATGGTAAGTGTATATTAAATTATTAAAAACTGCCAGAGTGCTTGCCAAATTGGTTATAATATGTTACATTGCCAGGAATAGTTTATGAGTTTATATTGATCCATACCCTGGACAGTTATGGATCAGGTAAAAACTTGATACCACAAGTTTTTAATTTTAAATACTTCTGATATATACTGATATGTCCTTGCAATTCTAATTTGTATTTCTCCAATGAATGTTGATGTGGAGTATCTTTTTAATTCATAATTTGTTAACCATATATTTTGTATGATGAATTATACAAATCTTTGAGCATTTTAAATTATAGATTTATTTTAACTGATACATAAAAACATAAATGTATTTATGAGGTACAAGTTGATGTTTTGAAACATCATCTAATATTTAAATCAGGATAAACATTCTATCTCCCCAAATATATCATATGTTTGTGTTGAAAACATCCAAAATCATTTCTTCTAGCTTTTTGTGTTATATAGTGCATTCTTTCTATCCATAGCCAAATCTTTGTCTATTTTTAAATGAGATTGATTATTTTCTTTTTAGTGAGTTTTGTAAATACTTTGTATATTCTGGATAGAAGTCTGTTATTGGATATGAAATTTGCATGTATTTTCTTCCAGGCTATGAGGTGTTCTTATTCTTTTAGAGGTATTTTTTACCTCTAATTTGATTAAGTACAATTTTTCAATTTGGTATTCAAATTTTCAATTTGGTATGAATTTCGTGTTATTGTTTCTAATGTAAGAAATTGCTGTGAAATCCAAGGTTACGTGGATTTCTCATTATGTTTTCTATTAGAAGTTTTGTAGTGGTAGGTTTTAAATTAGTGCTAAGGTCTGTCTGCAGATATTTTTATGTATATGAATGTCAAATTTTTTATTTGTGTTTGTTTTCCATGTAATTTAATAATTCTAGCACTACTTGTTGGAGAATTATTCTTTACCATTTAATTCTTACAGTATGTAATAAATAATAAAATTATCCTTTGCTGAGTATTTATCTACCTTAAATCTAAAACCATACTTTTTTTTTTACTCTAGCTTTAAAAATAAACAAGGAGAGATATGAATTACAGTAGATGGGGTAGAGAGAGAAGATGTGAGGGAAGGGGAGGGGGGATAGTAGGGGATAGGAAAGGTAGCAGAATACAACAATTACTCATAGGGCATTATGTAAAATTGTGGATGTGTAACCAACGTGATTCTGCAATCTGCATTTGGGGTAAAATTGGGAGTTCATAACACACTTCAATCTAATGTATGAAATATGATATGTCAATAGCTTTGTAATGTTGTGAACAACCAATAAAAAAAATTAAAAAAAGAAATTCTATGTGAAAAAAATGAAGTGGACCTGACAAAAAATATATTTTTATGAACTCTGGCTCTAGCAATCAGTAGAAATTTTGCATGGGAGTACTAGATGGTTGAATTGATTTGTCATCCAAAGGGGGAAAATCATGTGTTATATATAATTTGTCAGTGAGAGTAAAATATACAGCGCTAAGTGAAAAGATGAATATTTTGGAAACAACCTTTTGGATATCAACAAGGTTAGATATTTGTGATAATTCATTTTATGGGGCCCTGAGCTACCCATCGCTAGGGCATTATTTTAGATATGTCTGAAGAAGTGTTTCTTTGATAAAATTAATATTAATATTAGATTGAATGCATTAATAAAAAATAAATAAAATAAAACTTGAAATATGGTGCTTTTGTGCTGCTGTTGTTTTCCTTTCCAAAGATTCTGTTTTTAATATTTTCTATTTTCTTGCATATTTTTTCAAATCTTAGCATCATGAGTCTGTCAATTACCGAAAAAAAAAAAAGTTTACTGAAATTATGATTGGTAACACATTGATTCCCTAGATCAATTTGGGTGACTCAACCTGTGTAATTTATAATTTTCTTGATATGATGATTGTTATTGCTTATTAATTCAATTCCATTATGGTCATACCACATATTCTATCATTAGAATTACTTTAAAATATCTGAGACTTATGTATTAGCATTGTTCTCTACTTTTTTTTTTTTTTTAAAGAGAGAGTGATAGAGGGAGAGAGAGAGAGACAGAGAGAATTTTTCAATATTTATTTTTTAGTTCTCGGCGGACACAACATCGTTGTTTGTATGTGGTGCTGAGGATCGAACCCGGGCCGCACGCATGCCAGACGAGCGCGCTACCGCTTGAGTTTTAAAGTGTCCCATTCACACATGTGAAGAAAGACCATTCTACTCTTGTTGGTGACATGTCCTACACATATAATTTAGTTGAATATGTTTGATAATAATGTGAAAGTGTTATATATCCTTACTGACTTTCTGCCTACATATTTTACCAACTATTGAGAAATATTTGATTAAAAAATGTATTACTATTGTTGGTTTGTATATTTCTTCTTGTAGTTATGCTATTTTTTTTTTTTTTTTTTGCTTAATGTATATGGAAGTTCTGTTATTAGATAGATAAACATTTAGGGTTATTAACATTTAGGATTATTTTGAAGCTCTGAATTGGGTAGATAAACATGAATATTATTTTGTCTTCTTGATGTTTTAACTCCTTTATTATTATGAAATGACCACCAATAACATGTGTAATATTCTTTATCCTGAACTTTACTGCCTGATTTTAATGTCACCTTTTTCAATTACTATTTGCCTGACACATTTTTCCATTCTCTTACTATTGACATAATTATTTATTTATATTAACGTTGAGTATGTAGGGCTATATTTTTGGTTCTTGGTTTTGTATGTTTGTTTGTTTTTATTCAATCTGACATATTTTGGGTACTTTAAATTATATTTGATGTATTATTGGTAAGGTTATATTCTAGTAACCATTTTGCTATTTCATTTCATCATTGTTCTACTTTTTCTTTTTTTCTGCTCTATTTTAGATTAAATGCTATTTAAAAAAACAATTTTCTGGTTTATTACCTTATTATCTATAACTCTTTGTTTAGTTATTTTAGTGGCTACATAGATTATTTCACTTATTATCATCCCACTTATATCTTAAAATTTCCCATGTAATAAAAAGAAACATAAGAAGAAATTTTACATTTACTGATACATTTACATTTTAATGACTTTTCTTTGGTGATGATATACCCTTCCTTTGGAAATAACTCCTCTCCTGTTTGAATAATCTTTCTTTAATATTAATTGTTAAAAAATATGCTAGTAATTAATTCTTTCATTTTTTTGTATCTGAAAATGTTTACATTGCCTGTATTTCTTAAAAAAAAAAACTGGGTATAGAAATGTGTTTTTCTAGAATTTTCTTTGAACCTCAAATATACTGTTTTCTGTCTTTTAATTTGTATTATATCTTTTAATTTGTGTATATAGGTTTTTATATCTGGTTTTAAATATAATTATTTGTGCTTTTTGTACTTGGGACTTATTGTAACCATTTTGAATAAGTGGATTTTTAGTCTTATCAAATTTGGAAATTCTAGCCAATAGACTGAAAAATATTTTATAAATTTTCTTGTATCTCAAAGACTTCAATAATTAATTTACTGCTCATGGTAGACTCTTCATTTTTTAAAATTTCTTTTTGGTCTTTTTATTTCATTTTGCATAGTTTCTATTTCTACATTTTATAGTTTACTAATGTTTTCTGTTTCAGTTTCTAAACTGCTGTTTCTCTCACAGTTTTTTTGTTTTGTTTTGTTTTTCCAAAGTTGTACTTTTTAGCAATTCTATGTGAACCTTATCTAGATGTTCCAGGTGTCTATTTTAAATGCCTCAATTTTTCTTCTACCTTATAGATTACAAAACCCAGGAGTTCCAGGGCTTGTTTATTTATCTCTTCTTGGAGATAACTGTGTTACCTTTTGCCAACTGTCAGTAAGCCATTTTTCATGGATTTTTAAAAATTTGAATTATTTTAGGAATGGGGGTTCATATAGTCCCTTATGCTCAATTTTGGATATAAGTGAAATTCTAGTGTACTAATTCTTGATATAAACATCAAAATAATTAAATAGTTGATATTCTTTTCCACATGTGGTGCTGGTATAGCAAAGCAAGCCTTCATCAGTAGAAGAATAAATATATATGTTTTCTTATCATAGACTAATACTTGCCAATAAAAAGAAAATAAATTATAGATCTTAAGAACAATATAAACATGTTGAGTAGAAGTGAGATACAAAATTATAGGCAATGAGTAATTTAATTAGTAATATTTTTAAAATAGTAAAACCAATCCTTACTGATGGAAATAAAAGATTTTTAGATGGCAGTCACTAGAAAGAGACCTGAGTTAATTTTCTGTTGTGAAGAAATTGTTCTATGTCCTGATTTATATGGTAGTTGCATAGATTGCATATTTACTAAAATCCATTCAAGAATACACTAAAAATTGTGCATTTCATACCATATAAATTGTACTTGGATATAAATAAAACAAAATTGATGCAAATAAAAGAATGGCACCGTTGAAATTATGGCATGTTATGACAATAATCGTGTTTTAAGTATGTTTGAAGAGTTGTGTATGTTTTGAAATATATTGGATGGTAGTTTCATGCTCCAAATAAAAGCACTTAAAACTAAGTATCTTTATCAATGAAGAACATTTTGGCCAAAACACTTTAGAAAAAAGTCACTTTAAAAAGCATTCAGTGCACTTATCAGTCTTTGAACCTTTACAGGAAGGGCACTAGATTGATAAAAGAAACTTATGATGGTGCATAATGCAGGCAAATAGAACAACCTTTGCTCAGGACTTGGGAACTTATGAATGCTTCTACATCTGTGATTTTCTTAAATTAAAAATTGATTTAAAAAATCAAAGAAAGGAAGTATATATTTCCAATTCAATTTTCTAAGTATTAACCTTAGCTTTGTTTACACAGAAGCATATTGCATTAGAGTTCTCTAGAGAAACTGAATCAATAGGGGATATATAGATGTGTGTGTGTGTGTGTGTGTGTGTGTGTGTGTGTGTGTGTGTGTGTGTTTTGCTCTATATGTACCTACTATTTAAAGGAATTGGCTTTTGAAAAGTCCCAGAATCTGCAGTCAGCCAGCTAGAAACTCAGGACAGCTGATGACATAGTTCTACTCTGAGTCCAATGGCAGATAAAGATAAATATTCCAACCTGAGGAATCAGGTAAAGAGAGTGAATTTTCCCTAACTGAGCCATTTTTCCTCAATTAGGGTCTTTATTGAATTGCATGTGGTACATTTGCATAGAAAAGGGCAATCTGCTTTAACCAATCTGTCAAGTGAATTGTTAATTTTACTCAGAAACACCTTCTCAGATACCCAGATTTTTAGCTAAGTACCTAGGCACCCTATGACCACTTCAATTTGATACATAAAATTGAATAGCATAAGTAAACAACCAGATGTGTTTCTCAGAGTTCTGCTTGCTGTCAATACTTCCTTCACTACTGCTCTTTAGAAATGTTCCAGAAAGGGGATGCAATGCTGCCTTTGTCTGCTTATGGGTGATGTACACATATCATGCAGAACCATCTATAAATGATGCCAGATTCTCCTCTTTATCTGCCCACTGATCACTGGAAATCCCCATGAGGTTGTAGCTGCAGACTAGAGGAGGAAGGTAATGCAGCAGAAATGGGGACCACAGCCAATTTGACCACTCCTTGCAACTTACTTTCATCTTCATGGCCTGTTGGAACCTTCTCGGAAAAGTATTATTTACATTTGATGATGAAACTTTGTAGCTCATGATAGGCAACTCAGTTGTATGGTAAATTGGTAGCTAATGGTTAGAAGTTCAGTCTCCATCAATGCTGAGTAGCAAGCCACGAGCTGTTTTCTCAAAAGAATGTTTATCTGCAGGCCTTTACTCTTCAATCTAAGGGGTTGAGACTCCTGTGTGGGCTTTCCAGAGGCTCCAGACAACAATCCTGTCTATCACTAACACTCCAAGCATCATTGGATCTGCTAGGTCATATGGGCCAAGTGGCAGAAAAGCTTACACTGCAGTTTGGACCTGCTGTGGACCTTCCTGTTGTTCTAGGTCTCGTTCTAATCTAGCAGCTTTTCAGGATGCTTGGTGGATAGTTGAGCAACATACTTAGATGAATAGAACACTGCTCCCAAATCCACAGAAGCCCATTATGTGTTGTTCTATTTTGGTAAGAGGAGGGACCAGATGCAACAACTTATCATACATTTTGGAAGGGATATTTTGACAGCCTCCCCACCACTTGACTTCTAGAAATTTCATGGAGGTGAAATTGCCAATTTTTTTTTGTTTGTTTCTTTCATATTTTCTTCTGTTTGCTCCTACAGTATGTTCAAGTACTGGTATATAGCATTTTTCCATCTTGGTACGTTTGCCACAGGAAGAGATAAGGAGATTATACAAAACTTGTTGATTAAAAATATGTAAACTATTTTCTGACTTTTTAAAAAGTCAATATCCTATACTATAGAATAGAAATAAAATTTTCAACTTATTGAATCTTTTTTTGTAGTAAGCAGTCCTAATTCCTAACATTTTTATTTGTTCACAGGATATAATTTTCATAATAAATACTGAATATAAATAAAAACTGTTTGTGTTGTGGGTGTGAAAACAAATATTCTAGTTTAATAACTATTTCATGATGTGTTTACTTTTTACTCACAAATCCATCTGGTAAATGACCATTACTAAAATCTTTTGTGCCTCATCACACCAACAAATGTGTTAGGCACATGAAAGAATTAAGCAAATGGATACCAAGTGACTGCCTATTTTGTACATGTATATATGCCTAGAAAATCTATATTGGTTTTATCTTCAAGGCATTGATTCACCTGACTTCAGGTTAAACTTCACTGTTTATTTCATTTAGGTATTTTCTTTTCATATTATTAAACTTAGTATTCATTATTGTGAATATATTATATGGTAACTTATGTCTTACATTTAATGCAAACCATTGAATATCATAAAACTCATATCTTTTTTCTTTATTTTATAAATTTATTTATTTATTTTAATTTGGTATACATGAGAACAGAATGCATTTCAATTCATACTATACATATAGAGCATGATTTTTCATGTCTCTGGTTGCACACAAAGTATTTTCACACCATTTGTGTCTTCATACATGTACTTAGGGTTACGATATTCATACATGTACTTAGGGTAATGATGTCCATCTCATTCCACCATCTTTCCTACTCCCATGTTCCCTTCCTTCTTCTTCCTCCTCTTTGACCTATCTGAATTTCCTCTATACTTCCCATGCTCCCCCACCCCAGCCCCCATTATAGATCAGCATCCATATCAGAGAAAACATTTGACCTTTGGTTTGGGGGTTTGGCTTACTTCACTTAGCATGGTATTCTCCCACTCCATCCATTTAACTGCAAATGTCATGATCTTTTTCTTGTTTAATGCTGAGTAATATTTCATTGTGTATATATACCACAGTTTCATTATCCATTCATCTATTTCAGGGCATCTAGGTTGGTTCCATAATTTGGCTATTGTGAACTGTGCTGCTTTAAACATTGATGTGGCTGCATCATTGGAGTATGCTGTTTTTAAGTCCTTAGGTTGTAAACTGAGGAGTGGGATAGCTGGGTCAAATCGTGGTTCCATTCCAAGTTTTCCAAGAAATCTCCATATTGCTTTCCAGATTGAATGTCCTAATTTGTAGTCCCACCAGAAATGTATGAATGTGCATTTTTCCTCACATCCTCACCAACACTTATTGTTTATATTTTTAATAGCTGCCACTCTGACTGTAGTGAGATGAAATCTTAGCATAGTTTTTTTTTTTAATTTTAAAATGACTTTTCTTTTAATTGAGTAAACTAGTCAAATTAACTGGAGATTTTCAAATAATAAAGACATGTTTGTATTTGACAGTCTCGGGCTGAATACATCCCCCTTTCTTTTGGTCTCTCTTACTTCCTTTTACTTACTCACTTTTCTTTCTTCTCTCTCATTTACCAAGTAATCAGAAATAAACCGATATTAATATAATTTGCCATTTATCTCCACGATCCGTCTGTTTTGATTTGCATTTCTCTAATTGCTAGAGATGTTGGACATTTTTCATATATTTATTAATTGTATATCATCTTCTGAGAAGTGTCTGTTCAATTCCTTGGCCTATTTATTGATTGGGTTATTTGATTTTGTGTATGTGTGTGTGTGTGTGTGTGTTAATATTTTTTAATTCTTTATATATCCTAGAGATTAGTGCTCTATCTGATGTATGTGTGGTAAAAAATTGCTCCCATTTTGTAGGCTCTCTCTTTGCCTCACTGATTGTTTCTTTTGCTGAGAAGAAGCTTTAGAGTTTGAATCCATCCCGTTTATTGATTCTTGATTTTATTTCTTGCGTTATAGTAGTCTTATTAAGGAATTTGGGGCCTAATCTGACATGATGAATATCTGGGCCTACTTTTTTCTCTATTAGGTTCAGAGTCTCTGGTCTAATTCCTAGGTCTTTGATCCAATTTGAGTTGTTCATTGTGAGAGATAGGGGCTTAATTTCATTTTGCTGCATATGGATTTCCAGTTTTCCCAGCACCATTTGTTGAAGAGGCTATATTTTCTCCACTATATGTTTTTGGCACCTTTGTCTGGTATGAGAGAACTGTATTTCTGTGGGTTTGTCTCTGTTCTCTATTCTGTACCATTGAAACATATTTATTATTACACAAATCAGAAGTCTATTTTGGTGCCAATACCATGCTGGTTTTTGTTATATTGCTCTGTAGTATAGTTTAAGGTCTGTTATGGTGATGCCACTTTGTTTCACACTCTGCTTGCTAAGGATTGCTTTAGCTATTCTGGGTCTCTTATTTTTCCAGATGAATTTCATGACTTTTTTTTTTCCTATGATGAATGCCATTGGGATTTTGATTGGAATTGCATTTAATCTGTATAGTGCTTTTGGAAGTATGGTCATTTTGACAATATTAATTCTGCCTATCCAAGAAAAAGGGAAATCTTTCCATCTTCTAAGGTCTTCTTTAATTTCTTTCTTTAGTGTTCTGTAGTTTTCATAGTAGAAGTCTTTGATGTGATGATTTGCATTTATTGATTTCCACATGTTGCATCCCTGGGGTGAGCTCACTTGACGATGCACTATTTTTTTGATATGTTTTTGTGTTTAATTTGCCAGAATTTTATTGAGAATTTTTGCATCTATGTTCATTAGAAATATTAGTCTAAAGTTTTCTGTCTTTGATGTGTCTGTCTGGTTTTGGAATCAGGCTGATATTGGCCTCATGGAAAGATATTGTTATTAGTTATTCTTTGAAAATCTTGTAGAACTCAACTGTGTATCAATCTGGTCCATGCTGGTTCCCGATGGGACATTGCACCCCAAGGATATCCTTTGGGACTTGCTCATGTGATGTGTGCACCTGATCTTATCTCCTTATATTTCTGTAGACCTCACAATTCCTGGTCTCTAATTTAGTCTCTAAACTGTATTTCACTCACTCCCTCCATTTCTATTTCCCAATCAGAAACCTCTCTCCCTGGAGGTCTTGTGGGCTACACTCAAGGGGATGCACACCTGTTGCAGAGAGCTGTTTTGTCCTGTTTCATAGAGCTGTTTTGTATGGGATCAGGACCAGGCTTTGCAACTATGGACTAGCTGCATACCCACAAGCACTGATCCAGGTTAGTGGCTGTGGGGGAGAGGGGAGAGTTGGGGACTATAGGTATTTTAATATTGCTTCTGTGGCCCAGCCAGTATCCCAACTAAAGATGGCAGCAAAGGTGTCCCAAGATCGAGGCTGTTGTTTTCACAGATGGGGTATCAGGTCGGGTTCTACAAGATGGTGGCGTTGGGCAGCATGTTCAGAGATGCAGCTCTTGGTGTGCAGTGTTGTGGCTGGCAGCTGTCTCCAGACCCTGTCTTATGTTGCCAGGTGCAGGCTACCAGGTGTAGGGGACTATGGCAGTGGTTGCAGTGTCCCAAGATGGAAGTGACCTGGGGAGCCCCATGTAGGTGGATGGAGGTACACACAAGAGTGGCTGCCACAGGTCCTGTGTGGGAGCAGTGGCCAGGGATTCTGCTGAACTACTTTTGCTGGTGGTCCTGTGTGGGTGAGCAACTGGGGCTTCAAATCATTTTTTTTCTAATTTCAGGTTGCTTTTATTCTAAAAATATATCAGTCTACTCTTCACATTCATGAATATGCCAAAGCCTGTGGAGAAACATATTTATTATTACACAAATCAGAATGTCGTAGGTTTAGAAATCTGCATACTAGAATACTTGTACATTTAAGCTTTATTAGCAATATTTTTACATTATAAGAAAGTCTAAAAGACATGATATATGAAATGCACTGAAATATATTTACATAAATTGGGGAAGCTTAGAATTTTATATTTTGTTATTTAACTAGAACAGAATAAGAGAGTCTCATTTTGTGGTATCTGATTGTCACACTCTTAGTGTTAATGTTTGTGGCCTGCTTACATTGTCAGCCTATTCAGTTCTCAATTTGATATTGACTGTGATCTTTTGATATTGTCTTCCTGTCCTAGAAGAATACATAAAGTCAGTAAATTCCATTCTCTCTGTCAATACACTATACAAGTTTTAGGAAAAGCAGAAATAGGAAGGTTGATTTATTGTATCAGACATGTAATTATTCATACGGAAAAAAAAATGATTCCCATCTCTCTGAACAGCAAATATGACTTTAAAACAAAACACTGACAAGTTGTCTAAATTCTAAAGAGAATCTTCAGAATTTTCTGGACCAGAAAATATTTGTTGATAGTGAATGAATTTTACTCATAGAAACAAATGGCATAGTATTGTTTTAGCTAGCTTTCTTTGTAATAGCTTTATTTTGCATCTTTCCTCATTGTAACAATACCCCATAAGACACAAAAGTGCATCTGTGTACTCAATCTTTTGATTTCACCTGAAATGAAGTTCCTCTGCCCCTGAATCAATATCTCAGTATTGAGTTGATTACATGTTTGATGTTTGTATAGGGATGAAAAAAGTCCAAGGTATTGCTCTCAGGATAAGTGGGAATGTGCAGGAACAACTCAAGCTATAACTACAGAGTTATTATTTTTCTTTCCTTGTCAGACCACACTACACACTGGTTTGGGAATCTGACTCCTGTTGTAAACGGTAATTGATGAATACTCCTGTTGAATTGAGAGGATCTGGTTAGGTCAGAGAGTAAGAGTCAAGGTTGTTTTCTCAAGAAGAATACTAATCAATGCACAAAAGTAAACTACTAACCTAATGCACTCACCTATCTAGACAATGTCAAACCCTGCTCCCTGAAGAGAAAAGTTATTCTTATATTATTCTGAAGTATGTTTGATAGGGGCAAAAGTAACAATGTGCTAGCATTTAAAAGTTAGTGCTCAATGTATTTGACATGAGAAAAACTGTCCTTCTTGAGGTTGAAAGGGGGAGAGAAAGTCACAGGTGCCATCTCAGTGACATTGGCAAGATAAAAACCTGTGCTGTCTTTTGATACTGTAGAACATGGATCTTCACAGTCAAGGAATCATCAAGTTAGGAGAATCAGAAATGCATTCTGAAGCCTGCCTCTCACCCTGTTCCATTCAGCAAAAGAACAGCCATAAATGAAAGGATGTTGAACAGGAACTTCCCAGAACTTGTTTATGAGGCTGTCCTCAAAATCTCTCCTATTATTCTACCTTTTCCAGCTTTCATTATATAAGTGTCAATAAGCATGAGGCTGATTTACCTAGAGGGGCACTGTTAATTACCCTTTTGTGACTGAGAGCAGGGCACTTAAAATTTTCTATTAGTTGCATATTCATTTTGAGATTTTATAGCTGAGTAATTTTTAGAACAGTTTTAGGTTCACAGCAAAATTGAAAGGAAGGTACCGAAATAGTTCATAAACACTGCTCCTGTATAAGCATAGCCTTCTCCGTGATCAACCTTCTCCACCAAAGTGGTGCATTTGTTACAAGTGATGAACCTATATCAATTTCATCCAAAGTTCATAGTTTATATTAAATTTCAGTCTTGATGTTTTATATTTTATGGGTTTGGATAATCATATAGTGACATCATTATAGTATTATACAAAGTAGATCATTACCTAAAAATCCTTTATGCTCCCGTATTTGCCCTTATCACTTAATCTCTGGCAACCACTGATTTCTTTACTATTTGCATACTTTTGATTTTTCCAGAATGTCGTATAGTCAGAATAATACAAAATGCAGCCTTTTCAGACTGGTCTCTTTCACTTAGAAATATGAATTTAAGTTTTCTCTGTTTCTTTTCATGGCTTCCCAATTCATTTCCTTTTAGCACTGAATAATATTCCATCATTTAAATGTACCACACTTCATCCATTCACCTAGTGAAGAACATCTTGGTTGCTTCTGAGTTTTGACAATTACAAATAAAGCTGATAAAAATATCTGTGTGCAGAATTTTATGTGGATGTGTTTTCAGCTTCACTGGATAAATACCATGGAGCATGATTGCTGTGTCAAGTATGGTTGTGCATGTTCAGACTTTTAAGAACCTGACAAACTGTCTTCCAAAGTGGCTGTGCCATTTTGCAATTCTACCAGCTAGGAGTGAGCATTCCTATTTCTATGCATCCTTGCCAGCGTTTGATATTGTCTGTCTTCTGGATTTTGCCATTTCTAATAAGTTTATTGTGGTATTTTCCTTTTGTTTTAATTCATATTTCTCAGATATTTGTGATATTGAACATCTTTCCATGTGCTTTTTGATCTCTGTATACCTTCTTTAGCAAGGTATCTGGAGTCTTTAGCCCAATTTTTAACCTGTTTTTCTTCTTATTATTATCGTGATCTAAGCATTCTTTGTATATTTTGAATAACAATTTTCTATCAGATATTTTTTTTGTGAATACATATCTCCCAGGCTCTGGTTTGTGTTTTCATTATCTGAACTGAATGATTTCACACCAGTTCCACAGAATTCCAGAGGGAGCACTGGGACAACCATTGTGGGAAAGAGAGAAACCAGTTTTGGGTCTTGGACATCTTATCTATTTCATTAGCACTTGTTGCATTTATTTTTCCATTTTGTGTTTTCCCATAACATTTTCTTTTAAGAATAGTTACTGCTAAAAGTGTGATATGATATAGGTCAGGCATGAGGGGAATGTTGGGAATTAGATATAATTGCTCCCTTGTTCTTTTTATACTCAACAAATATTTATCAAGCACCTTTGTAACTAAAGAGAGCAGCAAGCCACAGGGGAGGAAGTGTTGTCCTTTTTTTTTTTTTTGAGTAGGAACAAGGTAAAGAGAAAAGAGGCAGTGTAGCTGCTCTGGTGATCTAGGTAGGGCAGCAAGGGATGCAAAAGGGAAGAGAAGCCATAAGCACAGATACATGAATTGAAGCTAGCTTCCTCCTTGACTAGAGAGATATTAATGACTTTCAGTTGATGGAATTGAGATATAAAACAGTTTGGTTGAGTTTTGAGTTCATTTTTGGTATAGTTTATGCTGTAAATATTTGTAAGTAAAAATAATTTTGTGAAACCTCAAAAATTTGTCATTCCACCCTGAATCATATGATGGTATTAAAAGAAATCAGTATCAAGTAGAACTATTTTACTTAAGACCTTTTGATGTGGACCTTTTACAAAAGAAATCTAGAAAAAAGCGCTCATAATTAGCAATCTATATTATTTATTTATGATAATTAATATATTATAATTACTAATTAATAATTAATAATACTTACCAATCCCCAAACTCTCTTTAAGGCACATTAATGGCTAATAAATAAAAATACTTTATTTGTAACATAGATGTTTGTTATGAGACTAAAATGTTGCATTAGCTATCATGTAAGCATTTTCTGTTATAGGAGTTTGCTTGCATTTTTAATAGAACTTCACAGTTTTTGAAAAAATACCCTAAATGCATTAGTAATAATTAAAAATTTCAAAGTAAGTATTTGATTTTAAGATATAATTAATATGCTTTCAGTTTTCCTTTAAAGGTTCTTTTAGATTAAGCATTCAAAGTGATGTGTAAATTAACTTAAATTGAACATGTTCTTACAATACTGATGAAATTAATCATTCTGATTGCTGTGTAAGTAACCCTTTTTCAAAGTCTCAAATTAAACATGCCTACAGTTGAAAATTAAAGACTCTAGATATTAAACCATTTAATTTAGGAAAAATATACCAATAGGTTTGATATTTTAATATTTTTGACTCTCCAAATCCTACTAATTTAGACAAAATATTGTGTAATAAGTCACTGACTCAGGTTCACAAGTCCTGAATTCTGTCTCCAAAATCTACTTCATGACATTGAGAAGATGGCTTGTATCCTCTTAGTCTCAGATTGTGCAAATTTATAATAATAGGGTTATTTTGATCCCTTTCAACTCTATGAATATAAATGCATTTTTGTCCGGAGAGCTATTGAATTTTTTGACTTTGTTGGCATGAAACAAACATTAGTGGTTATATAAAATATGCTTAGCTAAAGTTATTTATCTTATAGCTGCGTCTGAAATATATGTATCCTGTTGAGCATGACTTCAAGATTATGTTTCACTTGCTATATTACTGATAATGATTCAGAGGATTTGAAAAGTTCTACCCTTATTTGTGAAGGAGATCAGGGTTACAGAAAGCATTCATTCACTTCCTTTGGACCACATATGTTCTCTTCTAGTGGGAGTGGCCAATACAATTCATTACTGCATATGGATTTACATATATTTTCCACTCTTAGACAAATTCTCAATAGACAAACATACAGATTTGCTGTTAGACAAGTGAAAGTTTCTTCATGAATAATGTAATGTCATATACAAAATAATCATTGCTTGTGGTTACAAAATGCTCAAAATGCCTACGCTGATCAACATAGTACATAATACATCCACAAAAAACACTCTTTAATAATTGTAATGCTCATCACCAAAGGAAATGGCATAGCTCTGACCACTATGCAAGGAAATTACTGAAACAAAACATCTCTAGTATAATGAGGATCTACAAAAAAATAGAAGCGGCGGATAAATTGGTCTGCTCCTGTAATACTGAAATGTGTGTCCGCCTAAAGCCTCAGCAAACATGGTGAGGCAGATCCATTCTATACCATCTCAGCAGTGCTTCCCATTCAAATGAAGTCTGACATGAAATAAAGTTGAAAATCAATTAAAATATTTCTTCAAATTTCTGAAAGGATGAAATGATATTACATGTCATGATACATCTGATATTTAAGTGGAGACTCCCGTAGACCTGTTAATGTTCAGTCTCCAGTAGGACGACATGGCATGTGTCCTTGACTGTCTTTTTATTTTCTCTCTCTCTATGCTTAAACTATTCTACCCACATGGGTCTCATTGCTTTTTCTATACTTATTTTTATAGTTCTCCCTCTGCTCTTTGATGAAAATTGGTCTAGACTTTCTAATATGCTTCTAATTCTTCTCTTTACTCATAACTCAAAGTACTATTACAAAGTGGGATGTAAATTCTCACACACTAAACACAGTTTTTGTCTTTCTTACACTAGCAAGTACAAGAGTGTGAGACAAAATTCAGAAACTCAATGTGAACAGATGCCAATATCCTAGAGTTTCAATGGGAAGGGAAATTGGAAACTCAACTTCCAAATAAAAGAATCCTGATTGACTGCAGATGTTACCATAGGCAGTACTGGCTGTGACCAGGAGATCTAAAACAGATATTCAGAGTCAACTGACATGAACTTTATACTCAGGCCCAGTAGAGAGCTGGAGATAGTCTAAAGATAGGATTCCTGGATGTTAACTCCAGAGATCCTATGATGAACAAGCAATAAAGGTTAGGGGCAGACAAAAAATTCTGGTATAAAGAATCTAGGATGAAGACTTCACTAAAAAAAAATTAAGAACACAACAAGAAAATCTGAAAACAAAGTGGACTCAGGGCATTCTCATCTATGCCTGCGTCTCTGATTATTTTCAACACTTAGCCATTGACTTCAAGGAAAGATGGGTTCTCATAGAATTTAAAAATGGTATTGTGTGGGCTTGGGGCTTGAATGCTGTTGATGGTGACTGTAACTATTTTGGTGGCAATGGAGGAGGAAAGGCCTAGCAGTTATTATTATAATTAATAATGATACTCAACTGCCGACTTATTGTGTCAAACTATCTGAGATCTTTTGGTATTTCAGCATTGCCGGGATAATCAAAAGACAAATTTTACATTATACACATATACACATATTTTATGAACTGAACCTTTATGCCTCCCAATGCATATTCAAATACTATTCCAAAGAGATGCTATTAGGACCTGGAAATTTTTGGAGGTGATTAGGCCCCAGAGTGAAATCTTCATGAATAGGATTGGTGCCCTCATAAAATAAACCCCAGTGAATTCCCCATCCCTTTTGCTCCATCAGCTCATAGCATGAACAGAGTTGCCTGTGGACTAGGAATCAGTTCTTTTTCAGATACTGAGTCTACTCGTGTCTTAATCTTGAACTCCTCAGTCTAAAAAACTGTAAGATATGAGTAGTTGTAATTTGAATCACTGATCTATGGTATTTTGGATATAGCAGTCTGAATCAACTTGGCAGGTAATTAGTACTCACCAAAACCTTCTATGGTCATCCCTGAACTGCACTCATATGTGTTTTGGAACAGAGACAAGACATAGACATGTTTCTGTGGCCAATAATTTCCCTGAGAGACTTCCATGTTGACCCTGTACAGTAACTGTAACAATTGCTGACTAATTCCTTAAAAGGTTGGTTCTGGGCAGCAATAGCAAGTTTCTGACTATATGAGCCATAGCTAGAGTTATATATTTAAAAATAAAAAGAAACCTCTCCAGCATCAGCTTTTCTGCCTTTCCATTGGATTTGTAAAGATCTGATTCACTATATTAAGTTGACCTGAGTTTTATATATTTGGGGTAATACCTTTTTTTCTGATAAAATACAGAATGATAACACAGTGAAAAACCATTATAATTTTGCTGAGAATTTATCACTAAAATTTGAGCATTCCAATACAAAATTCCGAAGTTTAAAATGCTCCAAAATGTGAAACCCTTTTGGTGCTGACATGAAGCCATACATAGATAAATTTACACTTGAACTTATATGATAGGTCACAGTTGAAACACAGAGACATTAAAAATATTGCAAAAAAAGATATTCAGATAATGTACTTAAAGTATATAGGAAACAAATGGATTTCACATCTAAACTTGGATCTCACACCTAAGATAGCTTACTGTGTATATTTATTTATATATCTCCTATGAACACATATCAAATAAAAATATCCCCAAGCCCAAGTGTGTTGGCCCTCAACATTTCTGATAAAGGTTACTCAATCTGTATTTAGGCAATAACCATTGATGATAGAAAGACAATAAAATCACTCCTTATTCCTAGAAGTTATAAAAAAAATTAAGTATATTTACAACTAGCTAAAATAATAAGCAAAGTATTGGGTTTGTGCTAAGGACAATTCTACTTTTTCTGTGTATATTTTCTAATGCTTACAGTGGTCCATACATTGTGTTATCCCATTTTAAAGATGAGGAAACTGAGAAATGGAGAGTTTGTGGGACTGGCTCAAGGCTGCACAGCTCATCAGAGTTAGGGTTGTGAATCACCATCCAGTCACCTGATTCTATAGCCAGCGGTCTTACTCAGTGTGTCATAGTGTCTCCTCAAAGAGAAGAGGATGTAAAGTGCCATCCGATGAAGATGTAAATGAGATAAGAGTTTCTGAGTAGGTGGAAGGAAATGTATCATAGATGGTTGCTTTAGATTGGAGACATAATGTGTTGGCTTAGTTTAATGAGACATTGGCCTGGTGTAGAACTGAGGGCAGTAAAGCATATTTTAGACAGTGAGATATATGCAATTTAAGGTAGAGAGGCATTAAATAGATGGGGTAATTAGGAACTGTTGACAAGTGAAAAGCCATGTATTCAGACTTTACAGCATGAGAGGAGAATGACATAGGAGTCTGGGATGGTAGAATGGGGCCCAAATGTCAGCTGCTTAAAAAGACTTGCAAAATATATGTATTATTTTAAAAATTCTGACATCTTTAAATTAAATCACTAAAAAGAATCATGTGTTTGAGTGCAACTAGGAAAAATAAAAGCATTACATTATGGACAAGAGATAAAGTAGGCTCCTCCCCAGAATCAGACAAAGTATGGTGTGGAGTTACTTCCAAGTGGCCAGACTAGCATTTGTGCTCAGTGTCTTTGTGAGTATAGGAACTAAGGCCTATGATAGTGTCTACACTGAATTCATAGGTACTTTTGAACTAGCAGAGGTTTTTTGTAGGATGGGAAGGGAAAGTGACAGGGATAAGTTAAAGAAGGGAGGGCTGACAGGTTATAAATCCTACACTTGGCCAGGGATGAAGATTTCCAATATAGGACTTGGAGGGAAGTCACTGAGAACATTTGTGTGGGGTGATCACATTCAGAATGTCCCTTTGATTGTCTGGTGTAGAAAACTTTAGAATCTATATTTAAAGCATTGGCATGTACTTCTTTACAGATTTATTATACAAACAGGTATCACTAGATTGGATAGTTTTGCTGTTCCCTTTCATTTTAAATTTTAAAAAGTTCTTTAAGTGTGTTTTAATGTACAGGTCCCCTAACATCTAGTTCTTTTCTTTACAACATATGTCATACTTATTACCATAAACCTTGGAAGGTTTCCTACTTTTCTTAAATGTTTACTGGCCCATATCATCCAGCATACATATCTACATATAATGAGCAGCATATTTTTCTAATAAAGATTTAAATGTGGTAAGCAGGATTAGCTATTTGTAGATGAGAACAAAGTTATTGGTATAAATTATTTAGGGGAATTTGTCGCACAAATTGAAGAAGTATTATTAGCACACATTTATATCAGTCAAATTAATTTCATGCACTTTTAGCTATTAAAAAAAGACATGTTCAATTTCTCTTTTATTTCTAAGCCTTAAAATTACCATACATCTTTTATATGTTTTAGAATAAATAAAGACTCTAAATTGTTTTTAAAACACTGAGGTCACAGCAAAGATAATGATCCTGAAGGTATTAAAAAGAAGTAGGCATTTCTGTTAAACAGTCTTTTTTTTAATGTGACCTGCTAATTACTTAGCAGAAAAAGAATAGTGCAATAACTGAATAAATTAGCCAACAAGCAAAAAAAAAAAAAAAAAGGGGGGGGGGAGAAATGCTAAAAAGACTAGGTATAATTTCCCTTCCCTTTTTAGTTTTAACTAATTATAATTCAATTTCTGATGTTTATTATTTTGGTGAGCTAGAGTCTGCAGGATATCTGAAAATTTTGATTCTTGAGTTGTAAGTATTTAAGTTTATATAGTAATCACCCTGAATCAGCTTTTACTTGCTAGTTTCAGTTACCCGTGATCAACCTTGGTCCAAAATATTAATAAAAAATTCTGGAAATAAAAGATTCCATAATTTTAAAAAATTATGATATGGAAGATTGAACTCAGAGTGCTTTACTACTGAGCTACACCCCTAGTCATTTTCATTTTTTATTTTGAGACAGGGTCCTGCTAAGATGCCATACCGGCTTCACCCTTCAATTCTCCTGCCTCAGCTTCTGGGATTACAGGCATGTACCATTGCACCCAGCTTTAAGAAAAATCCACAACTTTAAATTTGCTTATGTTCTAAGTAGCAGGATGAAATTTTGTGCCCCTGTGCCATCAAGCCTGAGGTGTGAATCATCACTTTGTCCTGTGTATCCATGCTGGGTATGTTATTCACCCATTAGTCACCTAGTAGGTATCTTTGTCATCAAATCCACTAATGCACTGTGGCAGTACAGGTATTCAGGTAACATTTGTTTTACTTAACACTGGCCCCAAAGCACAATAGTAGTTATGTGGATAAATCTTGCATGCCAAAGAGAAGACTTAAAGTGCTTTTTAAAGTGAATAAAATGAAAGTTAACTGCTTCATAAGGAGAGAAAAAAAATCATTTGCTGAATTTGCTAAAATATAATTAGTTGTTTTGAAAGAGGGAGAAAGACAATATTTTTTTTCATTATAATTTATTATTTTAATTGTTGTTAATCTTACACTATGCCTAATTCATAGATTAAACTTTATCATAGGTATACATTTATAGAAAAATCGATATTGTGTATACATTTAGTACCATCTTACTTTAATTTCTGAAATTATAAAGAAATATTCAAAGTAATTAAAATATAAAGGGAAACATATATTTTGGCTCATGGTGTTGGAGGTTCCACTTGATGAGCAAGTAGCTCTGTTACTCTGAGACATCATAGCAGGAACATGTGGCAGAACAAAACTGCTCAGTTCACAAGACAGGAAGACTAGAGAGAAGGGGGAGCATGGGGGTCCCACAAGTCCCTAAGAACTTCCAATAGACTCTGCCTCCTAAAGGTTTCCCTGTTTCCCCAGTGTGTCACTCTGGGGAGCTAGCCTTTTACCCATGGGCTTTGGGAGACACTATCCAAACTGTAGCCTCTATATCTGAGATTTACATATTAATCTGTTATCCAGTGAGAATTAATTTTGGTAAAAGTAGCAAAGATTAAGCCATATTTTTTGTCAGTAAATTACTTCTCATATTTATTGATATTCCAGTTTTGCATTTATTTGTATGCCATATAGACTTGTAGACCATAGCTATAAGTCTTAAATTCAAAAACTGAGTCTTTGTTCTTATGTTTCAAAAATGTTTTTGTTTTTCTAGTTCCTTTGTTTTCCGTGTAAATTTTAGAATAATGTTGCCTAAATCTATAAACAATTTTAAGTCACTAAGGTTTGTATTAAATTTACATATCAATTTGAGGGATATTGACATCTTTATTATGTTGATTCTTCCATCCTATGAATATAGTCTTCCACTTATTCAAGTTTTTCTTTGATTTCTTTCATCATATTCTGTATTTATCAGCAAATAAATCCTATGTTAATGTTTTATTTTTCTTGTATAATTTTAAATGTTTTATACATTTAATTTCATGTGGTATTTTCATTGCTAGTATATAGAAATTCAATGATTTCATATTTTTATCTTGTATTATGTTACCTTATTGAACTCACATTTTTGTTTCTGTAAATTCCTTTTATTCCTATATGAACTACATGCCATTTGAATATAGAAAGAGTTCTAGTTCTTACTTTTTATCTGCAGACCTTTTTCTTGTGTTATTGGGGTCACTAGGACTTCTAGTAGTATGTAAAATACAAGTAAAGAGACCAGAAATTCTTGCCTTTTTCCAATTTTCAAGGAAGCATTCAGTCTTTTCATAGTTACTCTTAAGAAAATTGAGGTAATTCTCTTCTATCCCAATCTGTCTATGAAAACTTTAATCAGAAGTAGTTACTGGATTTTTCTGAAATCATTTTTTGTATCAATTGATATGATCACATGATTTTTCTTTTTTTGATTATTGACATACTAGATTGTATTGATTGATTTTTCAAGTATCAAACCAGACTTAACTAAGGTCTGCATATTTGTGTGCCCTTTAAATTTACATGTTGAAATTTGAAATCCTAAGGTAACAGTTTTAAGAGGATTTGTTGTTGTTGTTGTTGTTGTTGAGGTCATTACATCCACCCTCCTGAACAGTTTTAGTGCCCTTGCAAAAGAAACCCAGAGAACTGCTTTGCCTTTTCCTTCAGGGAAGCATACAGTGAGAAGGTACCATTGATAAATTACAAAACAGACACCAAACCTGCCTTGATCTGAGACTTCCTGGGCTGCAGATCTTTAAGAAATAAAATTTCTGTTGCCTAAATTAAGATGCCCATTCTGTTTTTGTTTCTTGTACCAGGGGTTGAACTCAAGGGCACTTTACCACTAAATTATTTCTCTAACCCTTTTTATTTCGTATTTTGAGGCAGGGTCTTACTAAGTTGCTGAGGCTGGCCTTAAACTTGTGATCCTCCTGCTTTAGGCTCCGAAATTGCTGGGATTATAGGAGTAAGCTGCTGCGCCAGACTTCAATAGTTTTTTTAAAGTAGAATTCCAAGCAAAGATAGACTTCTATCTTTGTAATAAAATCTACTTAATTATTGGGTATAATATTTTTATATATTGCTGAATTCTACTAAATAATATTTTATTAAATATTTTGGTCTATTTCTATAAAATATATTAATGTGTAATTTTTTTAAACTTCCTTGGTCTTAGTTTGTATTAAGGTAATATTGTTTTTATAAATGTTTCAAGAAATGTCTCTTTAAGAGTCTGGAAAAGTTGATTCAGCTGGTGTTAATTCTTTTTTAAAATGTTAGTATTCTCTAGTTAAATCATCTGGAACTGGAGATTTATTGGAGGGGTGAGTATTTAATTATGATTTAAATTACTTAATTATAATAAGGTTATTCATATTATTTATTTCATGTTGGGTAAGTTGTGGTAGTGTCTTATGAAGTAAGTGGAATATTTCATGTAACTTTTCAAATTTATGTGTGTAAGGATTATACTATTTGTACTATTCTTTTTCATCCTTTTGATTTTGAAGGGTTTTTATAGTTATCTCCTGTTTCATTCCTGATATTTGCAATTTGTGTCTTCACTTTCTTTTTAACTATTTATCTTGTTTACTCATATTTGCACAAAGACTTCAAGTTCTCAGAAACACTTTTTTAAAAATAATATTTTTCTCAATGAATTGCCCTGGCACTTTTTGTTGAAATCAATGTATCATATATATGTGCATTTATTTCTGGACTCTATGGACCTATTTGCCTAGTATTATGCCCGTAGCCCACTATTTTGATTCTTCTGGCTTTGTAACTCTTTAGTATTGAAATCATGGAAGAATTAAATGTAAGATGTATGTCATGATTTGAATGTGGGGTATCCCCCCCACCAAAGCTCCTGTGTTAACATAGGGATGTTTAGACATAAAAAGATTGGATTGGATGAAGTGTAACCTCATCAGTACATCATAAATTGAATGGACTGATAGGATAATAACTGTAGGCAGGTGGGACATGACTGGAATAGGTGGGTCACTGGGGCATGCCCTGGAAGAGTACATCTTCTCTGTGACATCTTCTACTACTCTGCCATGAACTGAGCAGCTTTCCTTACTGGCCCTTCCCCCGTGATGTGCAGACTCCTACTGGGCCCAGGGCAATGTACTAAGACCTGTGAAACTGTGAGCCCCATATAAGCTTTTCCTCCTCTAAATTGTTCTTGTTGGGTATTTTGGTTACTGTGACAAAAAGCTAACTAAGAGAGAATTTGTTACCAGGAGTGGGGTTATTGTTGTGACTAATCTGACTAGAAGCTAGTTAGAATGAGGAATGCAGAAAAGTTTAGAGATACAAGCTGGAAAAGCTTTAGAGTATTGTAAGTGGAGCTTAAAGGGTGGTTCTGGTGGGAACTCAGAAGATGAGCTAAGTATTGCTGATAGGACCATGGACATTAAGATCAGGATGAGTCTCAATGAGTTTTTAGTGGAGAAGGAGGCCTTTATTGAATCTTGGACTAGGAACTATTCATTTTGTCTTCCAGCAAAGTTGTCTACTTTTTCCCATGTCCTGAGACTTTCTGTGAGGCTTCATTTAAAAGTAATGGACTAATTACTCTGCAAGAGGAAATTTCAAGAAAATATAGCATTTAGTCAGTGGCATGGATATTGCTGGAAAATTTTAGGCAGATTTACTGGGAGAATCAAGAGCAGAAAATAGAGCTAAAGTATTTTAAATACTTGCAGTTTGAACAGAAAAATGCATGTAAAGCTGGAGCCAAGAAAGGTATGGTTGTTAAAAAATTATAGCCCCTAAAAATATGCTAAGTACTTTGCTCAGAGACAAAATGAAAAAGGGCACATCAGGAATTTGCAAGAGTGTATCAACTACAGGATTAAGGGTGTAAAACAGAAAATTGATTCAAGTGAGAGGATCCTGCCCATGTGGGGTGAGTGGTCAGGAAGGAGTTTCACCATGCTGAGCCATGCAGCCATTCAGAGGCCACTGCAGCTATGATTACAAGTGATCCAGATATTGTATGAACTGACAGCAGACTCTGGTGTCATCCATGGATGCTAGTTCTACTGGAAGGCAGGATGCTTAAATCAAAGGGTCATGGAGGCTTCCACCAAGATTTCAAAGGAAGGCCTGGGAGGCCAGGCAAACTGGAGAAGGGTCAGAATCCCTGCAGGCTGACCCTGAGAGGGTAATGCATAATGCTATGAAGGTGATGCCCAGGCTAGAATGGAGACCACAGGAATTTAGGGATGCCAATAATTTAGATTATCTATTAAAAAACTCGTCACTGTAGAGATAGCCAAGCTCCAAGAGAGTCATGTACATTTTAACAGATAAGGGAAATGGTGTAGGTATGCCCATACACTTTGGAAAGTACACCTCAGTCATGGGTTCTAGATGTTCTATGCAAAGTTATGGGACCTGTTTCTCTGGCTGAGTTTCAATCTTGTTTTGGTTCTGTCCCTCTTCTTCCTCCTCCTCCTCCTCCTCCTCCTCCTCTTCCTCCTCCTCATCTTCCTCCTCCTCCTCCTCCTTTTTGTCATATTATTTTTTTATTTTGTTAAGTTATTTATTTATACATGATGGAAGGGTGCAATTCATTGCATATTACACATATAGAGTACAATTTCTTAAGTCACTGATTGTACACAAAGTATTTTCACACAATTTGTGTCTTCATACAAGTACTTAGGGTAATGATGTCTAATTCATTCCACCTTTACTCCTACCCCCCTGCTCTCTCCTTTCTCCTTCCTCTCCTTTGCCCTATCTAAAATTCCTCCATTCCTCCCATGCTTCCCCTCCTCTCCAGCACCTTTATGAGTCAGCATCTTCACATCAAATAAAACATTCAGCCTTTGGTTTTGGGGGATTGGTTTGCTTCACTTAGCATTACATTCTCCAGCTTTATCCATTTATCTGCAAATGCCATGATTTTATTCTCTTTTAATGCTGAGTAATGTTCCATTGTGTGTATATATGCCAAAGTTTCCCTATTCATTCATCTACTGAAGGGCATCTAGGTTGGTACCATAATTTAGCTATTGTGAATTGTGCTGCTATAAACATCGACATCACTATATCCCTGTAGTATGCTGTTTTTAAGTCCTTTGGGTAAAAAATGAGGAGTTGGATAGCTGGGTCAAATGGTGATTTCATTCCAAGTTTTCCAAGGAATCTTAATACTGCTTTCCAGATTGGCTGCATCAATTTGCAGTCCCACCAGCAATGTATGAATGTGCCTTTTCCACCACATCCTCGCCAACACTTATGTGGATTGTTGTTTGATTATTGATAGCTGCCAATCTGAATGGTGTGAGATGAAATCTTAGAGTTTTGATTTGCACTTCTCTAATAGCTAGAGATGTTGGACATTTTTTCATGTATTTGTTGATTGATCATATATTACTTTCTGAGAAGTGTCTGTTCTTTTCCTTGGCCCATTTATTGATTGGGTTGTTGTTGTTGTTGTTGTTGTTGTTATTATTATTATTGTTAAGGTTTTTGAATGCTTTAAATATCCTAGAGATTAGTGTTCTAATAGTGGTAAAGATTTTCTCCCATTTTGTAAGCTCTGTATTCACCTCACTGATTGTTTCTTTTGCTGAGAAGAAGCTTTCTAGTTTGAATCCATCCCTTTTATTGATTCTTGGTTTTAATTTTTGTGCTATAGGAGTCCTATTAAGAAAGTCAAGGCCTAATTCCACATGATGAAGATTTGGGCCCAGTTTTTCTTCCATTAAGTACAAGGTCTCTAGTTTACTTCTTAGGTCCTTGATCCACTTTGAGTTGAGTTTTGTGCATGGTGAGAGATAGATGTTTTAATTTCATTTTTTTACATGTGGATTTCCAGTTTTCCCAGAACCATTTGTTGAAGAGGCTATCTTTTCTACAACGCATGTTTTTTGGCACCTTTGTCTGATATAAAATAACTATAGTTATGTAGGTTAGACTCTGTGTCCTCTATTCTGTACCATTGATCTACAGTTCTATTTTGATGCCAGTAGCATGCTGTTTTTGTTACTATTGCTCTGTAGTATAGTTTAAGGTCTGGAATAGTAATACCATCAACTTCACTCTTCCTGCTAAGGATTGCATTGGCTATTCTGGGTCTCTTATTCCTACCTTTTGGAAAGGATATGAAGCTTCAGACTTGGACTTCTGGGTAATGATGAAACTGTTAAGACAATGGGACTCTTAGAGATAAGCTAAATGCATTTTGCATAGTAAAATGTACAATGAGCTTTTGGGAGCCAGGGTGGAATATTATGGTTTGGTTGTGAGGTGTCCCCCAAAAGCTTTTGTGTTAATTAAGGAATGCTCATAATTAAAATGATCATGAGAAGTAGATTGTGAGAAATAGAGTGATTATGAGAGTTTTAACCTAATAACTCCATCATAGTTTGAATGACTGGGTAATAAATGTAGTGGGGTGGGGAATGGCTGGAGGAGGGATCATTGAAAGCATGCCCTAGATAGGTGTATCTTCCATGACTCCTTCCCTGCTCCTCACTCTGCTTCCTAACCCCACTATGAGCTGAGAAGCTTTCCGTCACTGGGTCTATCCACAGTGATCTGGTGTCTCACCATAGACCCAGGGCAATGGAGTTGGCTGTCAATGGACTGAAACTGTGAGCTCCAAACAAAATTTTCCCCTTTAGGTTTTTCTTGTCAGGTATTTTGGTTACAAAAATAAAAGCTTTCTAAACAATGTGACTATAAACTATTTTGAAGGAAATATGTAATTGAAGTATGTGTTGTATTCATTAAAAATAAAAAGAGAAAACTCCTCTTCCTCCAAAAAATGTTGTCCAAAGAAATCTAATAATATTAAAAGGACATATTATAATCACATTTATTTTGTTCCAGAAACTGAAAACTCTTTTAACATTGAAAAACTAATTAATTGTATAACTCATCACATTAATAAAAAATAACATAATTATCATCATAAAATTCAGACCAATTATTTAATGAAGTTCAATATCCACTAATGATAATAATTCCTAACCAACTAAACAAAGGAAGGGATTTCTTTAATTTGATAAAAAATATTTTTAAATGTTCTTTTGCATGCATCATATAACTTAATTTTCAAATTCCTTTGAGAATAAAAATATGTCGATAATACTTGGTATAATCACTTCTATTAGACATTTTTATTCTAGGTTCTATATAGTTCTATAAAACAATAGAAAGCAAAAATGTAAAAGTATTTAACAGAAGAAGCAAAGCTCTTCTCATTCACAGAGTTTGTGATTTTAACATAGAAAAATCTGAAAGAACTAACATGTTTAGAAGTGAAATGATGGATTATGAGAGCCTTAACCGAATGAATGCATTAATCCCCAATGGGGACTAACTGGTTGGTAAATGGAGGCAGGTACAGTGTGACTGTAGAAGATGGTCCTCTGTATGTGTGTCTTTGGGCTATATATTTTGTCCTAATTAAGCAGAGCTCGCTCTCTCTCTCCCCCCCCCCCCCCACTTCCTGGTTGTCATGTCCTGAGCCACTTCTCTCTGCCACAATTCCACAATGATGTTTTGCCTCATCTTGGACTCTTGGACCCTGAGGAATGAAGCCATCTCTCTATGGACTGAGACCTTTAAAACTGTGAGCCCCACAATAAACTTTTCCTCTTAAACTATTCTTTTGGGATCTTTAGGTCACAACAGAGGAAAATCTGACTAAAATAACACATATAATTAAAATGAATCAACCTATTTAGCAAATTCACTGGCTATGAGGCCAATCTGAAGAGTCATCTCTATATACCACCAAGAAGGGTCAGAGAAAAAGTATTTAAATTTATATACCTAAAATGTTACCAGGTATATCAAATGCATATTATAAATCTAAAAAAGTTGTCCAAGAACTTGTAGGTAAGCTCACAAAATATTAACAGAATAAATTAAAGGGTATGATTTTATAAATTTAAGAACAAGAAATAAAAATGCCATTTTAATAAGATTCTAGAGATATTTGTGTCTGGTGTGTGTGTATGTGTGTGTTTGTGTGCGTGTGTGTGTGTGTGTGTGTGTGAGAGAGAGAGAGAGAGAGAGAGAGAGAGAGAGAGATACAAAGTGCCAAGTGTAGCTAACCTGATCTTTAAATAAAACATGGAAAGCCTATTTTTTTATGGATATTAGGGGAAATATAGATCTCTTCTGCCCAGAATCCTATTTGAAATGCTTCTTATACAGCAGGCATTGCTTCACGTTACTCAGATTTATAGTTACTGACAGAATTCTAATGCTCTGGCACATTAGGATAAATATTTTTTTCTCTTCTTCCTCTCTCTTTTTTTATTTCAACCTTGGAGGTTTTTTTGAATTTCCATAATTATCTAAAATGTAACTTTGTAATGTATTCCAAGAAATCACACCCATCTTCCTAACTTTTTCATTAATATTTTAATTACCTTTATCTTCATTTTCATTAGCTTTTTAAATAAATACAGAATTAATATATCATAATTTTGTTACTACAGAAATCAGAACAATGTAGAGGTATTAGCATAGAGATGAAAATATAAATAAAAACCCAGAATGATCATCCAGAAACAGAGCTATACTAACATGGACAATTGATTTACAAAAAAAATTTCATCAGAAGAGAAAGAGAATACTCTTTTCAATAAAATGATGTTGTATTAATTGGATATACCTATTAGCAATATACCTTGACTTATATCTTACCTTCTATTTAAATTTCCTCAATGAATATTTGTAGTCATAAAAAGATAACATTAAGAGAATATAATTTTGAGCAATATACTAGGCAAAAATTTTGTAATTGTTATAACTAGCAAACTAGTAGTCTTTAGAATGTAAAATTCATCCTACAAATTAATAAAATGGGAGAAAGACAATTGACCAGATAAATCAGCAATTTAATTATTAAATGATCAAAAGATAAAAGTAACATTTTTTTTCAAAAGAAAATATCCAAATAGCCAAATTGCAAATTGAACACTTAAAAATACTTCAAAACAACTTCAAGAATGGTTTAAATTAAAAAGAATAATGATGTCATTTGTGGGCAGACATGTGCAGAAAATCAATTCTAGCATACTCCTGTTGGAAGAATAAATTGAAATAGTGCTGAAAAAGAACATAGTCTAGTGGTATCTATTAATGGTGGATATGCCATATTATTTGTTGCAGCAATTTGACTCTGAGGTTTATAACCAACAAAACCGTGTACATATATATGTGCAACAAAACACAATTACAAATAGATTAATATCAGTATTTATAATGTCTCTTAACTGTGAACAAGACTGAATATCTAGAGTGGGATTCATACAATAAATAAGAAAGAGTAATGCAAAGGGATTGACTATTTTTACCCATTTTAGCCATAATTTAATGTATTGGAATCAAAGGAAACCAGCTATAAGTGAATTGATTGCAAATTTATATCCACATACATTTTTTATTTTTGGGATAGCAGGGATTGAACTCCAGGACACTCCGACCCCTGAGCCCATCCCCATTCCTATTTTGTATTTTATTTAGAGAGAGGGTCTCACTGAGTTGCTTAGTATCTCACTTTTGCTGAGGCTGGTTTTGAACTTGTGATCCTTCTGTCTCAGCCTCCTGAGCCACAGGGATTACAGGTGTGTGCCACCACACCAGTCTATTCACATACATTTTTTAAAAAGAAGAATCTAATGTGACATTTGAAATCAGAATAAGAATAATATTTGTGGTGTTAAGTAGGGTAATAAATTCTCTTTTTTATTAACCTATACAAACTATACATTTTTAATTTGTATGCTTGCCATTTTGCAATAAGATTTTACTTAAAAATTTTCATAGTCAAATTAATTTAAAAAACACATTTGGGAAATGTGTTCAAATTTAATAAGTTCCATTACTCCATAATTTTTGTAAGCCATTAATATACTAATCTGTATTTTCTCTCAAAAGCTGTAACATATTATATATCATTTTTCAAGTGAGAATGCATAATGGGAAATAGTTCTTTATTCAGAGTTATTTTGCACAGCATATAAAGATCTTTATGATCTCATTCCCACTAACTTTCTTAACCTCTGTTTTCTATATTTCCAGGTTATTTCCTGTATGTAAACAGCACTAGATTACATGTATTCTTCAAGTAAACAGCTATTTATTTCCTCCCTACCTAACAATACAATGATTCCTCTGCCTGAAATATTTTTCTATCTAAAACAGAGTTAAGTTCTAAGTAATTTCATGGCTCAAATTATAGTTATCCCCTTCAGAAAGACTATCATAATTCCCCTAGTCTGTAGTGAGCCGTTTCTGCGAACTGCGGTCGCCATTACAAGATGGCGCTGGCTCGACTGTGGTTTGTGACAAACAACTCCTTAATTGGGAGAGTTGGTGCGTGGTTTTCTAACACCCTATGAGAAAGCTCCACGTGGCAGCTTCGCATTGGGGCTTGAGATGCTTTATTAAGGCTGGTAGGAGCATTCGGGAAGGAAGATGAAGAGGAAGATGAAGAAGAGAGTAGAGTGTAAGAGATCTCGAGAACCTGAATAAACGACTGGAAGAAGATTCCCGGTGTTGCGTCTTCCTTGCGGGCAAGGGGGACGCGACAAATGGTGCCGAGACCCGGGAAAATCGGAGCTTTCAGTCGTCAGGAGTGGTGCACCCCTCGTCCCGTGAGTGGACCCCTCGTCCCGTGAGTGGACCCCTCGTCCCGTGAGCGGACCCCTCGTCCCTGAGCGGACCCCTCGTCCGTGAGCGGACCCCTCGTCCCTGAGCGGACCCCTCGTCCGTGAGCGGACCCCTCGTCCCTGAGCGGACCCCTCGTCCGTGAGCGGACCCCTCGTCCCTGAGTGGACCCCTCGTCCGTGAGCGGACCCCTCGTCCCTGAGTGGACCCCTCGTCCGTGAGCGGACCCCTCGTCCCTGAGCGGACCCCTCGTCCCTGAGCGGACCCCTCGTCCCTGAGCGGACCCCTCGTCCCTGAGCGGAGCGGACTCCTCGTCCCCGAGAGCGGGACCCCGTAGGCCTCATATTTTATTGCAGCTGCTATGTGTACTTTCACTTTTGTTTTCTGTGTTTTTTTTTTGTCGTCTGTGTCTTTCGTTTTCTGTGTTCCTTCTGTTGCTGTGCCATGGGTGCCGCAGCAGCAGATTAATTATGACCCTGGGATCTATGCCCAGGGACGCCCACTGCAGCCGGGAAAAGGGAACAGGAGCCCGCCCCGGCCCGGAAGCCGGAGTGTGCGGGGATGGTCCAGAAACAGAGCAGGCTGCTGCCACAGTAAGAGCTTGGCCAGGCGGGGAAAAATGCAAACAAAATCAGGCAAGGTGCGGTCGGCTAGGAAATCTTGGGGAACTTTTGCCCCGAGGGTGAGCGGCGGACTCCGTGTTGCTTGCATCACTATGGTAACCATGGGCTGCCTGGCGGAAGAGCGGCTTCCTGGTCCCACCTCCCACACTCTTGGGGGCTACCGATTGGTTCTTCCACAGTCACTCAGACAGGACTTCTAGTCCCGCCTTCCAGCCACTAACCTGTACTGCTGCATTTCAGATTTCTACCGGAGCTACTCAGAAACTGTATTTTTAAAAATGCCTACCTGTAAATGCTAACGGAAGATATCTTTTTCAGACAAAATTTGATTCCACAGGTTTCTATGTTAAACTCATAAGATGATAAATTGAAGACCCTGGCGGAGTCTCTGCGCACTTATGGAGTGGATGCCGCCTTCACACTAACTCAGGTGGAAAGCATTTTTAATCAATCTCAAGTTAATCTCACAGGAGTTTCTTGTTTTGGCTTCGGGAACGCTCATTGTATTAGCCTTAAGACCAAGAATTTGATTAACTGGAAGGACCCATTGCGGTCCAGTCAGGTCTCAGGGAAGCATTCTCAGTGCTGTATTGAGCTAAGTAGCCTCAGGGGAACAATCAGGCTCAGGAACCCCCGTAAATAGCTCTGCTTTAAACATAACTACCTTGGCTATTATCTCCGAAGTACTAATCCCAGTGCCTCCTTCTTCTAATAGTCTTTATAATGCCACTCATTTTAAGGCCTCTCCTTACTGTACCCCTAATCTTGGTTTCCCCCCAACATTTACGCCTTGTCAGGATCATTCTTGGGAGAAACGTCAAGTTGCTAAAGGTTTCTTCCTTTCCCCCTCTCTTAAGAGGTATGTTTATAACTTTGACAACAGTGCCAACTCCTCTCTTTCCAGGAATTTAAGCCTCTGTATGATCTCCTCCAAGGAGACCCTTCCCCCAGCTCAGCCAGGAATCCCACACCTGAGGCTCTACAATCATTAAGACTGATAGAGAAGGCCCTACAAGAGAATCCCACACCTGAGGCTCTACAATCATTAAGACTGATAGAGAAGGCCCTACAAGATATGCAGGTTACCCAGATAAACTATTCTATGCCCCTATCATTTATAATCCTGCCATCAAAATTAACTCCTACTACAGTGTTTTGACAAATAGGTCCCATCTATTGGGTCCATTTACCTGCTTCTAACTCTCGGGTAATAACTCCCTTTTATGAACTGGTGATGAATCTGATCTGGAAGGCCAAATATTTGGGTGATGCACTGTTTGGAAAGACTTTTGACATTCTCATTCAACCTTATACCCAGGATATGATTTTAAATTTCCAACAAGAACATGATCTTTGGTGTCTCTTCCCTTGTAATTTCAAAGGTCAAATTGATAATCACTCTCCCCGACATAAACTTCTAGAAGACCTCAAAAAATGTCCTATTATTTCTCCTAAAATTATTAAAGGGAAATCTATCCCGGGAGCTCAGACTGTTTATACGGACGGAGCAAGAGGGGGGTTTGCTGTTGTTTTTGATGGGTCTCAAGTAATTCGACACCCTGTGCCTAGGCTGTCTGCCCAAGGATCAGAAGTTGAGGCTCTAATTGTGGCCCTTGGGCTATGCAATTCCATCCCACTTGGTGTATGTACTGATAGTCTCTATGTTGCTAAATTAGCCTCAGTTGTTGAAACAGCCCCTTATATTGGCAGACAATCTACTATCATGGAACAATTACAAACGGATCAACTCCTTAGCTCCATGCTAAATTCCATCTAAATGCACAATCCTTACGCTTCTGTGCGGGGTGCTTACGTGATCAGACTCTACAAATTGTTTTCTTATGCCCAGTGTGTGCTCCATTCATTCATTCCCCTAGTCTAAGTGTTAATCCTAGAGGCTTACACACCAATGATGTCTGGCAAACTGATGTTACCCACTTCTGGCAAACAATAGAGGGAGAATCAGATATTACTATTCAGTTTACTTCCAATGGAAAACAGCAGCCAGATTGGACTTAAGGATATCTCTGGGGGCTGCGTATTTACACCCCCGGACAGTACAATCTTGGCCTGCTTTTTCGGCTTAAATTGACCACAGAACAGCCTACTGGAAGTTTAATAGGACCCAATCAGGTGCTCGGAGATCAAAAGGCCCCATCTGGACCCAAACAGCCTATAGCCCCAGCAGTAATATCTTCCCCCAGCGGTCAAACAATAACTGTGGGCTATCAAACCTTTGATTGTGCCCCTGGGCCCATACACCCTGGAACTGGAGATCGTCTTTTTGATTTGATCCAAGGAGCCTTTTTCGCTCTCAATGCCACTAGTCCTAACAGGACCCAAGATTGCTGGCTATGCTTGACCTCCAGGCCGCCCTATTATGAAGGGGTAGTAATACTGTCTAAATTATCCTCTAATACCACTGTAGATCTTAAATGTTATTCTCTACCCAGCTATAAGATTTAACAGCCATGGCCAAGTCAATTACTGCTTTGGAAAAGTCCCTCACCTCCCTATCAGAAGTTGTGTTACAAAATAGGAGGGGACTAGATTTATTATTCCTAAGGGAAGGAGGACTATGTGTAGCCTTAAAGGAACAGTGTTGTTTTTATGCAGATCATACTGGGGTAATCCGTGAAACTATGGAAAAGGTCACGGAAAGATTGGCTAAAAGACAAAAGGAGTTTGAAGCACAACAAGGATGGTTTGAACAGTGGTTTAAAAATACCCCATGGTTAACTCCTTTGATATCCACTGTAATGGGACCGCTTTTCGGTCTCCTCCTTATAGCTGCTGTAGGCCCCTGCCTAGGTAAGAGAATGACACAATTTATTAAAGACCAAATTAACATTCTGACTTCTAAGCCAATACAGATCCATTATCAACGCCTGCAGACCAAGGATGATCTTGCTGAAGTTTGTCTCCGACCAATTCGAAGATGATTTTTCTACAATGATCCCTGCTTCATGCCTTCCTCCTTTTGCCCCCTTTTTCTTCTTTATTTTTACTCTATGCCTTGTTGAACCGGAACCAATTAAAGACCCAATAATGACTGGCTGAATAGATACCACTGAACGCCTTGGCAACAACAAGCTGATCTTGTAGTACCCAGAGACGGGCAACTTTCACGCTTGCACTGCAACCTAAGACAGGGGAATGGGGCCTCCCCAAAGACGGGTAAGCAGTGTAGGGGCAGTGAACGACCTAAGACAGGGGCTACTTGATTCCCTTTGACGTGCAACAAACAAAAAGGGGGGAACTGCTGGCATGGATTCCCCCCGGCCCCCAGGGCTTGGATCCAGCCCTGATTTTTGTGCATGTCAAAGAGGCCAGCTCACAGGGCCTTGAAAGATTTGTGGTGTCTGTTTTCGTATTCAGCCAATAACGGTCATGTGGGAACGTCCTGACCTGTTTGGGTCTGATAAGGTTCCTGGTTGAAGGCTTAGTATGAGTAACGGCAATTCACCTCAAGTCTGGCTTGCGCAGATTATCGCCTTAAGATCCGTGCCTTTCTTGTAGGGTGTTACCAACTTGTTTGTCGTTGTATTTCTAAACAGCCACAGTTCAGCCTCGGCTATCCCCCTCCGTCCATCACGATACAGGATGCGAGGCAAGGCACTGCACTTGAGTGATCCTTGAAGTGGACCTCAAGGAGAGCATGTCCTATTGCATGCGGGTTAGACGCGTCCACGCCCCGTCCCACGAGAAAAGCGTCGGCTGATATGGTCTCAGATCTGGGGAAGGCGCCTCCTTGGGGCTGAGCCATACTATGCAGCCACTTCTGCACAGTGGGATAGGACCTCTACTCTCGCCTGTATTGTTTTTAGAAAACAAAAGGGGGAACTGTAGTGAGCCGTTTCTGCGAACTGCGGTCGCCATTACAAGATGGCGCTGGCTCGACTGTGGTTTGTGACAAACAACTCCTTAATTGGGAGAGTTGGTGCGTGGTTTTCTAACACCCTATGAGAAAGCTCCACGTGGCAGCTTCGCATTGGGGCTTGAGATGCTTTATTAAGGCTGGTAGGAGCATTCGGGAAGGAAGATGAAGAAGAGGAAGATGAAGAAGAGAGTAGAGTGTAAGAGATCTCGAGAACCTGAATAAACGACTGGAAGAAGATTCCCGGTGTTGCGTCTTCCTTGCGGGCAAGGGGGACGCGACACTAGTCTGGTTTAAATGAAATCCTTTTGCTTCTCACAGCAAACTGGCCTGTCTCTGCCATAGCATTTATCATTGAGTTTAAATTTAGGATATGACTACTACATGGGACTGGCTTATTTCATTTAGCAAAAGTCCTCAAAGTTCATCCATGATACTTTATATGGTAGGTTTGCCTTTTTTATAGGGATAATAATATTACATTTTGTGTACGTAGCCCACCTGCTTTATCCATTAGTCCATCAATGGACATTTGATTGCATGCATATTTTGGCTATTATAAATAATACTGCCACAAACATGAAGGCAGATCCTAATTATATATATATATATATATATATATATATATATATATATATATATATATATATGCATTTCTGGAGCAAGTTAGATAAATACTTTTAATTTTTTGAAGAACTTCTATATTTTTTCCTATAGTAGTTCCACCATTTACTTTCCTACTAATAGGGTACAAGTATTCCAATTTCTCCACACTCTGCCATGACTTATCTTGTATTGTACGTCAGATCTCTACAACTTATTCATCTTACATAACAAACTCCAAACATATTGAAAAATTGTAGCCATTCTGACAAGTGTGAGGTGAATATCATTGTGGTTTTGATTTTCAGTTTCCTGATTATTAGCAATGTTAAGTATCTCTTTTTTTGGTATAACTATTAAACATTGGCATGTTTTTTTGGGGAAATATCTCTTAAACTTATTTTTACTCTTTTAAAATTAGGTTACTAACTAATCTACTATTGAGTTGCAGGATTTCCTTTTATATTTTGGACATTAACCCTCTATCAAACATATGGTTTGCAAATGTTTTCTTCCACACCATTGGTTGCTTCTTCATTCTGTTGACTCAGTCTTAGAGGACAATCATTACATGATTCCACTAACACACAGTATCTAAAATAGTCTTGTAGGACAATCACTACATGATTCCACTAACACACAGTATCTAAAATAGAAACAGAGAGAAGTTGCCAGGGGTAGAGAAGAGGGGGAAATGGGGAGTTATTCAATATGTATGAATTTTGCTATGTAAGACAAATAAGCTATAGTGATCTGACATACAACATAACCAGTTATAATTAACAGCACCACATTATTCACTTAAAACATTTTTAAGTGAATAAATTTCATATTGTTTTATTTCTACAAGAACAATGGGCATGAGGAAGCTTTCAGAGATGATGGATCTGTTTATACCTTGATTGTATTGATGATTTGATGTGTGCATGTTAGAGGGGAGACACATTTTCACTTTTTAAGGTTTCTGTTTGGGCATGCAAATTAATTTTGCATAAAGTGGATTAAGGGCTGTAGCTCAGTTGTGGAGAACTTGCTTAGCATACGAGGGCTCTGGGTTCAATCCCCAGAAATGTATGTACACACACACATGCACACACACACACACCCAACCAATATAATCATGAACAGATTAACAAGAGAAAAGCATATTAATTTATTTAATGCAAGTTTATGTGACCCAAAGTACTGGCAAAACCTAATTGTTTTAATACTGGGTTGAACAGAGAGGCAATTAAAATAAGAATTATTTTAATAAATTCTGTTCATACCGAATTCTCCTGGCCTCAGTTGCCCATCTGTGATGAAAAAAACCCAAAAAAACAAAAACATTTATTTGTTCTCAGGAGGGGGAGGGCAGCATTCACACAAGAGATTTCATCTCCTGTTATGAAGAAAAAGAGGGATTAAATGTTTTTCTTACCTGTGTTATTTTTCAAGTGCCTTTAATTCAAAATAGTCAAAATGCTAGGGAAGCATATTTTGGGGTGGTTTTTCCTGAAACCCTTAAATGCTTTTGTCCAAATTCATTAAATTATATATATTAAATATGTGAGAAATGGAGTATACCACTTATAACCCACTAAGATTTTTTAATAAAATGTCTACCCTGAAAATATCTCATTTATCATTGTATTTCAAGCATCTGTAATAGTTACTACATATCAAATGTCAAATGAATGAATGTTTTTCATTTAGAAAAAAAAGAAATTATAACCTTCTTCTTCATTTGTAAAGTGGGAAAACAGAGGTCTATCCAAGGTATTGTTGCTATAACTTTACGTTTATTTACAATTAGAGAGATGTACAGCCAAGGTCAAAATTTAGGTTTTTATATTTCCAACACATTACTGTCACCTTCACTGTTCATGTAGCAAGAAGCCCAGTGCATATGAACATATTCAGACTCTCACTTCATTTCTGCATTGATGCAACATTTCTTTGGCAATGGAGAAAACATTTCCAGCTGCAGATTTCCTTACAGATAAGGAATTATATATTTCCTATGTGTCTGTGTTTTTGTCTGAGTTGCTCTGTCAGCACATGAATGACTATGAAATTTGCTAAGGAAACACACCAATGACAGATCAGATCTGTATCTGTATGTTCTCAGAGTTAGTATGAATATTAATTGATTTAATACACATAAAGAGTTTAGAACAGTGCCTGGCTCATCATAAAGCCCAGATGAATGTTAATTATGTCATCATTTTCTTTATTATATAGTTAGAGGTTTTTTTTTTTCTTTTCTATTATGTAAACAGCTTTAAAGAAGCATAAAAAAACACATGGTGTGTTTGTGTTACTGCAAGCAGATGCTATATTGAAATGAAGGTTAGGTAATAAATTGAGTTTCAGTACTAAAATGATCTAAATGAAGAATGAACAAAGAACCTTAAATTAACTTCCAATCCCTGCTTGTCATTGTGCTTATGTGTGCAAGGGCTTATGTGTGCCTGACAAGCTGGAACGCCATGTCCGTAATAGCACCCCAACTTCCTTTTATATCTCCTGGTATGGTTGAAATGAAACTTTGTTACAATGCTTAAGTACCATTGATTGCTTCTAAATATAAGAGAGAATGAGGACTCCGAAGGTTGAAATAGCTGCATTTTTAAAATAAATTAAAAAGTGCCAATATCTCTAAAACCTTTGAACTATGCGGCTTTCATCATAGTCTCAGGGGCATTCAGAAAACTGCACATGATTTGGGAAGTATTGTATGCATGCAAACAATTTCTTATGTTAAAATAAGGAATTTGATATTATCTAGATCAAAGAACTCTTATGAAGGGTCCTTTTTATTCTTTTATAAATGATTTGTAGTCCCTTTTAACATGGTGTACATTAAGAATCTTTGGTTCAAAAGACGTGGTTATGAATTGTACAAACCAGTTGCAAAACAAATTAAGCATGATATTGTGGCTCTATCTCCAAAGAAGAACTAGTAATATTCATTCAGCTTCTAATTTGATATAAATGATATTTACCTTACAAAATAAAAATGGATGAATTTAATGACATACAAATATCTATTATTAGTTGCAAAATGTTTGTAATAAAAAATGTTATTAATTGACCTGCACTTATTAGTACTCTCCTCAAATAATTGTTTTTCTTTTCATTTTTAAGGAAATCTAGTTATTATATGCCACATACTGCTATTATTTATCAATGTATCTTTCCCAGTGGTTAATTTATTTTTTGTTATTAGTAGAATCATATTCTGAAAGATATGCTATAATTTTATATTACATACTATTTTATAACATAGTTGTTTAGCTTCTGTGGGCTTCCATAACAAAATACCGCAAATCTAATGGCTTATTACAATAGAAATTTAGAATTTCAAAAGTTGTAGGATAAGCCCTTTTAATCTATTGACTCAAATTTATATACATTTCACACAGAAGTCATTTGTTGCACAGGCACGTATCCTCAAACTCTGGAAGGAATATTGAGTATTAGAAGATAAAATAGTCCAAGAAGGTTGCTGTAAGAAAATACCATGAACTGAGTCACTTAAATACTAGAAATTTATTTTCTCATGGTAAGGGAAGCTGAAAACCCGAGATCAGTTCAGTACCATATTTGGCTCTTCCTGAAGCCTGTCTTCCTGTACAGCAGATGGCTGCCTTCTAACGGGGTGCTCCTATAGGTTTGAGAGTGACAGATAAAGAAAGAGAGAGAGAGAGAGAGAGAGAGAGAGAGAGAGAGAGAGAGAGGTTGTTAAGGGCTCAACATATGAATTTCAGAAGGCACAAATATTCATCTCATAATAGAAGGCATTGAACAAGTCCTTTCAGAGCAACAGCTCTGTTAAAAGATTTTTAAATAACCTTTAACAAACATGTTTTTGATTTTTCATTGTTGTTATTGTCTACAAAATTTAATTAGCTTCACTCTATTTTATAGGCACAAAAAGGATCACTTATTACTAGGTAGGCATCTCATAAAAGCATGTATCATTGAGGTAAGACTGAATTAAAGAGGATTGTATGCAAGCATTTGAGTATCTATGGATAAAAGGACACAATTTCATTTCCTAGAGAGAGGGACTGTAGTTTTACAAGATTCTCAAAAAAGTATGTGAATGTAGAAGAAGAAAGAGGAGGGAGAGAATGTAGATGAGAAGAAAGAAAGAAGGAAAATAAGAAAATGATGAAAGAAGGAGTTACCATGGTATAAAGTTTCTTAGGTATTAATGAAGAATCTCTTTTGAAACGAACAAAAACAATGATTATAATTTTGTATCCATCAGGGGTGTTAAAATTCTTTCCTGTGGATTATTGTATGTTTACTGAGGGGTTGTACTGATTTCCTTTGAATTTTGCTTTGCATATTTATTTTTAACAATCTTAAAAACTCAAATAATACATAATTGATACACAGATGTTGCATGCCAAAGTTTAATAATTTGCATCAATCAACTCAGTATCTTGTGGAACTGAATAGTAAAATTTCTAAAGCTATCACTCACTGGGAATTATTCTAAAGTTGTAATATAAGATGCCACTGCACCTTGTGCTACAAGGCATTTTCTTAGGTAATACCTATCTGAGTCAGGTATTTTGGATATTATACCTACCTCCCATCCCCAAACAAGAAAATTCCTTTAAATAAGACTTTACTATAAACTCTCAGTTTCTATAAGTCTGAAGTGAGAGCTTATTTAATTGAAGGGCTACACATAGTTCAAAGTGTACCGAATCAGAACACAGTTTATTTACTTCATTCATCATTATGTTACCCATAGTATGAGCCTTGTCTCTTTTGCTGCAGAAAGAATATACCAGTTTCATGGACTGGGGAAGGAATATAGAATGCACAGTGTTAGGAGTCAAATTGTTTTCCCACAAAATCCATCTGTTGAAATCATAAACCCAGTATCTCAGGATGTTGCTGTGTTTGGAGATAGGTCTTTATGAGGTCAAAATGAGGTCACTAGGGTGACCCTTAATCCAGTATTATTTTGTGTCTTTATAAAAAAAGAAAATTTGGAGACAGACATGCAGACAAGGAGAACACCACTTGGAGATGAAGGTTGAGATGATAGTGATAGATCCATAAGCCATGGAATAGCAAAGATTGCTGGTGGGCAGCTGTAGGCAGGCAGCACCACATAAAAAATAAATAAACAAACAAACAAATAAATAAATAAAGATTAAAAAAAGAAAGCAAGTGCATGTTTTTTCATCTTTACAGCCTTCAATCATATCACTTTTGAGCCCCCACTGCACCAAACATAAAACGTAAACCGTTGTTGCCAATTTCTCAGCTTTGGGAGGTTTATGATTAAACTGAGTTTCTTCTTGATTTCTCCAACATTGACTGTGCTGTTGCAGGTCTGATAATTTGGTATAATTTTTTTTTTAACTTAATGTTTTCTACTTCCAAATTTTCTTCTTTTCTTTTCCCCAATCTGTTTAAGCTTGTAGATTGAGGTCTTCAGAAAATTTTCCTGGGTTTTATGGAAGGAAAAGGCCTAGATTTCTATATTATGTCCTCTATTTTTGAAGTTTTCTTTAAATGACTTAGAAAATGAAAGCATTATAATTTATTCATATGAAATGAACTTATCCAATACTATATTTATTTTATTTATACTCTATTTTATTGAAAAGAGGATTTCTTTGCCAAAATGTTCAAAATCAACTAAACTATGGATTCTGTGCAAAAACTTCTTTGACCCTAATAATATTAAAAAAAATAACCCTGGTTTTCAGTTTTGATTTTTATTACATTGTGCATTTATCTTAAAGAATTTTTCATTCATTCTTAACCTTAAGTGTAGGAATTTTCAACCACATATAAAAGTAGAATTATGTGATGACATTAACTCCAGTGGTCCATCACCCAACTTCAATTGTTAGCAGAAGTTTGTCAATATTTTTTTTCACCTATTTCTCGATAACTCTCAATGCTATAATCAAAGTTTTATCTTCTTTGTATTTTTTTAATTTTTTAAATTGACATATAAAATTGTATGTGGTTGTGGGATACCAGGTGATGCTTCAAAACATATGTAAGTTGTGTAATGTTCAAATAAGAACAACCATATCTATTGACTCAAATATTTCTTCCATAATCTTTTTGTACATATTCATGACTCAAAGTAGTCAAGTGTGTTGAATTTCCAAACACAACAGAGCCTTCAGGCTTAACTAGCTCCTCATCTTTAGCTGTTAACATTAACTTCTATCATTCATGACAATAACTGTTAGAATTAAATAAAAAATGGAATAAACCTGAGGATAACAAGTACAATACAGAAAAATAATGGATATTTTTGCCTCTCTCAAGTACCTATGGCTTTACATTGACAGAACTTTATATTACTAGATGACATATAAGTTATTAGATATTTAATTTTATCTGAATGATATTTTGATTTTATATGGTTTTGTCAATTAAATAAAAGAAGTAATGAAAGCATCACTCATTCATTTATTTATCTTTCATAATTGGGAGAATCACTACTCATGATGGTTTTGTGGGATGATCTACAAAGATGATCACTTGAGAAATAGCTAACTGGATTGAAAGTTTTATATTCTACAGTAATTGAACACTTTTTCTGTTCATTCAGATTACCTATCAGACATATTGATCTGATCATACTATCAGATAACTAACCAAGATACTAAAATAGACAATCATCAACTTATTACCAAATCAACATGCACCTGTTTCAAATTTGTTGAAAATTCTCAAAATATAATTCCCTCACTGCTAAGCTCCCTTAATCATGTGGGGAGACTATTTTTCCCTTATAAACTCTTCCATTTCCTGAGGCATATTTGATGAAACTAAGAATCCAATAAAACTATTATTCTTCCTTGAGTGATTCTCTTATTGTATTAGACTATGCGATTTCTGGGCATGATGCTTTCAAAGTCAACTATTTGTTTTTTCTTTAAATATCTCAAAAATGCAATGTTTGTGTCAATCTTGGGTCAGACTAGGGTAAACCAAAATACTGTTTTCAAAGGATATTTTCATTCCAGCATTTCTTTTGTGGTTATCAAATTGGATACAGACTTCATTTCCCTACTTAGCCACATGTGTGTTTGGTGAATGTCTTTAAATGGTTGCTGAGATTGTCATAAGCACAGTTGTAATGATCCTATTCTAAAAGAATTATGCATAATTAGGTCATAACAAGAGCTAAGTATATGGCATAGGAAAATTACTCAATGGCAGGAGAACCTCTAAGCTAAGGCCAAACCCTTTATTAGTTCTCTTTGTTTATAAAATGTGGTCACTGTGGCTTTATGTGAACCTTATAGAGGCTGCTTAAATCTTATGAACTGAGAGCTGCATTGTAATCTACCTACCCATGTTTCTGTATATCTGTGTCTACCAGTCAACTTGCTCTATTTATCATCTATCTTATCTATCAATTGATGCATTGACAGTGGGCTCATTTTTCCTTATCATCATATTTTCTAGAATTTCAGTATAGCTATTATCAGTAGATCATATTTAACATATCTTATAAAGATACCTATAACCTGTGATTTATTTTATTTTATTTTTCCAGTTTATTGACATCATGACAAATGATAATTTTACATATTGAAGATGTATGAATGTTTTAATATATGTACACATTATGAAATAATTACTGCAGGTAAGTAAATTCACATATCATTCTCTCACCACATAACACATTTAAATTTTGTGGGGAGGTGAGTTAGAGCACTTTAAATCTATTTCTTTGCAAATTTTGAGTATGTAATACAACATTATTATTATATATTTACCACACTGTATATTGGATCTCTAGAACTTTCTTATGTCATGATTGAAAATGTATACCCTTTGACAAATATCTCACCTTTCCCCACTTCCAAACATCTGGTGTCCACTGTTTTATTCTGTTTCTATGAGTTGAACTGTTTTAGATTCCACATAAAAGTGAGATACTGCATGTGGGAGACCAACCTTGCACTTGACTGAGTCACACTCCCCAGCTGGGTGCTGAAGTGCTCAGTCACAGAAATGTGGCAGAGCTTTCCCCACCATTCTTGGGTTTGAGGATCAATGTCTCCTCCATGGGTGTGTCTTGCTACAGCCCCATGGGTGAAGCTATGCTCACCTGTTCCTTTGTAATATAACCCCTTGCCCTGTTTAGGATAGAATCTTCCATGGAAGTGCCTCGTGCATGTCCCCTTCTCTTACTGTGCCCTTGGGTGTGGCCTACCGAGGTGTCAGTCAATCTGCTGACAGTGGACATCATGAAGATAGATTCAGCTCCCTGAAACCTGACCCCTTGCCCCATTTGAATAGCTTTTCCTCAATAAAAGGGATCAGCGCGTGCTCTCCTTCTCTCTCTTCCTAGGAACCCTTAAGGTCAGAGGAGCCATCACAGCTACCCCAAAGTAAAAGGTATCTGTGCCTCTTGTGTGGTTATTTTGCGCAGCCCAGTTAGCCCAGTTCAACTGGAGTAACCCCTGAGCCTTTTAGTAGCGAGAACAGAAACTCGGCAACTGCAATATTGTCTTCCTCCATTAAAAATGTGTTTTCTTTTGAGTTTTAGAAGTTTGAATTTCACTGTTGCATACTGTTACCTTGATTTTATGAAATTTACTTATTTTTTTAATCTTTTTCTGTAGATGGACACAACACAATGCCTTTATTTTTATGTGGTACTGAGAATTGAACCCGGGTATATGATGATTATTGATTTTAAGAATTACCCACTAGGTCATAAGCTACTGGCAGACAGTGACACCATTTTAATGACCTTTTATTTATATTATACATGGAATAGTGCCCAGAAATAATGAACCTTAAAAAATGTTTGCTGATTATTGTTTCTATATGTATGCTTTATTTATCTAGTTTTATTTGTAAAAGAAAGTAATGAAAACTGTATCTTCCCTCTGTTGTTTAACAAGGAGTTCTCTGACTACTGGTTAGATTTTTATGAGATGAGAAAAAGAAAGCTAATTCAATTCTGTAAATATCTTGATGCTTACATGCATTTTAAGTGGGCAAAAAAATCATCATATATTGAAACAATGCTATCATCTAAGTCTCATTCAATATTTCCTAGAAAATAACATTTTATATAATGTCTTCTTAATAATATATATCTATTCATAAAAGTATGGATATTATGTATTTCCTTCTTCTATGATTACATCCAGTTTATTAACATTTGTACTAACTTAATCACTCTAAGTTGGGTTCATATATCTTCTTTAGAAAGACTTATTCAAAGTTTATTAAATTTTATAGCTTTGCTTATATAATATTGGTTTAATCAAGGTCCTACTAAGACACTATATATATTATATATGTATATAATATATATTTATTTATATATTTTATGTATATGTTTTATATATGTGTATATTTAATGACAGAGGATATTTATTAGTAATTTGCCTTTACGAAATTGTTGTGCAGAATTATGGTGATGAGAAAATCTCATGAAGTCTTCCTGAAAACTGGAACCTTGGGATGCCATTAGTGTAGGCTCTCCAAATCTGAAGCCCCAGAACCAAAGAAGCTGGATAATGTAATTTCCAGTCCAAGGTGGAGTACCTGAGAACCTGTGAGACTGTTGATGAAGTGTTGGAACATCATGCCTGAAAATCCTAGGGTTCTGATATCTACGACCAGAAGGGGGAGAGTCTCCAAATTCCAGAGAGGGAGAGAGAGGAAATTTTCCTTCTGTTTTTTTGTTCTACCCAGGTCCCCAGCCTCTTGGATGGTGTCCGCTCACATTGAGGGTTGATCTTCCTCACTCAATCCACAAATGATCTTATTTCCTCATTCCAAATCATCATAAAATTAAACACTCCTCAATTTCTATGACTTTTCTAATCATCTGTTTCACCCTTTTTCATATTAAAATCTGTCCTATATTTTATAATGTCTCATAAACTGATATTTTCAAATAACCGATTTAGATAGGTGGGTATGTGGACATATTAAATTTATTCATTCCTGTTTTTATTTGATACATTCTAGTTTTCATGGATTTTTTAATATGATAACACAAATAAGCAAAACACTCTGAGTTGTTATTTCAGTCATACTATCAAATCATCCCAAAGTATGGCAAAATTGGCCCTTCACCCACATATTTTAAGAAGCTTAAGAAAGTCTTTCCTAAAAATTCACTCTTTGCTTCCACGTTGAATATTAATAGGTTGATAATGTAGGTCAAATATATAACTATTTTAAATTTAAGAAGGGTACATAGTTGAGGTATTTTGAATAAATAAAAAATGTATCAGAGATACTTGTAAAAAAAGAATCTGCAGGCCCACTCCAAACTGACCATATTGTTATCTCTGTTTGGAATATCTCACACCTTCTACAGCAGAGTCTATTTTTGGAATTGAAAACCAGTTTGGTCACAGCACAAGTGGGATGACTGAAGGCCTGGGTAATGGGGTATAAAATCTTTCCTATCTAGGTCACTGATTGATTTGAGACTGTCACCAAGGTAGGTAGAAAAACAGTGATTGCTGCCACATAAGAACTGTCAAATCATATGAAATGAGAATATGGTCTCAATTCTAACAGATGTATTTCCCCATCTATTTACCTAATGCATGCTTACTCTTTCTTTTACACACACACACACACACACACACACACACACACACACTCACACACACACACACTGACTTCTTAGGCTAGGCCATTTTAGAGCAGAATAAAATTATTCTGAGGGTGATTCTTTTCTGCTCTGAAATTGTAGTGCCATATAGAAAAGTATTATGTTAAATTTGTCCTAACAGCATCATCAGGCAATTTCTGTTCTGGAATTAAATTGATCCACTTTGCCAAGGGAAACTTCTAAGCTCTGATTTTTATACCATTAGATTCTAGTAAGATGAAATAAGTTTTTGTGCTTTAACTATATGGCCCTCCAATACTATTTAATATTTGAAGGAAGCAACATTTTGTCTGAATGATTCTACTAAATAAAAACGGGACAGGAATTTAGTTTGATCAGCAAAGAGTGTAGAAATTTACTTAAGTAGTAAAGAATGTGACTGTCTGACTTTGGTATTATGTTACACCTCATGGTTCAGGCATCTCGTTTGCCTTAAATGGTTTCACAAGCAGGAGGGTGACCCAGAGCAGAATTGCAGTGGCTGCACAGAGTGCAGCTAAACAGCAGATTTAATGAGGTCGGAATTTCACACAATGCCTCATTCAAAGAACTCAGACAGCAGGGAGAGCAGTTGTGGTGAATTGCTGTTGCCTGTGGCTTTGCATGAAGAAGCAAAACCTTTCTCCACAAATAGTTTATAAAAGTTCAAAAATAGATGACAATTACATTCAGCTTTAAGATTCAAACATTTGTCAGGGAGGAGGTCTTGTGTGTTTCCATTGCTAGAATTAAGGAAGTTGGCTCATGAACTAAAAATACAGAACTCTATTTACTTCTTTAAAGTCAAGAAGGATCAAATGTATTTCCAGAGAGATTCTGACATACTTGAAGATTATTCTTTGTTTTCCCACTTTACATCTTTGCAGCACCTAGCACCTTATATTACATTTCTTTGCTTGTCTGTCTCTTCTACTTAACTTTAAACTTCTTGAAGACAAGCATTAGGGTACTTCAAATAGTTAATACATGATGGCACACTTAGTGTTGAGTGAATTCATTCTGTAATTCATTCCTATACTCTATACTAAATGGAAGAATGAAAAGCTCTGGCATTTTTTCTCTTATTCCCTTAAGTATGAAGGTAGGAATTCAATAGACAGCCTATCACTTTTATGAGGCTAATTACCAGATTTAATTTTGCAAATTCAATATTGAGTTTCTATGAAATATCTTTTCTTTTTTCCTCCATTTAAAAAAAAATGGTTCCAGTTTGGCCATTTTTATTACCCATCATTTCAGATTCAGGAATAAACCCACCATTGCAAAAACACAACTTTAGTAGGTGTGTGGGCTGTTGATATTAAGCTTAAGAACATCTTCTTCTTATGTTAGAACTCTGTTTCTCTCGGCATTTCTATGTAATTGTCATTCAACCTTGAACCGTACTATCTAAAAAAAAAGTCATATTGAACTGAGGGATTAGGCTAGGTTGATCCTAAAATCTATTATCTAAATTTGGATGTTTTTGTTTAAAAAAAAATAGAAAGAAAGAAAAACTGCCAGAATACTGGGAGCTTACATAATAGACTACTGAGGAAACAAACAGGAGATTCAGGTCACCTTGAGTGCAAGCACTCTGTCCCAGAGCACAGCATGAACCATTCCAGATAATATCTATTTTTGTTTTCTAGCCTCTGCCTTTATGATGTTTATTGCAAAATCTTGATTTAGGTTTGAAAGGAAGTATGAAATGTCATTTCATTTTTTCTAGAAATAAGTAAGATGCTTTTTTACCTTGGTGGTGTCATTAAGTAGTGGTCTTCATATTGGGGTTCTTTCTAAGAACATCAGTGTAGATGGTTATCATGGAGTTAATTTATTTATTCTAATGTTACTCTTTCCTAGCATGACATTGATTGTCTTTTTTACTTAAATACCTTTTCCTAGTTTAATTAATACTCATATAAAAAATATCTACTCATTCATTTCATCAGACATTTCAAATTACTATTCATATCATGGATAGCTTCATTAAGATCTTAATTCACTCTAGTAGTTCTTATGTTTCCCTATCTTATAACTATTTCTGTTTTTTTAAATGACAAATTAAGAACAATACATTTGTTCTTTGTAGAATATTATCAAATCAGATATACAAGAGATTGATAGATTTAATGGCAATTTTCATGTCTTTATCTCTGCCAAATCTTTACTATCTTCAAAGAATGCATTGGTCTTGAGAAACTATATAAAGTGAGTTTCAGTAAGAAATAATAAACGTTTAAAAAGGACTTTTATTCACATATTTAATGTAGGCAATACTTGAAAGTTATTTTCAATACCCATCCTTAATATGCATCATTAGGAGGAAAGAAAAGAATCTAAACTATCCAACAAAATAAGATTACTTACTCTAACATTTTTAAACATAGTTAAAATGTTATTCTGGACACCACATTTTTCAAAGTTAGGATGGAAAAATCTTGCAGGGAAGAACTATTTATTTTAGATGTGATATGTCTTGTTCAATATTGTAGTAAAGGCTTATTTTGTCAAATACTGTCTTGAAAAATGTACTAATTATGGGAAATCATCATCTTACTTCATTTTAATTATTATTTGCTAAAATATAGTCTACTTCCTCTTAACAAATTAAATTTTAATAGTAGATGTTAGGATGATTATTTTTCAGTAGCATGTCTCTTTTCTTCCAGTAAATACACAGAAAAATGTTGATCATGATGTCTAATTAAAATAATGAGGTTATTCTTATCTAATTTTTTCCTGAAGCTTAATGCCAGAGCTGAACACATAAACATAAAGATATTTCCTGCAAGATTATACTTATCATTTGCTTTGATTCTTAAATAATGTATATTTGTAGGTTTTCATTACATTAAATTGTTGCAAATTAAGAATGAGATATGATATAAAATTCACCCAACTTAATTATGTTAAATTAATATCACTTTAATTTTATTTAACTATTTTACATAATTTTAATAATATGAATTCTGGGATTTATTTGTCTCCTTTTTTTGTATTCCTCAAGTGCAGGTTAACAGGTACATGTGAATTAAAGAATAAAGTGGAATTTTTTTTCAAACTTATGATTTGACTAGTTGGTCCACTAATAAGGACAAACATTAATTCTGAAGTAATGATTTCTGACAAGTCTCTAAAAATAGTAAACTTAGGAAGCTCTCAAGTTTGGCGGAAAAAGTTTAAAGTGAATGAGAAAAAATTTCATCAAATGTGTTGTACTATCAAAGGTGTAACAGCATTTTAGTGTGAACAATGAAATGACCCTGATAATATTAGGTTAATCCAAGTGCCAAAAATATTTTTAAAAATTCTGAATTAAATTACTGTTGATTTGGTAAGTCTTGGAAAAGTTGGGGGTTTAACTTTGTGAAACTAAGAAGTTGGGCAGTGCCTATTTCCTTAAATATTCATATGCTCTATTACTCTGAAATATGTACCCAGGAGAAACTCTTGCATATGTCATATGAGGACCTGTCAAGAAATGTCTAAAAGCAAAACCTGGAAATAACCTGCACGCCCACCAGGGCACAATGGGTAAATGAACCACAGGCTACTCTCTGCCTGGTATCTACTACAGCAAACTCAATGAACTATAACAATGTGTCATAATGTAGATGAATCATAGCAGTAAAATCACAGTAAAACTTTTTCAACAGCTTTACAGAAACTGAGAGCCAATGAATGACTCAAGAGCCTGTGTCACCAAAGACACAAAAGCCTGAAAAGCCAATCTGTAGGCAAGTTGCTGGTGTCAAGTTCTTGGCTTTCAAGACAAATGAAAGAATAGCTAATTTTGAAATATGTTGAAATATGTAATTAAAAATAATATTTGATGATAGAATACTATAAAATTTTCAGAGTGGATGCTTTTGAAAACTTCCCTAAGTAACAAACCACATTAAACTTAAATCTGCCCTTTTTCAGTGTTGAGTCTATCACAACCCTATCAGCTGATTCAAATCAATGTGCAAAATCCAGTAATATTATAATGTGTTCACTGAACACAGGTATAATATTTTAGAATTTTGTCCAGACTCTAATATTTTATTTTAATGTATTTGTATACTATAAACAGTTCACAAATGATATTCTTCAAAAAACAGAGTAGTGATTTGAAAATATTTCTTAATAAGAAAATTTTAAATATATGTATAAAACTAGCAGATCCTTTCCCAAGTCTCAGGGAGTAAAGATTTTTTTTTAAATCAAAAAAATATATCTATTAATACCCAGAGTTCTCTATTAGGAGCAAAAATGTTTTATCCTATTAAATAAAATTGGAACTTAGCTACTGGATCTGAAACCCCCATTTGGAAATTAGTGAAAAAAAATCAGAATGAATTTTGGTTAATGAGCATTTATTTCACACATAGTGAATGTACAGAAATGTGTGTGTTACAACAAACACATAATTTAGTTTCTCTTCCATTTTTTTTCCTAACAAAGAAGCCTAGAATTTCTTTATTTTTACCACGGTGTAAAATAAAATGCTACAGTACTACGAATATGCCATACAGATGTCATTATCTCTTTAGTCTTGGCAGAACCAGCCCTAGGCAAGATTGTGATGGAGAGGATTGACACTGACAACCCTAGACCTACTTTAGGTGGTTTTTCTCCCCTCTTCAGAGTACTTTTTTTTAAATTTTATTTTTTTGCATCCTTAAGGAACTCTATATTATTGTGAAATTCTCTGACCCCTGCCAATTAAATCTGCTTTCAACAAAGGGTTCAGGCTCTCTTGTTCACCCCTCACTGTCAATTTAAGGAAAAGTATTACTTTACCAGGATTCTTGACATTTTAAGCCATCTTTCTAATTGTGGAATTGGTGGCTTTTGTTGTCTGGAAAGCCAAATCAACTATTTAAGCAGATTTATCTTCTAAAGTAAAAATCATAGCTTCTTTGGCTTTGTGAGGAGAAAAAAAAAACTTACCAAAGAGTCATTTCTATAAGTAAACATGACTGATTCAAAGATTAATGCCCAATTAGTAATTCCTAGGTCACCAATTAAACCCCTGACCACTCTGTCAATAATGATGGCAGCTACTGTATTCAGGGCTTATCATTGTTTGCAGATTTGTCTCTTAGCTTTATGACCAGTACAACACACTGCTCAAACTGAGCCCTGTCAACCTTGATTATTTCATGCTACAGTACCTCTGCTGCTACTGTCATTTCCTGAGTATTAATATTGACTCAAATCTACTATGTTGTCCCTCCTTAGAGCCTTTTTTTTCTCCCCACATTTGATAGCATTATTTGCACTCATTCACATTGTCAAAAGGCAACTAATTTTACACTCAACAGTCTTCTGTGTCCTTCATATAATCACAATCACATCTGAGAATCCAACTTCATTGTTCTGGTTTATTAACACTGGCTACTCTAACATCTAACTTAAATCCTTTCCTAATTTGTCTATATTATAAACTTTTAAAGGGAAGATATACAGAAGGTCTGTGTGACCCATTCATTCTCTAAGCAACCAAGGGGTATTCAGTAGTAGATTTTTCAGAAAATGAAGGCAAAGAGAGTATATTCCTTTTTATTGATATCTCCTTTTAAATTAAGATGCAGGGTCTGGAGAAAAACAAAATCCTCTTGTTAAACCATAAACACACCCTAGACAAAAGTGAAGGTAGCATCTTGGGATTGCAAAGATTGTAGGGAAGCATATTTGCCATGAGGAGGGATATTAAGTAAGCCTGAGAGGGGTATACAGTAGGAAAATAGCACTAAGAGGATTCCCCCCCCCCCCCGCTTTTATATCTATATTATCCTCAGGGGAAAGTGTGTGCAAGTTTATACTATATGAGTATTCCTACTTAGAAGTAGATCTGAACTATATAATAATTAAATAATACGTTCCCTGCCCCCCCTCTGCCCCAGGAAGTTCAGATAATAGGCTTCCTCCTTTTAGGGAAATTTTTCAAAGACTTGAGAAGCATTCCTTCTTATTTTAGCTAATACTTTTAATAGATACATACAAACAAAATTATTAGCTCACAACATCAAGTTTAATTTCCACAACATTTTGTTGGTTTAGAAGTTGTGACCTGAAAGTGGAAAATTTAAAAATTCTCTCTCTCTCTCTCTCTCTCTCTCTCTCTCAAAAAAAAAAAAATATGAAAATAAGCCTCATTTAAATTATTTATTTTAATATGATTTCAAAAATGAAATTGAATATTAAATGTTCTAGTACATGACCTCCAGATGTACTCAATATAAAATTGATAAAGACGGAATATAATCAAATATTCATTCATTAAGAAAATTACAGAGGGCAGCAGCAATGTAAAGAAATGTGTTAAGTAAGGTTACATTAGTTTGTTTTTTTTTTAAAGGCCTCTAGTGCAATTATGATTATAAACACTGGACGTGGAACAAATTTTTTAAACATGTCTGCAGAAATTCATTTTAAGGTTAAAACGTTGATGGATAATTATGCTCAACTCTTCAGTCATTGCTTCCCTTAGGCCTGGCTCCAAGTTGGAGAATTATGACTGATGTGTTTAAACTTGTCAGTTTAAAAAAGACTACTACTTCTTCTTCCTTTTTTTTTTTTTTTTTTTTTTTTTGTCTGAGTGATCTTAAAAGGTTTGGTAATTATATAGCAATCTAAGACCAGAATATGATTTAGTGCTATTTTAATTGTAGTGAGTTTTGACTTTCATATTTGTGCAACATATATTTCATCTCATCAAACAATAGACCTTCTTTTTTTTTTTTTTTTTTTTTTTTTTTTTTTTTTTTTTTAGATTCACTACCATATCCAACAGCCAGTCACCAATCAAAGAATATAGCTGGCCACTGTCTGCTTTAAAGTCCCTACACATAGCTGAGTTGAAGAAGCCCTCTTTCCTTTAGGAAACTGCATGTCTAGGGAGCTCAACTTGCATCAACGTGGGGAACACACCACCATCTTTCCTGTTGCAATCCCCTTCCTCTCCATTTCCACATTCCTTTTTAAAGAGGATTTGGCAATGTTTGTGGAATCCTAAGCATGTGGAAGAGCTGATCTCTACAAAGAAGATGTAAAGTGAGACACCAAGTGAGACATGTTTACCTAGTTGAATATTAATATCAGAGTAACAATTAAAAGAGTATTTAAAATCTTAGGTAATGTACAAATGCAAAGTTTTGGGCGAAACAACACATATAAACCTTGTGAAAATCTTTCTAAGGAAATTTTTATGATATTACAGAGCCAACCTACTCAAATGTATTAATGCTAATAAAAAAGATATAAAAGATACTTAATTAAATAGCTTTCTTTTCATCCTTTATGCATGCATAAATATTTAAGTTCTATACCCTTAATTGAGTGATTGCATTATAAAAGTAATTATTTCTATTTTTAAATTGTGGGAAAAAAATATTTAATAATATGTTATTTAAACATCAGGTGTATCAATTTGCTAGGGATGCTGAACACTGAGTGGCTTCAACAACAGAAATTTATTGCCCTATAATCCTGGAGGCCAGAAGTAGGTAGCACCAGTCTTTCTGGGAGTTGAAGAAAGAGTCTCTTTCTGTCTTCTCTCCTTGGCTATAGATGGCCTTCTTTTCCCCATGTCCCTTCACATTCTTTTCCTTCTATGTATGTCTTTATGTACAGATTTTCATGTTTTATTACAATACAATTAAAACAATTAATTATTAAATATCAATAAATATTAAATATTATTATTTTAAAGATCTTATTGAATTAGGGCCTGCTATAAATATCTCATTTTAACTTTCTCTCTGGAAAACAACAACAACAACAAAAAATCTATCTCTAAATAAAATCACAGTTTGAGGTATCCAAGGTTAGGATTTCCACATAGGAGTTCAGGAGATTGCAACATAATTCAATCCATATCAGGCTTACTGACATAAAATTAATTCTCTTAATTATAAACAAATGTAATCATTATCACAATCAAGATATAGAATAGTTCCATCACTCCAAAATATTCTCTTGAGCCTCTTAGAAGTCATCCATCACCATAATGCCAGAGTCTGGTAACCATTGATTTGTTTTCTGGCCTATGGGTTTTGTCTTTTGAGCATGAAATCAAATATGCATAGCTTACCAGAGTCTGGCCTTTTTCATGAAGCCACATAGCTTCATGAATCAGTAGGTCATTCCTTTTTGAAACTGAGCAGTATTATGAATTTCCAACAGTACTGAATGAATGTAACACAATTTGTTTATCCATACATTTATTTGAATTATTTTCAGTATTTTGGCGATCCAGCCACAAGAAAATTGCACATTTAATTTTATAAGAAACTACTACTTTATTTTCCAAAATTGTGGTACAATTCGGCATACTAACTAGCAAGTTATGAATGTCATAATGACTTTTCATATTCACTAAGGACTTGTATTTTCTCTTTGGTTTGATTGTTAAAATTGGGTATTCTAGCAGGCTCTTTCTGATGTTTTATTGTGGGTTTAGTTTAAATCTTTCCTTGTTGAACATTCATTTTGTGCTTATTTGATTAAATGTATTTTTATTTTCTGAAGTACCTGAAAAATTTTCCCATTTTTATTGTCTTGCTTGTCTTCTTTTTTTTTTAAATTTTTTTTTATTGGTTGTTCAAAACATTACATAGTTCTTGATATATCATATTTCACACTTTGATTCAAGTGGGTTATGAACTCCCATTTTTACCCCGTATACAGATTGCAGAATCACATCAGTTACACTTCCACTGATTTACATATTGACATACTCATGTCTGTTGTATTCTGCTGCCTTTCCTATCCTCTACTATCCCCCCTCCCCTCCCCTCCCCTCTTCTCTCTCTACCCCCTCTACTGTAATTCATTTCTCCCCCTTGTATTATTTTTCCCTTTCCCCTCACGTACTCTTGTATGTAATTTTGTATAACCCTGAGGGTCTCCTTCCATTTCCAAGCAATTTCCCTTCTCTCTCCCTTTCCCTCCCACCTCTCATCCCTGTTTAATGTTAGTCATCTTCTCATGCTCTTCTTCCCTACTCTGTTCTTAGTTACTCTCCTTATATCAAAGAAGACATTTGGCATTTGTTTTTTAGGGATTGGCTAGCTTCACTTAGCATAATCTGCTCTAATGCCATCCATTTCCCTCCAAATTCTATAATTTTGTCATTTTTTAATGCAGAGTAATACTCCATTGTGTATAAATGCCACATTTTTTTTATCCATTCGTCTATTGAAGGGCATCTAGGTTGCTTCCACAGTCTTGCTATTGTGAATTGTGCTGCTATGAACATCAATGTAGCAGTGTCCCTGTAGCATGCTGTTTTTAGGTCTTTAGGGAATAGACCCAGAAGGGGAATAGCTGGGTCAAATGGTGGTTCCATTCCCAGCTTTCCAAGAAATCTCCATTCTGCTTTCCAAATTGGCTGCACAAATTTGCAGTCCCACCAACAATGTACAAGTGTACCCTTTTCCCCACATCCTCGCCAGCACTTATTGTTACTTGACTTCATAATGGCTGCCAATCTTACTGGAGTGAGATGATATCTTAGGGTGGTTTTGATTTGCATTTCTCTGACTGCTAGAGATGGTGAGCATTTTTTCATGTACTTGTTGATTGATTGTATGTCCTCCTCTGAGAAGTGTCTGTTCAGGTCCTTGGCCCATTTGTTGATTGGGTTATTTGTTATCTTATTGTCTAATTTTTTGAGTTCTTTATATACTCTGGATATTAGGGCTCTATCTGAAGTGTGAGGGGTAAAGATTTGTTCCCATGATGTAGGCTCCCTATTTACCTCTCTTATTGTTTCTTTTGCTGAGAAAAAACTTTTTAGTTTGAGCAAGTCCCATTTGTTGATTCTAGATATTAATTCTTGTGCTATGGGTGTCCTATTGAGGAATTTGGAGCCCGACCCCACAGTATGTAGGTCGTAGCCAACTTTTTCTTCTATCAGATGCCTTGTCTCTAATTTGATATCAAGCTCCTTGATCCATTTTGAGTTAACTTTTGTGCATGGCGAGAGAAAGGGATTCAGTTTCATTTTGTTGCATATGGATTTCCAGTTTTCCCAGCACCATTTGTTGAAGATGCTATCCTTCCTCCATTGCATGCTTTTAGCCCCTTCATCAAATATAAGAAAGTTGTAGTTTTGAGGGTTGGTTTCTGTGTCCTCTATTCTGTACCATTGGTCCACACGCCTGTTTTGGTACCAATACCATGCTGTTTTTGTTACTATTGCTCTGTAGTATAGTTTGAAGTCTGGTATCGCTGTACCACCTGATTCACACTTCCTGATTAGCATTGTTTTTGCTATTCTGGGTCTTTTATTTTTCCATATGAATTTCATGATTGCTTTCTCTATTTCTAAAAGAAATGCCATTGGGATTTTGATTGGCATTGCATTAAACCTATAGAGAACTTTTGGTAATATCGCCATTTTGATGATGTTAGTTCTGCCTATCCATGAACAGGGTATATTTTTCCATCTTCTAAGATCTTCTTCAATTTCTCTCTTTAGGGTTCTGTAGTTTTCATTGTATAAATCTTTTACCTCTTTTGTTAGGTTGATTCCCAAGTATTTTATTATTTTTGAGGATATTGTGAATGGAGTGGTTGTCCTCATTTCCATTTCAGAGGATTTGTCGCTGATATACGGGAATGCCTTTGATTTATGCATGTTGATTTTATATCCTGCCACTTTTCTGAATTCATTTATTAGCTCTAATAGTTTCTTTGTAGACCCTTTTGGGTCTGCTAGGTATAGAATCATGTCATCTGCAAATAGTGATAATTTAAGTTCTTCTTTTCCTATTTTTATGCCTTTAATTTCATTCATCTGTCTAATTGCTCTGGCCAGTGTTTCGAGAACTATGTTGAACAGTAGTGGTGAGAGAGGGCATCCCTGTCTTGTTCCAGATTTTAGAGGGAATGCCTTCAATTTTTCTCCATTCAGAATGATGCTAGCCTGAGGCTTAGCATAGATTGCTTTTGCAATGTTGAGGTATGTTCCTGTTATCCCTATTTTTTCAAGAGTTTTGAACATAAAGGGATGCTGTACTTTGTCGAATGCTTTTTCCGCATCTATCGAGATGATCGTATGGTTCTTATTTTTAAGTCTATTGATGTGGTGAATAACATTTATTGATTTCCGTATATTGAACCAGCCTTGCATCCCAGGGATGAATCCTACTTGATCATGGTGTACAATTTTTTTGATATGATTTTGTATCCGATTTGCCAGAATTTTATTGAGGATTTTTGTGTCTAGGTTCATTAGAGATATAGGTCTGTAGTTTTCTTTCTTTGAAGTGTCTTTGTCTGGTTTAGGAATCAGGGTGATGTTGGCCTCGTAGAATGAATTTGGAAGTTCTCCCTCTTTTTCTATTTCCTGAAATAGCTTGAAAAGTATTGGTATTAGTTCCTCTTTAAAGGTTTTGTAAAACTCTGCTGTATACCCATCTGGTCCTGGGCTTTTCTTAGTTGGTAATCTTTTGATGGTTTCTTCTATTTCCTCAATTGATATTGGTCTGTTTAGGTTGTCTATATCCTCCTGTCTCAATCTGGGCAGATCATATGACTTAAGAAATTTATCGATGCCTTCACTGTCTTCTATTTTATTGGAGTATAAGGATTCAAAATAATTTCTGATTATCTTCTGTATTTCTGAAGTGTCTGTTGTGATATTGCCTTTTTAGTCCTGTATGCTAGTAATTTGAGTTCTCTCTCTTCTTCTCTTCATTAGCATGGCTAAGGGTCTATCGATCTTATTTATTTTTTCAAAGAACCAACTTTTAGTTTTATCAATTTTTTCAATTGTTTCTTTTGTTTTGATTTCATTAATTTCAGCTCTGATTTTAATTATTTCTTGCCTTCTACTTCTTTTGCTGTTGTTTTGCTCTTCTTTTTCTAGGATTTTGAGATGAAGTATGAGATCATTTATTTGTTGTTTTTTTCTTTTTTTAAGGAATGAACTCCATGCAATGAATTTTCCTCTTAGAACTGCTTTCAATGTGTCCTATAGATTCCGATATGTTGTGTCTGTGTTTTCATTTATCTCTAAGAAGTTTTTAATTTCCTCCTTAATGTCTTCTGTAACCTATTGATCATTCAGTAACCTATTTTTCATTCTCCACGTGATGCATGATTTTTCCTTCCTTCTTTTATCGTTGATTTTCAGTTTCATTCCATTATGGTCAGATAAGATGCATGGTATTATCTCTACTCCTTTATATTATCTAAGAGTTTCCCTGTGACATAATATATGATCTATTTTTGAGAAGGATCCATGTGCTGCTGAGAAAAAAGTGTAACTGCTTGATGTTGGGTGGTATATTCTATATATGTGAATTAAGTCTAGGTTGTTAATTGTGTTATTGAGTTCTATAGTTTCCTTATTCAACTTTTGTTTGGAAGATCTGTCCAGTGGTGAGAGAGGTGTGTTGAAGTCTCCCATGATTATTGTATGGTGGTCTATTAGACTCTTGAACTTGAGAAGAGTTTGTTTGATGAACATAGCTGCACCATTGTTTGGTGCATATATATTTATGATTGTTATGTCTTGTTGGTGTATGGTTCTCTTGAGCAGTATGTAGTGTCCCTCTTTATCCCTTTTGATTAACTTTGGCTTGAAATCTATTTTATTTGATATGAGTATGGACACTCCTGCTTGTTTCCGAAGTCCATATGAGTGATATGATTTTTCGCAACCTTTCACCTTCAGTCTATGTATGTCTTTTCCTATCAAATGTGTCTCCTGTAGGCAGCATATTGTTGGGTCATGTTTTGTGATCCATTCTGCTAGCCTGTGTCTCTTAATTGGTGAGTTTAAGCCATTAACATTTAGGGTTATTATTGAGATATGGGTTATCCTTCCAGCCATATTTGTTTATTTATGTTACTGAATATGGTTTGTTTTCCTCTTTGATTATTTTCCCCCCTTTACTGTCCTACCTCCCACTGTTGGTTTTCATTGTTATTTTCCATTTCCTCTTCCTGTAATGTTTTGTCGAGGATTTTTTGGACAGATGGTTTTCTAGCTGCAAATTCTTTTAACTTTTGTTTATCGTGGAAGGTTTTAATTTCATCTTCCATCTTGAAGCTTAATTTTGCTGGATACACAATTCTTGGTTGGAACCCATTTTCTTTCAGTGTTTGAAATATGTTATTCCAGGATCTTCTAGCTTTCAAAGTCTGTGTTGAGAGATCAGCTGTTATCCTGATTGGTTTACCCCTAAATGTCATTTGCTTCCTTTCTCTTGTAGCTTTTAAAATTCTCTCCTTATTCTGTATGTTGGGCATCTTCATTATAATGTGTCTAGGTGTGGATCTCTTATGATTTTGCACATTCGGCGTCCTGTAGGCTTCTAGGATTTGGGATTCTCTCTCGTTCTTCAAGTCTGGGAATTTTTCTCGAATTATTTCGTTGCATAGATTGCTCATTCCTTTGGTTTGGAGCTCTGTGCCTTCCTGTATCCCAATGACTCTTAAGTTTGGTCTTATAATGTTATCCCATATTTCTTGGATGTTCTGCTCATGGTTTCTTAGCAGTCTTGCTGAGCTGTCTATGTTCTTTTCAAGTTGAAATACTTTGTCTTCATTGTCTGATGTTCTATCTTCTAAGTGTTCTACTCTGCTGGTAGTATTCTCAATTGAGTTTTTAAGTTGGTTTATTGCTTCCTGCATTTCTAGGATTTCTGTTTGTTTGTTTTTTATAACCTCTATCTCCCTGTATAGTTGATCTTTTGCTTCCTGGATTTGTTTATGTAATTCATTGTTGAAGAGATCTTTCATTGTCTGATTTTGCTGTCTAATGTCTTCCTTGAGACTCCAGATCATCTGAAGCATGTATCTCCTGAATTCTTTATCTGACATTCCATCTTGTCTTCTTAATACTGAGTTGTAAGAGTTTTTTTTATATTATTTTCAATCAGATATCACATACGTGTTATTTATTTATTTAAATTCATTTTTAATATAAAAACTAAAAATCATATGTTTATGGGGTATTATGTGATATTTTAATACATGAGAAGTCATGTAATGTTTAAATTTTCCCAAAATTTTATCATTTTTTACAGTGAAAATTAAAAAAAAAATTATGTAGTTTTTTTGATGTGTATAGTACATTATTTTAATCTAAAATCCCCTTGTTTTGCAGTGGCATACCAGAACTTCTTGCTCCTGTGTTTTGTGAATATATTTCCAAGTTATTGGTTGTTTTGCAATTCATTTGCAGTTTTCTTAAAATGCTTTAATTTTAGTGATATTAAAGTATCATTATTAATGATTAATGCTTTTTGTGTCCAACCTGAAAAAAAAATGTCAAGACTTTTTTTTTCTTTTAAATATATTTTAGTTGTAGATGGACACAATACCTTTATTTTATTTATTTAATGTGATGATGAGGATCGAATCCAGTGCCTCACATGTGCTAGGCAAGTGCTCTACCACTGAGCTACAACCCCAGCCCCAGACTTTTTTTTCTTTTGCTAGAATTTTTGATATTTTAGGTTTTGCCTCATGATCTTAAACCAGTTTAGAATTATTTATTATATAGTATGGTATAAGGATAAGGCAGACTTATTGTTTATTCATTTATCAACTTATTACCTATTTTTTTTACAAATATCCAAATGTTCTAGTAATATCTGTGAAGTTTATTCTTTTTCAATAAATTAACTTGCTAACTTGTTTCATCTTTTGGCACTAGGAATTGATCCAAGGGCCTTGTGCATGCCTGGCAAGCATACTACCACTGAGCTACAACTCTAGTCCCAATATTGTTTTACTTTGTTGAGCATAAATCAAGTATATATTTGTAAGTCTCTTTCCAGAAGAACCATTTTCTTCCATTGTTTGATATTATTATTGCTGCATAATACCATGCTGTTCTAATTAATGCCCTATAAAGTGTCTTAAAATAAGGTAGCATGTGTTCTCCATCATTTAAAAAATTGAGATATAACTTACATTCTAAGAAAAATCACATTTTTAGATGTTACAATTCCATTAACAAAGCTCTCAACCATCATCATTATCTAATTATAGAAACTTTTAATCACTCCCCAAAGAAATCTTGCACTCATTAGTAGCTACTCTTTATGTTCCCTCCTCCAAATTCTGATCTAAGAGGTATATGTTGATGGGACCCCTGTTCAGGTCCAGATGGATGGGGCCCCTCCTATTTGACTTTGAAGACACATTATTCTCAGGTTTTGAAATCTAATATAATATGCTTTGCTGGTTTTCAGATTTTCTTCTCTCCTCTCTGTCCCCTTTCATTCCCGTCCTTCCCCTCTCCTCTCCTGACCTTTCTGTTTCTTACTTTTGGAATAGAAATGTCTTCTTATGCATGCTGTACAATCCCACCATTGCATTTTTCAGGCAGATCAACTATTTTCTAGGTTTCAAGATTCACAGATGGAGAATTTTGTCCCAGGATGGACCAAACAATCCTTTATTTCAGTGATATACAATATGATATCTGGCACTTTTAAAAGGAACTATACTTAGATGTTATTTGGGACTTGATATGCACAACTGATTCTAGAATGTTTTAACACATTTGTGATTTATCAATGAGATGAATATGTTCTGAGAAGCACATGGATATTGGGGAGTGGAGGCAGAGAGCTTACTCTTTAGGGTAGAATTTTTTTCCCAACAAAATATTTATTGAAGTCTTTCCAAGTAAAATCTGTGACATCATTTGGAAATATGGTCGTTGCAAATGTAATTAAGCTTAGATGAGGTTATACTGAATTAGGATGGCCTAATTCCAGTATCTGGGTTCCTTATAAGAGGAGGGGGATTTGTTTACAAACACATTTCCACATGAATACAGAGATAGAGATTGGAGTGGTGCACATACAAGACAAAGAACTGCAAGAATTTCTGGCAACCATTAGAACCCAGAGGAGACAAGGAAGGATTCTCTAGAATCTTGCAGGGTAGCATGGCTCTACCAAAACTTCTGACATTTAGTTTCCATGTATATGAGAACACAAAGCCCTGTGTTTTTTAAAATGTATTTTTAGTTATAAATGGACACAATATCTTTATTTTATGTATTTTTATGTGGTGCTGAGGATTGAACCCAGTGCTTCACATGTGCAAGGCAAGCACTCTGCCACTGAGTCACAACCCCAGTCCAATTCCCTGTGATTTCAAGTCATTGAGTTTATGGTAATTTGTTAGTGCAGTCTGGGGAAACTAACACAGACAATTATATTTAAAGGTAATTTAAATTAGGAAAATTAAAATTCACATTTATCCCTATATTTGCACATTCCAGTATTATCTGTTCATTTTTAGAAGTGCATATTTCCATTTTATGTATTTCTTATTTTGGAAAAACTTCCTTAAATACACCTAGTAGTTTAAGTGTGTTGGAAATAAATTCCCTCCGCTTATTTTATTTTGAATATCTGAAAATGTTTTTTTTAACATTATATATTCACACATTTATTTTTGCAAGATATTATTTCTGGAAATAGAATATTCAGTATATAAATGTCAGTTAATAGTTTCTTCTTCTTTCAATGTTTTAAAAGTATTGCTCTGTGGACATCTAATTGTCTCCATTTCTATTGGAAATTCTGTGTTTTTGTTTTTGTGTCTTTTGAGTAGCCATAGGATTTTTGTTATCTTTGGCACTCAATGACATAAATGTTATATTTAAGTGACTTTCTTTGATTTGCCTCTGTCTCATTATGCTGTCTTACAGCATTTCTGTTTTTTTTTTTTTTTTCTTTTGTATATCTTGCTTGTTGTTCTATGACATCATGGGTCTGTGGTTTGAGGCCATTTGTTAATATTGGAAAATATCTTGATCATTGATTTTTCTGCACCATTATATTTTTTGAAACTCTAATTATACATATGTTGAATATTCTGTTCTCTAATTTCTTACTGAATTGTTCCTTCTTTGTGTTTCAAGTTGTAAATTAAAAAAAATCTTTATCTTACATTTACTTTACAGAGGTGCTGAGGATCAAACCCAGTCCCTCATGTATGCTAGGCAAGCACTCTACCTGAGCCACAACCCCAGCCAATTGTAAATTTTTTTGTTTGCTTGACTTCAGGTCCTTTCTCTGATTCTTTCCTTAACTCTCTCTCTAGATTCTTATAATTCATCACAGAAATCCTTGTTCTCTGGCATCATATATTTTCATTTCTAGTATTTCCAGTTGACTTTATATAGTTTCCATTATGCTCTTGTAAGTCCAAATCTATTTAGGAACATTATCTACCTTTTGAATATATTAACATGCTGATTATTTGTATTCTCAAAACCCAATTTAATAAATTCTATATTTAAGGTTTAATAGAGTCTGGTTATATTGATTGCTTTATTTCTTGATTAAGTATTATGGTTTTATTTTCTTGACATATCCGTACATTTTAAAATTGTGTTTCTGGTCATCAAAAATAGAAGGGTAATAGAAACTGAGGTCAAGAATATTTGTGTTCAATATAGATTATCCTTTGCTTTTATCAAGCTATTATTGTGATTAGCAGGGGGAGTGTTGGCAGTAGTAAGTAGCTAAGTAGCTTGGAATTTTGATAGAAACTTTTAACTTGGTATGCCTCAAATTTGTCCTGTGGCTGATGGATCCCAACTTTGTGTCCAGTGGAAGGACCTCTGATCAAAAGCATATTTAATTGTGATACTAAAACCTTGGCTTTTATTAGTTATTATTCATTGATGTCATAGACTGTTTTTCCTGCTCTTGTGCTCTTTATAATGCTTTTTATTCATGCTAAGCTCATGGTGGGACCTAAAATAGTCTCAGTTATCTTTCCCCAGCCTCATCTTAGGCCTTTTTACATTGCTGTTCTTTCCCACCATGACATCCAAACTCATTTCTGCAAAAGATACTTCTCTCACTCTTCCCCAGGGTTTGCAGACCATATTTTGCACTGGGGATAAAAAAAAATGCATCAAGAAGTTCTTCCTACTCATTTTCCGTGGCAGGTAGATGTTACTTCCAATTCTTCCCCAGACACAGTACAACTTTGTCTGAACTCAAGAACGAGGAATATTTTTATATTTTTTGAAACTCTAATTACACATATGTTGAAACTCTATTTTTGCTATGAATCTGCTAGTGGGTTGATTAACTTTTCTTCTTTTTATTTTCTTTTAAATTTTTAGTAACATATTTTGTTTATACAAAATAATGAGTTTTGTTATGGCATATTTATACATGCATATAACATACTTTGACAAATATCAAAAGGGTCCAAAGAGCAGTTGATATATTTTGCATGTACTCTGGTGATAGGTAGTCACTTTCTGCATACCTGTACCTTTTATAGGCACTCTTACCCATGTCCATCCCATCCCAAGTCTTTCTCATTCACTGGAGGAAGCCTGTTGAAAGGAGTTTGAATGCACTGTAAAATCTCTTTTTGTTTTATTATAAATTAATATATTAGTCCACAGTCAATATTATTTAGTTAAAATTTTATTGGTTTCATTTTACCCATCTTTGTGATATCATTTCCTTTTTCCATGTATGTCTAAAATGAAAGAGCTAATATACATTATTCATTTTAGGAGAGATATGTCACATTTTGGAACTCAGTGTTTTGGTGGCCTTGTAACCTCAGCTTTCAGAAGGTTTCAAAAAAATTATATTTTTGCAAATTATCTTTTTCATTGTTAGACAAGAATTTAATTCTCCTGTATCTTTCTACATCTTAATAGAAAGTCTAGTAATTTCATAATTACTATGTATTTCTTATAACCCGAACATAAAAAATTCACCTCAAATATTAACCAACTAATTAAAAAGCTATTTACTTGATCTTTGAATAGTATTTTATTCACAGATGAAGATATTCAAACTAGAAAATACTTCACCTGAAAAGAAATAAAAAGCAATGGAAATAACTGTTATAGACAAAAAAGAAATTATAGGGGTACTGTGACATATAAGTGTTCTTGTACATTGCTACTGATTACATATAATTCTACTTCCTATGAGCCACTAGGGTGATGTTTCTAAAATAATTATGAGATTATTTTGTGTCATTTACTTGCTTCTAACCTTGAGTTGTTTCCTATTCTTAGAAAAAAGATAATCATCCTTTTTCTTGTCATGATTTTTAAAGGCCCTAAAGAGTCCCTGGCCTTGCTTATCTCACCCATGTTATCTCCATTCCTCCCACTTTACCTCCCACTCCTGTCATACTGACTTCATTTCAGTTTCTAGAATGCACATTGCTCCTTCTTTTCACTGCACTTTCATAAGTGCTTCATCCTCTTTCTAGATTAATGCTTCTTCTGAAAGCCACCACACTACCTTAACTGGCCAGCTCCTTTTGTACAATTCATGACTTAGCATAGATGCTACTATTTCTAAGCAAATTTTCTTGACCCTTAGAAGATACATTAGGTCTCCTGCCATATGATTCCATACCACGCTGCATTGCACATCATAGCTCTGTGTTGTTATTGCCTACTTATTTATTCACAGTATCATAAAAAGTGAAGGTCAAGGATGACGTCAATTCACTGTATTCTTGACTTCTCCTGGCACGAGGACAAAGTAGCAGGTACATAGCATACACTCATTGAATACAAATTAATGAATGAATAAACTTGCTATTTGCTGATACAATAACTGTCTTCCATTATCTATGAAATATTGGGCAACTTTCCCTGATGTTCTTACTTTCCAGATGAAATCCTTTAATTCCAAAGTACATTATTGGTTTCTCTTTGAAAATTTTACTCATTTCTTTCTTAATCTAAGGATTGATGAGCAATGGTAGTAGGCAGGATGCATACAAAGAAAAACTAGGACTTAAATAAAGGATGACATCAAAACTGTCGAATTCCTTTTAAATTTTCAGTTCTATTACAGTGAATATAATGACTCATTTCCATCAAATTGTGCTACAGAAATAAAAATGAGCAAGTTAAACTTCATGGTTGAATGCAGCTGAACAAAATGATGATTTTAGTTCAAAAGTCTTACCATTCTCTGTTTACTAGGTACATGTTTGTACTCCATAATGATTTTCAATAAAGTGAAGTAATTCTATCAAAATTTTTTCTTCAGCCATGGGAGATATCAGTAGATAATGTAAGTTTTGATTTTGAGTAGATAAAATTTAAAATGCCAATTACGCCACTATGAATGCCATAACAGTCACTCATATTCATGAGGGATTTACTGTATTTAGTGATTATGAGGGAGTTACCATTTGGCAGGCAAGGTACCACATTCTTTCCAAGACTTAATCTTGCCTAACGTTTTTAAAGACCATTAAAGATTCTGTAAAATACTGTAAATAAATCTGAAATAAATAAAATAAAATTTAGAAATAAAACAAATTATTTGCTTATTTTTAAAAAGAGCAAACTTTTAAAATAAAAAATAGAGATGAAATGAGATGATTAAATTAAATTGAGATGTATATCCAAGATTAAATTAAATTGAGATGTATATCCACCTGTTGAAATGCATGGATCTTACTTATATCCTGATCAAGCAAGCTGTTAAAAAAATTCATACAATTTGGAAAAATTGAACAGAAATTAGTTGATGAATTTCAATTAATCTGGAAATAGTTAAGTTTTTTTTAAATATTTTTTTTTGTTTCATGAAATTATATACTGAAATATCTACAGATATGCTCTGATGGCTGGAAATTGCTTCATAATAGTTGTGCTTAGAAAGTTATAGATGCAGACAATTAACCATGACTCCATAGTTTTAAATATTGAATAACGACTATGTCGAGTTTCATTATATCTTTTATTTTAACTTTTGGATAATTATATAATTTTCACAACAAAAAGTGAAAATGTCTATAAAATAATATACAAAAATCATATTTTTTATGAAACCATTTTCTTTAGCCAAAAAAGGAGTATTAAAACCTGTCACAATTATATTATGCTTTACAAGATAAGACGTTTTAAAATACATTAACTGATGTTTGAAGGGAAAGCAAGGAATGAGAGACCGGTAAGCGAGAAATGAAAAAATTGAGACCAGGCAGACATACACACAAGAGTGTATTCCTCAGAGCTGACAAATAAAGGTCATCTCTCTATAGGAGAGAGAGGCAAAACAGGCTTGAGTTCTAGGACTTTTATGGGGGAGGCTCAGGATCAGAGAAGGGAGGGTCCTAATGCTGGCAGTTAAGGATTGGTATGAGGGAAGGGTGAGCCTTTCTCAGAAAGGCCCTTAGGCAGGAAAGTGAAACTTTTTCCTTAAAATGGCTGCTGTCATTTAAGATGACCATCCAGATGGTAAGCAAGGACCTTATAATGCTATATTAAATTCACCTAAGAACACAGAGGATTAGTGGTACCATCTTGATTTTTTTCCCAAAGGAAATAAAAGCCAAGTAATTTCTTTTTACCAGCTATAAAATCAAGTTCAAGTTCAAGTTCAAATTCTATACTGAAATATTCAAGTTCAAATTATATACTGAATATCTAAAGGACCAGTAACTTAAAATTATCTTTCTAGTGTCTCAGCCTTCATTATTTTCCCTTTAATTTCAAATAAATTTATACTTTTAGTATGTGTGTGTATGTATGTGTATGAGGAGGAGGGATTGGAATTATCAGAAAGCAAATGGGTAACTGGCTTATATGGAACACTCATTAAGACTTTCTCATATTTGAATATTCTTTTGACATATAGAAGGGATGCTATCTCAAGAATATTTTAAAACAAAACAAGTTAAGAGAAAAAAGTTGACTAGATTTTATGGAAAGAGTAATTTATGGGGAAGAAAATATGTGAGCTAGTATTAGTTGCTAAGAATTTGAGAGCAGTGAATTTAAGAACTATGAAGAAAAGAACAGATAAAAGTAAGTGAAGGTTCTGAGAAATGAATAAGGCCAGGATCAGGGTCAGGGTCATAGCCCTAGGAAAGGAATGGAGTGGACCAGGTTAGCCCAAAACTTCAGCTTCTTAGCCAGTTCAGCAGACATATATAAAGGGAAAAGTATTTTTTTCAGGTTATCAAAAATATTACAGTACTTTAATTTCTTAGAAAGCAGCATGAAGGAGTACATATTAAAGAAGAATTTGCATATGATATGTGTTGCCATCTGGAATATTCCTACAGAGAAATCTGTAAGCTTGTTTTCACAAATATTACCTCCTCCAAAAACGGTTGATATTTCAAGGCTAAGAAAGGTAATATGAATGAGGTTTGTTTTATACTAAAAGTGCTGGTTTTTAAGACCAAATACTTTGGAGAAACAAAATGTACCTCTATTTTAGTAAATAACAATAAAAATATCTTCAAACATAAAATAGTAGAAAATCTTTCATTTGCCTTGGCAAGGATTAAAATTCAAAACCATTTAAAAGTAATAGATCTCAGTGGAAATTCTCTAATAAATGTTTTTGACATTAGAGATCAAAATAAGCAAGATGCTGTGGTCTGATATTCTTCATAGAAAAGAATTATACATCAAAGAAGAGAAATGGTCATGAGTTACAGTACACAAAAGATTTATGAGAATTTTGTCAATTACTTCCTTGTCTTGGAAGAATTCAGGAAAGGCCGCACATTTGGTGACTAAATAGACTTTTTATATAGAAGAGCCAAGATATCCTGCCATGCAAAGCCACTGAAGAGTACCCTTCTGTTTTGTTAGGGGAAAATAAAAGAAGAATGAAAAAAAAGTTTTGCTTTCATGAAAAAATTTTAATGTATATAACTGGACCTATCAAATATATAAGAAAAAAAACTGATAAACATTGTAGTATAATGATTAAGATTTCAGGAGTTGTAATAACATCACTTGTCTACAAATTCCACCTTTGTTCTTATCCACATGTATCTCCAAGACTTGATCTTCTTTTTTTCTGAAATGGAATTGAAATGCATTGTGAAGAGATTGAGATGTAAGAATGCATGTAAGTATTTAGGATGTTAGCTCACTTGTAGCAATTGTTCAACAAATGATAGTATCAATTGTAGTTGTACCCCGTCCTCCACACACACAAAAAAATATTAACTAAGCTTCTCCAGAAATCTTCACCATAATTGATTTTAAGAAAATAAGCAAAAAAGTCTCTACAAAAAAAAAAAAAAAAGTTCAATGTAGTTAAACTTCCTATTTTCCTGTTTCTCTATTTTACTTGGCCTCTGGCCAGGAAGAAATCTGCACTCCAGGTGCTGAAAGCCCCTTTACTTGTTTTTCACAAACATGTATCCAGTATAGTAGGTTGTAGAAGAGTGTTTGCAAATTCAAAATGAAATTAAAAAAAAAAAAAAGACAAATCCTTTAAACAAGGCCATTGGCCTTGAGCTGGGGCTTCACAGAGATGTCTGCATTTCTAAGATAAAAGTTACCAATTGGGCTCCATGGTAACAGCTGTCAGTGGGAGGAAAGGAAGAGAAGAAGCCCTCCCCTTCTCAGGTGTTGTCCTTGAATGGTAAACTTGCCTGAAGCAGTGAAAGAAAAAGCCGTTTTTATGTGAACTTCTGTAAACTGTGAACTTCAGAGCCCCTCCCCTTACATGCTGGGTATAAAATTCTGAAACTACCTGAACTCTGGATTCAGGGGATTAATTGATTACAGCAAAAGCTGTGCCCTCTGGACCTGGCTACAGCCAATTAAAACTGTTTCCTACTATCTTTGATGCCTAGTCTGTCCCTACAATACTACCATCATCATTATCTTTCTGTTACTCATACTGTCATTATTAGCAGGAGTTAATTCGACAATAAAATGAATAATTATTTCATGGTAAAATATTTCATGACCAGCTTAGAATATCTCTTGGATTTCAGTTTTGCTTTCATGAAAAATTTTAATGTATATTTTAATATATATCAGTTGAATTATCTAATTTAATTGAAGTATTTATCAAATTTATCACCAGTATATACCTGCAGTTTTTACTATTCAAGCATATCTTGTGACATATTACCACTTGTAAGAACAAACATGCCCTATCTTCTCCATATCAGAGCTAAGGTGCCCATAAACACAAAGTTTTGCATGTTTATCACACAGATCCAAACAGAAGGATAGATTTAGAGCTCCCTAATTCTCAAGGGTGGATGAAAAATTAAGATGTGTAGTCAGAATATCTGACTATTTCTTCTTATTAAGGATTGCAAATCTCAATTGTCTGCAAACATCTGATTGAAGAAAGGCTGGAATGATGATTGAAGAAAATAATTTTTGTATGTGAAATACGAGTGGTTTCTATATGCCCTTTTCTAGAAGAATCATGTTACTACTTTTTACTTTGTTCAGACCTTCACTATTCCAAGTTCACTTAAGGATATGAAGTTGGTGAGAAACACAGTGACACCTTCAAGACTAATAATTGGTATCACTGGTATACAAAAATCCTGAAAGGGATAAAGTAAAATTCAGATCAGTCAACATGAGTTATTCCATTGATTCTTCTGTTAATTCAACATTTGTGCTAATTGAAGAATGTAGTGTGAAACCTCATAGGTGCTATAAAACCAGTGTAATTTTTCCAAGTAACAACAACATCAGCTCCTAACTGGCTAAACCAAGAAATACTTGCTGGATTCAGGACTCAGTACAAACCTCAAGAGACCCACAAGAAATTTAATTGTGTTTCTATAGATGTCCAATGTGTTTGATAATTTACTCAACATGATTGCAAGTGTTGTCAGAGGCCTCTCAGGATCCATAAAATCCATATTTGCATAGACTTCTCCTTTGCAAATAAAATGGTTGGTGGAGGTCTCTGTGAATCTTTGCAAACAATTCCAAATAGAGAGGCAGTATAGATGAGTAGGTATTTCAGTTGTCCTAAGAACAATTAATTTTTCTTCTTGTGTGTAAATATATAAATAGATATATCACTCACTTTGAATAATATGCTAAAAATTAAAAATATGATAAACGTGTGACTTGGAATATTCTATGGTTTCACTGAGGGAAAACCCAAGAGATATCACTGGGATCAAAATAAAGTAAAAAGTCAAGGTACTCTTCAAAAGATGCAACATTATCAATTCATATTTTTTTAAAAAAATCTTTGAAGTGATCTCATTAAAAATTAATGTTTTTAATTTTTAACATACAATATCTGTTGAATTTTAAAGCTACTTTATGAAGGTAATTAATTTTTAAATTTTACCTTTTTTTTTTGAGGTACCAGGAATTGAACTCAGAGGCACTTGACCACTGAGCCACATCCCCAGCCCTATTCTGTATTTTATTTAGAGACAGGGTCTCACTGAGTTGCTTAGTGCTTCACTTTCACTGAGACTGGCTTTGAACTTGAGATCCTCTTGCCTCAGCATTCTGAGCCTTTGGGATTACAGGCATGCACCACCAGGCCTTGCTAATTTTACCTTTGAAGTCAACACTGTTTATCATACTTGAAATGAAATCATCAATTGAGTCATAAATGTCCAAAATTTAAAAAAATTCAATGTAAATGTATTCACAAATTATACATAGGTAAATATTACATAATTGTAGTTGTGTTTCTATCCAAACTTAAGGGAATTTTGAATCTGAAGTAGAATTTAATCATTAAAACTTCTAATGGAAGTATGAAAATACTAAATATCATGTACCTTCAATTCTTTTCTGATTAGAGCAATAGCAGTAGCAAATTGTTTTCTTGGGCTAGAACCCTTCATGTGGGAAATATCTACAATATTATATTTGAAGATGAACTATACAACTGTTTCCTGTCCAGAGGAATTACAAATATTTGGTCTTACATGTAAAATCCATATATTAAATCCTATTAATGATATATAAAAATCTCACAATAAAATGTTTCATCATATTAATGACACATCACATCACACCATAGTTTTCTTGTCATTAGTATTATGTTTATGCCTTTAGCTAGTGTTAAAAGTGGAATAATTAATAACCTGTAGCAAGAACTTTTTGATTGTCATGTTGCTCTCCATGGTCTTTTTAGATACTAACATGTTAGCCCTAAAAAGAAGAGAGGATGGGCTGGGGATGTGGCTCAAGCGGTAGCGCGCTTGCCTGTCATGTGTGTGGCCCGGGTTCGATCCTCAGCACCACATACAAAAACAAAGATGTTGTAACTAAAAAAAATAAATATTAAAAAATTCTCTCTCTCTCTCTCTCTCTCTCTCTCTCTCTCTCTCTCTCTCTCTCAAAAAAAAAAAGAAGAGAGGAATAAAAAAACAAAGACACCAAAATAAATTTATGAAGCATAATATGCATGACTCACTCTTCTGGATGGCCAAAGGAGAGCTGCAAAATCAGAATAAAAAGCAAAATAAAGATTTCTGACCTCATACTTACAGGCTGAGTGTACATTGGGGATTAAATTATATTTTATTTTCATTCTGAGGAATGAATTTTTATAATCAAAAATATAATATTTACAATTTCTTTCCTTATCTCCACTCCTCTTTCTAGATTCTTTCCTCTGTTGAGTCTCTGCCCCACTTTTTGTTTTTCAATTCCCTGCTCCATTGGTTCTTAGTTTTAGTTCAATATTAATCTTATAATATTGTACATATGGAGTTGATTTTATATGTCCTTTAATTACCTTCCTTAATCCTATAATCCTGATTTCACTCATCTTAGTGGTTGTGACCCGACTCACTGAATGTAGTGGGGACCCTCTCATTCCCGTTTATGACAAATGCATGGTCTACCTGTGGAGATGCTAGGGACATTCTGATTTTCTATACTCAGAAGTGGACAAATCCATGTCTTATGGTTGACCAAGTATTTAAGGATGACATCTGTATTTTCATTACATTTTAGTTAGAATGTTTTTCATTCTGTGTTAATTTTTGAATTAAAAAAATCTAAGCTCCCCATATGACTTAAAGTTATGATAGTACTCAAGACATTTATAAAAATAAAATGTATGTGTCAATTTACCCTCATAACATATGTTCATTTTCAGACACTTCTCTTCATATTCACTCACTTATATACCAAGCAGAATTTTATATAGGACTATTTAAAAACATTTACCAAAATAAAAAACAACCAGGCTCAATGAAAATATATTTCTCTTTTCTTAAGCTATTTAGTCAATTTATTGGGCTGTTTGTTAATAAAGATATGTGGATCAATAAAAAGAAATAAGTTCTAATTTTGTTCTGCATGTAAAAATACAATCAGCTTATAAACTCTCCTTGCTACCTTAAGGCAGCATGGCAGAGAGATTAGGAAGACTGGCTCTGATATGAGAACACTGTACTGTACTCTTTCAGTAATACCTACAAGTTTCATACACCCCTTATCTCCTCTAGGGGGTAAATAAAAAAAGAAAAACCAGTTATCTATTAGATAGAGGTTTTGTAGTGATTAAATCAGTTAATGTATAAATGTCTATAAAAAGTAACTGGCTTATAATATATACATACTTACTAGCAATAATACATTTAGTAATGTTCATGTGAATGAATACATGCATTTATTTTATTTGTATTCAGGCTACTTCAAAAAAATTGGGGGTTGACATAGAGATTAACGTGCCATACAAGAGAAAAATATGTATATATTGCAAAACAAAAAGTAACTGAATCGACCCCTCTAAATGAGGTTGAGAGGGCATGCATAATGAATCTACACTGAAATGATTGTAATTAAAATCTCCTTTGTAAAAATACCTCCTGATAGCAAATTCAAAAATAACTCATTGCATTATATTGTTTTCTTTCCTTCTGTAATTAAATTCAGACATTTCTCTTGTGGCCGGACCAAAAAAAAAAAAAAAAAAAAAAAAAAAAAAAAAACAACAACAATGAGTGATATTTTCAACTTTATTTTATTCTTGGCTGTCATGAAAACATTGTCTGGGATTCTAGTTTCTATTCTGTCATCTGTGTTCTGTTATATTATATCCTGTTAGCATTGAGACCCAGAAGAGAATAGCCACCTATGCCATGTGAGCCCACCATTGATAGAAGTTGAATGCTATGAGGGAGACAATTGTCACATGGGCCCTTTAAAAAGCAGGAGGCATAATGGTAAGGAATCACTCACATCTTATTTACTTTATTGGGTTTTTAATAATTGTCCGTACTTCATCTGTATCCCTGCTGATATTATTTATTTAAAAAATTCAATTCCAGGGCTGGGGATGTGGCTCAAGTGGTAGCGCGCTCACCTGGCATGCGTGCGGCCTCAGCACCACATACAAACAAAGATGTTGTGTCCGCCAAGAGCTAAAAAAAAAAAAAAAAAAAAAAATTAAAATCCTCTCTCTTTCTCTCTCTCTCTCTCTCCCTCTCCCTCTCTCTCTCTGTCTTTAAAAAGAAATTAAAAAAAAATTCAATTCCGACTTGCGTTCATTAGGACTGATATTTATTGATAACTAGTATTACCTTAATATTTGTGATTTTTTTAGTGGCTTTGAGTTATTAATTAGATTATCATATTAGAATCAATTTAGTTATCATAGATATTATTATAAAATAAGGAAGTCACTTAGAGTCCACGTGGGAGTAGGTGTAAAAGCAGTATATAATTGAGTGTATAGAGAAGCAGTTGGGCATGAAGTTTATCATATTAACTTATAAACAAAACAGGAAATGCCCTTTGATCATTCTGCTTTTCTTCAGGGAGCCAGTGTTGCTGAATTAATTTAAGTAACCACCTCTGATGCAACTTCATAAGCAAATAGATATTCATGTGTGCTGGCCATGTATGACATCTGAATATGTTGGCAAGTAATAAGACAATGAATAGATAATAATGGTATTCCTATTATTTTATCACTAGCTGGTGTGTGTGTGTGTGTGTGTGTGTGTGTGTGTGTGTGTAGGTGGGCACACAGAGAAGTCATGATTTATTATAACATGTAATTTGCTAATATTTTTATAAAAGAGAATACTAGAATGAATCATTGTTCTGTGGAAACCAGATTCTCCCTGGTGTCTTTCTCACTATCGGGTAAGTTAGTTAGTTGCATGTTAACCATTTCACAGCTCTGATGACTCATACCTATAAATAACACACTGCATCCAAGTCAAGCTTTCAAACACATTGGGAACACTATGAAACATTTAAAAGAAGCCTTAAAAAAAGGTACTGCAATCTACATATTTTAAATGATTGTTTAAAAAATATCTCTCAAACTAGCCTCAGTACATAATTTTCATGTCCATGAGTCACAGTGTCTAAAAATAAATCTGCTATGTCTCTCCAATCACAGCAAACTAGAGGAATTTGTGCTTTTTATACATGACAACAACCTTCTGCAATTACTGCGTGGCTTTTCTTGACCGTTGTTCTGAGAATCTTTGTATTAGATCCTATCCAGGACACAAAACTGACTGCTCTTGGTAGAAATAAAATAATAGTTTGGTGAGGTTTGGCCTGGGTGAGTCTAGGTGCTAGATTGTAGAATGACACAGCACTTTAGAATAAGAAAAAACATATTAATGTCTCTCTACTTATTTAAAGCTTTAGCTTAGATATACAGTAAATATCTCTTGCTTGGATACAGTCAGAAGCTTTCTACATGCCCTTTAAAGTACTCATAAACCCTTCTCGTTACTCATTTTCTGATCATTATTTCTTTCCATTTCTAAAAGTAACTGATGAGTGTCTTGGAAAATCATCATGGGTGGAAGATCTGCTGAAGTTTTCCTCCTCCAAAATACTCAGCACACAATATTCCCTTGTTGGTGATAGGCAGACAAATCTATGCAACTGTCAGAAGCCACTGTGAGGATTCCAGTTCAAAAATGTCATGTCTATTTTGCAGGACTTCTTGCTTGTCTCACAGCCACTGCCCTGACCCATTGCTGAAAGACCTAATGGGATCATGTCATTCTATGTTCTCTGTTGCATTTGCTGAAAGGAAAGAGGATTGGCTCCTTTTGTAATGTTTGCTTGGTAACAAGTAACATCAATATCATTATAATAGTATTTGCTATGAGATAGATATATATGTCTATAATAGATAGGCAGACTTACAAACCATGTCAGAGCCAGTAAGTTCATTCAGGAAAGATAGTAGCAACATCATACATAAGAAGCCTGGACCACGATAAGAGAGTGGGGATCTGGATGCAATGGAAACAGATTGCTCATGAGGAGGCAGGTGCCAAGATGAAAATATGTTTGTCAAATAAATGCTTTTTTAATCCATCTGAGAGCATTATTAGGTACTTTTTTTGTTAGTTATAAAATTACGGACTACAAGTATTATTGGGTATATTTTGTGTTAGTTATAAAATGATGGCCTTTATGTATGTATACAAATATAGATGGACATTCATATACAAAGTCAATGTATACATATAATAGTATGTAAAAATCGTGACTACTTTAATTTTTTAAACAATAATAACAATGATGATAAATCGACCTAACTTTAACTTTCATCATTTTATCATATTGATTATAAAACTTATAGCTACTTTCTAGTATTGTTTCAGGAATTATAGTCCCAACTATTTCTGGAGACCAGAAACCTCACAAAAATGAGACATATTAACCAGGTGTAAAATTACAATCCTTGGTAGAGGAAAGTAGCAAAGATCTGATACATCGAAATAGAGATGCTTCCTGCAAACCATCTAAATTTCTGGTTTGTTTGTTTTTTTTATTTCCATATTGGAAAGTGGACCACAGCCACATAGCCCAAATTTTCAAGGAAAGTCAGATCTTGAGTCATCCTGAAAGGATATGCAAGTATAAAGTAATATAAATTACAGATTAGGTTCATAAACTTCCAATTGAGCATTTTGTTGCCTAATTTCTCTGTAGGCAAAATTAAATAAAACATTAATGTTTAATTCATTCCATTTTCCTGAAGATTCTGTAAATCAGTTGAAGTAGTGTCTGGCATTTAATAAGTGCTCAAGAAACATTAGCTATTGTTATTCTGCCTAACATATCTATTTTTTTCAAATTGCAGCATTTATTCAATAATCACTGTTCAAGTCTGATTTGTTAGGTATTATGTACATTTCTGAATAAAAAGAAGAAAACCTGAACCACTTTCTTTTCTATGGTATTAAATAGTATCCCAATAAGTGTCTTTTATTTATTTATTATTTATACTTTTGCAGGCTTTTCAGGTTACATTTTAATGGAAATATGTTGGCAAATCTTTAACTGAATTTCCATAAAGGGAAAGAAAAGGTAAGTGCATAAGAAGAGCATGAGAATGAGAGTGATAAGTTGAGAAAGTCATGCATTTTGTACAATCTGCCAGTTTCTATGGTGTAAATTCCTCAATTGTAGATAATTGAAACTATTGAGGTGAGGCCACTGAACCCAAGAGTTGGGAAGAAATCACCTCTTACCAACCAATGTGAGATGGTTTTAGTATACTCCTGAATATAAAGTTTGTGAGTGATGCAGTATGGTAATTTGAAAGAGTACTTTTTATGTTCATGATAAGGTTTGCACACAAACAGAAATATCTGTGATGAAAATCAAATATAACTTTAACAGAAGACAAAAGTAACATCAAGTGTAAGTTAAAACTCTCTCATATAGAAAGTAAAAATAAATGAAAAGAGGGTTTTTTTAAAACTGGAAAAAAAAGCAAAACGTAAGTAGAAAGATGACATACATATATATTTTTAACATCGCTTTTTATATAACACTTCCTCTGTGCCAGGCATGGTTCTAAGAACTTTATAAAAGCTAAATGGTGTGAATAATAACTCATTTGAAAAAGTAACTCATTAAAATAAATATTCTTGGAATATAAGCTGCTTTGATAAAAATAGTCATGTTCCACAAAAGACTCGAAGCGATTTCGATATGTTGTGGGAGCTAGAGACCAAAAGATCTGGAAGATAGAAGCTATAAATTTTTCCCAGGAAGAATAAGAGCAAAAAGTAAGGAGAATGATGAACAGTGCAGTAAAATAAAATATTTAATTGTAAGTAATGCCTGTATAATAGTACAATAACAAAAATAGCTATGAGTTATAAAGCACATTCACCCAAGATGCTTTGCAAGTATTTTTTTTTTAAGTTCTTCATATTTGCATTCATATTTTGAGTGTCCTACTATGGGCCATTTCTCAATATTCATAGCAATTTCATAGTTGATGAAATGATTACATATATAATACAGATGAAAAAAATTGAAGCTCAGGAAAAGATTACTTTCTTTCCTGAGTAAATATACTGAATTTATGTCAACAGAGGTTTTATTTGTCATCCTGCTAATATTTTTTTGTCTTGTTTTGTATTTAAACTTTTGGGGAAAAATAATTTAGGTGATTTGAATTCCATTTTTTTAAAAGAAAACAAGTTTCCCAACATTTAGAATAAAACCCAATTCCATGATATCAGCAAGAACAAATTACAGAGAAAATTTTAGCACATCCTTTGTTTTCCAATTTAGAGATCATAATTTTTTTTTATAAAATCTCAGGAACATGCTCTATATAGAATACAGAAAATATATCTCTAAATGGAATATCATTTTAGCACATCCTTTGTTTTCCAATTTAGAGATCATAATTTTTTTTTAATAAAATCTCAGGAACATGCTCTATATAGAATACAGAAAATATATCTCTAAATGGAATATCATTTTAACATTGCATTAGTAAAAATAAAGTGTTGCCCAGATGAAGCCATAAACCTTGATGCAGAATGCTGAATGATTGCTTTTATTACAGCTTAGAGAGGTATTTGAAATATCATTTTGGTATCTTTAGAAACTAATAAAATACATATTGAAACAAAGGTAAATAACTGCAGAATTTTAAGTTCATATGTCAAATTCCACCAATGCTCGCCAATATGAAAGTCACTAATTTGCTTTAAGTCTATGTAGTAAAGCTCCATATGTCTGAGTTGTCATTTAGTCTTCTATGGTAGATTCTTAAAAAATTTTCCTCATGCATGCAGAACTTGATGAAATACAATTAAAATACTTTAAGCAGTTAGTAGAAGTTGTCAAGACTACTGTGAAAATATCTATTTTATTTATCTACTTATTTTATAAGCAAATATTAATTAGAAATAGGTATATTCACATAGACCACACAATAAAAAATAGTAGAGTAATTTACACTGTAATCATTGGATACTTTTATTAAGATCTTGTACTTAATGCAAATGTATTTTCTTGGTACTTTGATCAGATGGCAATAAATCCCAGATCAATAAATAGAAACACTTATTTTATATGGGAGAAATGAAGATTTTTTTATTGTTTTAAAATTCTTTTTGCTATGCCATGTGGACTCATTTTCTAATTTATTTATATTTCCAGTACTGGGGATAGAACCAAGTTCTCACATATGTGAGGCCTACCTCTAAAGGACATCTCTAGCAACATAGACATATTTTAATGCATTTTTGTCAGCCATAATATTTTGTTTTAGACTGAAATGCAATGCGTTTCTCTTTTGAGAAAACTATTCCTCTTAAATAGGAAAAAGAATTTTAAAATTGCAAGATAGCTTTATCTCATTTTTTCAATTCAGCATACCACTAGAAAGAGATACATATCTTGCTAAGAAATTCTACAGCTAATGTTTCCTACAAAGACAACTAACTAGCTAACTAAAGATGATATCCTAGGTGTCTGGAGTTCAGCACCGAGAAGAAGATAAACAATACTAAAGTGTTTATGGTGTATATATCTATTTAGAGAATTTCCAACCCCATAACCCTACTCTATTGTCAGGAAAGCAATGGAAAATCCAGTTACAGCTATCTAGTAGGTCTATCATTATTCAGGATGAAACACTGCTTAGTCATTCAGTAACTCAGAATTCTCTCATTTTAGCAACTTAATGCAGTATCATGAAACAACTGCCCCAGACGGTTTATAACATGACTCTCTGCCAAAAATACATCAACTGTAAGGAAAACAGGAAATGCAGCAACGAGAAAGTCAACCTTAACAGGTTTTCTGAGTCATCTTTTCCTGTGGACTTGTCTTGTCACAAAATGCCATTAAAGTAGAAGAGATCTCAGTGTGTAAAATAGAGGAAACATTCAGTGCCTGTTACCACTATGAATGGCCCAAGCCACTAGTTTTTTATAAGGGCTAATTTTAGACCAAATTATAAAGTGACAAATTCCAACTTGACACCTTCTCTTCTCCCCTTTTGTGTTCAATTCCTTCCCATTTTTTTTTTTTTCTTTTGGTACCAGGGACTGAACCCAAGGGTGCTTAACCACTGACGCCCATCCCCAGCCCTTTTTATTACTTTATTTTGAGACAGGATCTCTTTCTGTTGCTTAGTGTCTCACTTCAGTTCCTCCCTTTTAGATAACCAAGTCTTTCATATCTAATCTGGCTTCCTAGGGCCTAATCTTTTTTATAGTAAAACCTAGGCAGTTAGTTGACATAAGAATCTAATAAATTCACATACTGAACTAGCACCAACTACGGATACAACTGGAGATTTTATAGATAATTTGTTGGGGGTATAAAAACTGTTGAAATTCCTTCAATTCATAATAGTAACCAAAAATGACAATCAAATTTATTCAGCATTTATTATGTTAAGTCACTGAACTAATAGCCTTAGATCTCTTGTTCTTAAAACACGACACACACACACAAAAATAACCAAAAGTTTTAGTTGACAAAATATTTGAGGTTGAAAGTTTAAGTAGTATTTCAGAAGATACATAACTGATAACTAGTGATACTCAGGGAGCAGGAAGTCCATGGATGGCCAATAGCATTCACGGCCTCTCATTATGCTAATTTGCTTAGAGGTGAAATAGGGGCATCCTACTAGAAATTCTACAGTATGTTCTCAAAGTCACCTACTTGATTGAGAATCTCTTGACTCCTATCATCCATGTGACAGTCATATAAGTTATAAAAATGTTTCAAATGATTGGAATACATACTCCATTTGAAGATACACATTAATATTGGGTAATTGATATGTTATGGCTTCAGTGAACAAAAGTCATTTGATGGAATCTGGAACTCACAAGCAGAAGAGTGACTGGAAAACTTGTCCAAGTAGTGGTCAGGCCTCTCTGCAGGACCTCACACAGGTAAGAGCCCATCTGCAGGGTGGTGCTGCATATCCCTTATGTTTCAGGTGAAGTAGGAGAGAGTCCTTTAAGGAGATTATTTTGATGGACTTTTGAGCAAGAACAAAAGCCTTTGTACTGGAGAGATTGGTGCCTGTCTTCCCATTTCCAGACCCCACTTTCCCTTCGTTGTTCTTTCTAACAGCCCCCATCAGCTACATTGGTCTTGGAAAGATTTCCAAAAAGGGGGATTTATTTCCTTGAACAAGGTCCTTCTCGGCTGCTCTTCCACCTTTCTTTCTGCTCTCGTCCTCTTTTTATTTGAAGGACACTTGAGGCTTTAGAGTTCTAGTCAGGCAGACAGTTCCAAGCAGCTACAGCTATGGTCCCAGAATATGCTCTAACCTGGGCCTTTAGGAAGTTCTCTTTGCTCATGACTCTAGTCCCTGGTTACCTAATTCAGAACTGCATTTTTAAAAATAACTTTCTAGATAACTTGTCACTGGATTTTTTTTTTTTTTTAGAAAAAGGGGAAAAGAAGTTTTATTGCTTTGCTAGCAAAGACAAAACACAGAGGACTCCTGTCCCAAAGGCTGTGAATTTTACCCATTAGCAGAAACAGGGAACATTCAAAGAGGTGACTCAAAGACTACATTCCACTTGTTCTCTGTTGGAGTTCTAATTCACTTGTTAATTTGGGAGATGGTCACTTCTCAGACCTTCTGGTGTCATCCCCAAAGTCAGGATTACTTTGTTCCTATGATAGCTTTGTACTCAAGGGCACATAACTCTGCTTTACATGGGGAAGAAAGGTAATCCTGCTTCCCCTCAGATTAGGGAGGGGGAAGAGGTTAGGGAGGAGCACGGAGAGAGGAAGAGAAAGAAACATGTCCATTTTAAAAATAAGTTGCAGCTGTCACTGAAATTTTGATTCCCTCTCTGACATCAACTGAAACCTATTAGCCCTCTTACATGTGTGATGCTTTATTTGTTCACTGGATACCATAAGAGTGAGCAGTGCCAAGAGTAATAGGAAGTGCCATGAATTCCTGTGCTCTGGGCTAGCTAAGGATCTGCAGAAACGCCTCAGTCCCAGAACTGACTTTTGCTCCAGAGAAGGCCTTCCCACCCACTTGTATCCATAGGGACTCCATACCTCATGGAGTGCAGAAGGACCTAGCCCATATCTTCATATCCTCCTATGTGGCTTATGCACACTGAAATGCTACTTCTGACTGCTTAGACTTTTTGATGGGTCCCCCAGGAGAAGGAAAAATTAATGTATTCAAATTGTTAAAATATTCAGTTTTGAGGAATATTTTGAATTCAGCCACAACACTTGATTGAGTTTCTAGAAATAATAGCAATTTAAAACATCCGCCCAAATTGTTTTACTCTCTTCTCTTCTCCTAATTGATTCCTTTTGCTTTGCTTATGCAGGTGGGAAGGGACTGAGAGGTGAAGATGCAACAGATGTTGAAGCACTTATTCCCCCCTGCACTGGTAGAATGAGAGGACTTATTAAGAATTGGCTGTGTTTCTCATTACTCAGCACTTTGGGGAGAGGCAAATATTTCCAAACACCTGAGAAAAATAGTTACACATAGTAAAAAGACTTTTGGATCAAAAAATAAGAATAATTTCTAAACTGACCACCCAGTATCAGATGATAGAATGAAAAATTCAAATGATGACGACATGGCCACATGGGGACCTTGTGTCCTTCCTTTGCACTATATATTTTCATAAAAGTAAAGCCAGGTAAGTGATGAAAAGTTTTCAACAACCTGTGAAATGAAATTCATTTAAAAAATTAAGTTAAATATAGAAAGTTATGTTTCCTGCACACCTTTGTTTTCAGACAACTTGTTAAGAGACTCTCCTGCTGATTAAATTAACATCATTCAATTTTAAACTCAGAGCCGTGTACTGTAAAGCTGCGTAGATGGGAGTGATGAGCTTGAGGCATATATAAATTATCATCAAATAAACTCTTCTGGGCTTGGGAATAAGTTGAATTTTAGCCAAAAGCTACTAGCTGTTTTGCTATAGAGCACATTTGCATTAAAATGAAATAATCCAGTTTTTATGTATGCATTTAACATATTTTAATATACCATATTTTCATTGTTCTAGGCTGAAATTATTTTAAAATAATTATTTCATGTATTTTTGTGTCAAACAATAATTCAATTTCTAATATTCATGCCTAAGGTACGTGCAAACAGGAAGAAAAAAGGATTACTATCTTTAATTAATGAAAGACAAAGCATTATATATGCCTAAAATGCAAAAATACACTACAGAGAATAAACACAAATGAGAAATTAAGTAACTTGGAAGATGGTCACATAACTACAAAATGAATTCTTTGTTACAGAAAATTTTGTTTAATAATTTAAGAAGTCGGTCACAATTCTATTTCCTATTGTGACATTATTTTTCATAATGGGCTGAATGATTTTCGTTCAGGTATGTTTTTTTTCAAATTATTATGTGCAGTTGGCTTTAATTAACTTCATAAAGTACATTGCATAACTTCAGATATATTAGATTCCTAGTTAATTGAATATGTAGAATATGAATTGGCTAGCAATGTAAACATCTCTCTTCATTTTTCAAAAAAAATTTTGTTGATATTGTAAATATTTTCCCTTAATTTTTTAAAATCATCACTATCTTGGTATTGTAGCTGTCCAAATGAAATAAAACAGAATACTATAGTGATGTGAACAGGGTAACAAAAGGAAGTTATCTACAAATTTCTGATTGGGTTTTCAGGGTACTCTATTACATTGTTTTCATTTTCTAATGCTTCTAACCATATTCCATTAACAAGTGAATTGTCCAGAATATGGAATTGACCTAAATTACATTGGAATCACGAACATTTATTAGAGTGCTTAAAACACTGGGAATATGCACTAATTAGACCACTGTTTTCTGAGTCTCAATGTCATTTCTTTCTTTTTCTTATTTTCTTTTACAATGGAATATATATATATATATATATATATATATATATATATATATATATGTACACATACATACGTATATGTATATACATATATACACACACATATATAGTGATAATGTATAGAGAGAATGATTTTAAAGAAGTAGTGATTATATATAGTGATTGTTATTTATTTATTTATATATATTAAATAAAGTGTCATGTACATTAAAACATTTTAACTATAAAAATGTGAATCACATCAGATTTTATTAGGAAGATTCTACTCATTCTTTAAGACTCAGCTTAAATAATTTACCTTCCTCAAGGTGTTCTGGTTACTTCATCGTATATTTATTTAGTTCTTTCCCACATTCCAATTTTTCTGTTTAGGTAATACATAAATTAAAATAAGATAATGAAATTTTATAAAAATTGTGTGCATTATGTGGAGGAAAACTCATTGGCCCAGTGAAGCCTTTGATCTTGAGTAACTGATCCTCTTCTGACTGTGATGAGGAACTGCTGGCCAGTTTAAGATCATTTCCATCTATTTATCTCTAAAATCAATAGACATTGAGGGAACTTTTCTGTTTTAGGACTGATCACAATATATATGCCAGGTTGATTCTGCAACATAATTGTTGATTCCCAAATGTGTTACAAATAAATTACACAACAGAGGAAAGTGCCTTTTGAAAAATGCCTCTATATTAGCAGATGGCATTCTTGGCATTTTGTAAGGAAAAATGAAGCCATCCAGCATGACCAGCCTCAACTCGACTCCCTCAAGAAAATGAACATCAGCAGTCTTTCCAATGTTCTTTCCAGACTGTTAATAGAAAGGTGATGGGGGAAAGCATGCATATGTTTGATGAAGGCAGATTTCTCAGTCTGAGCTTTTAATCAAATCCTCTTCTGTCTTCTCTGAAACTTTCTTCCAAAAATTATTCCCACTTTCCAATAATTTTTCACCTTCTTGCTATCTCTTTCCAGATTTCCTAGAAGCATGTTTGCTGCAGCCCTTATTTAAATGAGTTGTCTTGCCTCGATGACCCCCTAAAGCTATTCTCATCCCTCCCTTTTCCCCCCTCTTCTTTAAAAAAGTTTTCACAATCTAGCATTTCATTCATTTATTTTTCTAATTTGATTCCTCCTGCCTAAGCCTCTTCGATCAAGCATGAATCCAGGATTGCAGAGCCTGAAATTTACTTGCAAAAGAGGGACTTTGATTAAGCTTCAATGGTTTCAAGATAGATCTGTCCTTACCTGAAAACTTATTTTCTTCTCACAAACTACCAAGAGTGCTCTTGTTAGAATTGTCAACTACTTGATAAACTCTAAGAAAGACCCCTGCTTTGGGCAGTTGTTCCAATGAATTTGTACTTTTATGTTTGAAATTTGTATTCACATGGCTTGATAATTGTTGGTTCTTTTTCATCTAGAACACAGTAATGCAGTGTAAGAGCTGTGTGATTTTTATTCCTCGGTGAGTAACCATTTTTCTGCTCACCCCGCCCCCTCCCGCCCATAGTTTTAGGTTCTGCTTATGTTTGTTGCTCTGAAATTGGTCTCAGGATGATCTCAGGTGGGCCTTTTTACAGACACTGAGTCTTGCTCGCTTAAGTTTCACAAAATAGAGATTCATCAGTATATTGAATTTTGGAGAAATTACTTTCCATTGGTTATTTCTTAAAACTGAAATAATACAAAGTATTATGTAATTTATATAAAATATTTTATGTGTGTGTATATAAAATATATATGTAAATTCACTAAGATACAGGTAAATTCATTAAGATACAGGTAAGACTTAATCATGTTTATCCTTGGAAAGATTTTGTTTGAGGAAAGGGAACATTTTCTTTTAGGCTTGTCATGTAATTAATGAAAAGCATAGGGAACATATTTAAAATGTACACTTAGAAAATTTTGACATGAACATGCACCAACGAATAAGTCACCACAAATAACATGGTGAATACGGTTGGCCCTCTGTATCCATGGGTTCCACATTGATAGATTTAAGCCACTGCTGATAAAATTTAAAAAAGAAAATAGTTGTGTCTGTACTGTACATATACAGGTGTTTTCTCTGGTCATTATTTCCTAAACAATATAACAACTATTTACTGCATTAGCTATTATAAGTATCTAGGATGTTTCAAAGTGTGTAGGCCATATGAACATATGACACCATTTTATATATGGAACTTGAGCAGCCACAGAGCTTAGTACCTTGAGTCAACCCACCATGGATAACATTATCTCTAAAGTTTTTTTTTCCCTCACTTTCAAATCCCCTCGCCAACCAACACTGTTTCCTCTCCACCCATTCTCAGCCCAAGTTACTACTGATTTTTTTTTTGGGGGGGGATCATGAACAATTGTTTATATTTTGTAAAATTCATAGAAATGAAATCACACAAGTATGGATTCTTTTTTATCTGGCTCCATGAATTCCATTTAATTATTTTGAAATTGCAACAATAGTTTTATCCATAGTTTATTCCCCAACTCTACTAGAATTTTGAATAGTATTGCCTGTTACACATCTTATAACCAATGGATAAATGATTTCTTCACAACACAGAGACTTCTGAACAATTTACATATTCAGGCCCTTAAATTCAATTCTAATAGCAGGTATATGAGGTCTTAAATAGTAGTGTATAGGTTCTGTACATCTTTTGTCAGATTTATTTCTAAATGCCTAAATTTTTGCTACTTAAGGAAACTTATGTTTGAATTTCTCTTTCTGATTATTTTTTGACACTAAATAGATAAACTCTAAGAAAGACCAACTTACTTATTACATTAGTCTTCAATCCTACAACATTGCTAAACTTTCTTATTGTTTACAATAATTTTTGGTAGATTTCATTGCATTTTCTACATATAGAAACATGTAGTCAGCACATAAATATGATTTCTTTTTTTCTTTATGTCTAGATAAATTTTGTTTCTTTGTCTGCTTTACTGCACTGGCTACAACCTTGCATTCAATATTGTAAAGAACCCAGGTCTAACTCAGGATTTTGTTTTTCTGATCTTAGAGTAAAAATATTTTTAATAGGTACTGAAAAACTGATTCTATAATTAAGATGGAAATTCTCAGAACCTAGCAAAAAGACACAAGCTTAAGAAGAACGAAGTTGGAAGCTTTTCTGTAGCTGATTTCTAGAATTTCTGCAACTCTACACTGGACAAGACAATGTGGCACCGATCAAAGAATAGAGGCATAGATAAATGGAACAAAACTGAGCTTCTGCCACAGAAGCACACAGTATGGTCAACTGATTTTTGACAAAAGTCCTAAAAGCAATTTAGTGAAGAAAGGATCGTCAAAAAATACTGACAGAACAAATGAGGTCCAACTACAAAAGAAAAAATCCAGTCACAGATTTTACATCTTTCACAAAATTAACTTGGATATAACTACATTAAAAGCATAGTCTCGGCGGGGGGGGGGGGGCATGATAGGATGAACTTCAGTATGGGTTAACTATAGTGAATTTTTGGTAAATGTATACTGGAAATTTGGCCCATAGAGAAATTAATATGGAATGTTGTGAACCAGCTTTCTCACTGTAACAGTGGACATTTACAGATAATCAAGGCAGGAAGCTTACAGTGAGCCACGTGCTTGTCTATCAACTTCAGTGTGGAAGTAGAAGTGGGAATTCCTGCTGAGCTTAAAAGTTGAAATGGATAAATGCAGAAACAATTCTGTGTGTGGATACATGTTAGCATTCATACACGTAACTCCTAGCTGTCCTCACTGAGAGCACCTAGAAGCAACAGAGTATCAAACAATATACCTTGCACTCCATGTTTGTTTCTAATATTAATTTTCATTAAAAGCTACAAGTTTTTTTTTTCCTGAGAAATTGTCAATTCTAGGACTGGGTGAAGGAATATAAAAAATGAACCTAGGTGTATCTCAAAAAGTCAGTAAGTGAGGACATTCCCAAACGATCAAAACAACTCGGGTATTTCAAAGGGACACAGAAGTCAACAGAAGCCAGCTGTAAGGGATTTCAGTGGCCAAAATGGAAACATTAAGTCAAATAAGCAAGTGATGTATTATTGACTTATGATAAAAAATGCAAAATGAATATATATGTTTACATTAATATCACTGATTTAATAAATCAGTACCTGAAGAGGCAAATACAATTTTTTCTAAAAAAGAAATTCCAAATAATTTATGTAAATATCCCCCCTTGTTAAGGAGGTGGATTTATAGTATATTCTTAGTGATTTGTGTGTGTGTTTGTGTGTGTCTGAAGAATACAGCATGAAAATAAAGAAAATAAAGACAAGTAACTTTGCAACGCAGAAACTCGTTAAATACTACATTAGCCAGTTCTGAGCATCATCAATGTTGGCATCGTTTGTAATAGGTCAAGTTGATTACACATTCCCTTGATATATTGTGTTGAGAATTGTTCTTTACATCTTTAGACTTCCACTTCAAACCTATAACTGCTGTCTTATTGAAAATAAATCAAAGACTCCAATTAAAAAAAAAAAATCTACAGAGTACCTGACCAACATGCCTTAAAACTGTCAACATCATCAAACGCAAGAAAAGTTTGAGAAATTACACAGATTAAGGGAGCTTCGGCCTTCTCACTGAGACATGTAAAGTGGTATTCTTGATAAGATCCTGAAAAAATAAAGGCACAGTAGAGAAAAACTAACAAAACTAGAATAAAATTTGAAGTTTAGTTAATTATGGCAATTATAATAATAGTTAACTAGCTAACTAGATATATTCATATAGTTATAGTTAGTAGTTAGTAGTGACATAGATATCAACTTGTGCCGCAGTCTGGCTGGGCACAAATCACGAGCCACTTGAAGATTCAAGCAGGAATGAACTTTATTTTTAGAACCTATGAAGCACGCCGCCCACGTGAACTCTCTGGAATCCAAATCGGCTGGGGTTCTCCCTGTGGAAACACACAAACAGACCCTGACTCCAGACAATCACTGGGTCAGAACCTTTCCATTGTCCTGTTAGAATATCCTTCCAAAGTACCTTGGGCTTATGTACATTTTTTGGACACATGTGCCTTTCCGCAGCACTAAGCCCTGATGAATCCAAATTTTAAAAGTTTAGAGTAAAAAGGGTTATTTTAAGTTTATCTTTGGGGGATATATACCCCTTCCCAAACTTAATTCATTAATTGTACACCTTTATATATTATTGTAGTCACATATGTTACTAATATAAATCAATATTGATTCATTAATATTTATCATTTATCATTCATTTGTTGTGATAAATTTACCATAGTAATTAAAGATGTAAACAGTAGGAAAAACTCATAGTGATGTATACAGGAACTAACTTCATGTACTGTCTTTGAAACTTTTCTATGAATGTGAAAGTCTTCTAAAATAAACATTCATTAAAAATATATACAACACATTAAGTTTGCATGCAATTAAAAAATTTAATTTATGCTACAAAGTCTGTTGTAATGGATCTGACTGCCAAATACTAATAACAATGAATGTTAAAATCATTTTGGATGAATAAACTCTCATGGATCTCTAGTGGGTATAACAATTCCCACATTTGTATATGGTTGAAAGTACTTCATTTTTTTTCAGATAAAGAACTGGAAGGAAGTATAGTTGCCTTTCTAATACATATGATACCTGAAAAAATAAATATTGCGAATAAGACCTATTATCAACAGATTTTTTTACTTCAAACTTCCCCCTGGGTCTATTCTTGTTAAAATGCTTTAGTTTAATTGGCAATTCTTCCTTTTTTTTTTTTTTTTTTTCTTTTTGGTAATGGAGATTTAGCCCAGGGGCACTTAACCCAATAAGCTAAATCACTGACCTTTTTCATTTTGGGATAGGACCTTGCTAAATTGCAGAGGCTGGCATCTTACATGTAATCCTCTTGCCTCAGCCTCTAGTGCCACTGGGATTATAGGCATGTCATAGCACTGTGATTTTTTTTTTTCTTTTTTGGTTGCTGCATTTATTGATAGCTCTAGTTTATTCCCTCAGGAAAGAGCAAATGCAACCAAACAAAGTGAACATAACCTCAAAATTCTGTCTTCATAACAGAACAAAGAATAATTTTGAAACTGAATCCTGGCCCTTCTTTTTATCATCTCTTCCCAGTACAAAATGAAACATCTACATTTCTGAATAGCATCTTACACCTGCAGTTGGACTCAATATACTCACGTCATAGTACACGGTTCTTTGTAGCTTTAGCAGTTTTCCAGAAAACCAGCTTGCTCTTCCTGTATGAGGTCACCCTGTGGGGTCAGGGTTTGCCACACTTCTTTACAGGAAGCCTGGGGGAGTTTGAGGAAACTTCACCCTGCAGGAACAAAACAGAAACAGGCTAGGTGGGAAACTGAAGTCTATGTTTTAAAAAATTCCAGTTACATCTTTTCCATTAAAAATCTTAATGTCTTGAAGAGTTACCAAACTAATTATATGATTAGTATCTAACAGTAGTGCCTCAGTAAATTTCTATAAGCACATATGCAACTGGGATTATCAAACACTCTTTCAACATCCCAGAAATCTCCAATTGAGGAAAATTTGCATTCTATAAAATATAAAGTTTTGTGTGTGTCAGGGGAAGAATTCTGGAATCTTCATGATAGAGGAGTCAGGTGAACCATCCAGAATCATCTCCTTTCAAGGATAAGGATATTATGTTAATTTCCCTTGTAGAACACTTTATAGTTTAAACATATAAATACTTTCACATATATTATCTAATTTAAGGTTAAGCCTCAAGAATTAAAAATAATTTGCCTAAGAATATAAATACACCTTCAGGAAACAGGTTTCATGGTGTTGAGGTCAATAAAATAAGAGAAATATTTGCTTATGGATTCTTGCAAACTATAACTGAAAACTTTGTCAGTATATATTTTGCATGTTGATATATTCTTTATAAGTGCTATTTGTGCATTATTACTTGACTGTTACCTGTACTTCCTATTCTTTTTAAAATGAACAATGCTTTATTTCATAATTTCAGTTTTTTTAAGTAGAAGTAAAACAATATTTCTCTATTATAGTACAATCAAAACATTATGACATCCCAATAACATATTTTTTCAATTGACTCTCTAAATATTTATAAGACAACAAACTATTCAATTTCATTCAAAACTTAGACCTGATAAATTTTATAATATGTTATGTCAAAAAGTGACATAATTTATGTGAATACACACACACCCATATAGATATATATATAGATAAGTGTGTGTGTGTGTGTGTGTGTGTGCATGCACCTGTGTACGTGTGTGTATGTGCATTTGTATGTGTATGCCTCTGCACTAAAAAGTAGTTTTGTGTATACCAACATCAGGGAGTTCATATCAACAAAGTTTTGAAATATTTTTACATTCTAACTCTCTTGAGTTTTAGTGGCAAGTGTGCATCAATGGTCTAGCATGTTGATTTTTTTTTTCTGAAATTGACATTCATATTCATGTTTAATAGTACAGTGTTAGTCTTTATATTGTTATATGCTGAGCTAATTTTGACAGATTTGGCAAAGACGTTATTTTCCACATGCTGGTAATTAGATTTAGTGACAGCCAATATAACAAAATGAATCTTTAACCAAATAATGCAATGCACAGTGTGTTAATTCTAAAGATTTCTTTTGAATGTTAATTTGCTTCTATTTACATTATTGTTACGGATTTGGACTGTTGAGTTTTTTTTTTTTTTTTTGCATTGTTTTGCTGATTTTTGAAGAAACTAATCTTAACTTTAATCTGAAAATCTAGTAGGAATTTCCCTATCTGCCGAAATTGAAGGCAAATTTCCTTGCAGCACTTTCAGTTCCTTCTGGTAGCAGAAGTCAATATTCAAGGGGTCATCTGACACACCCAGCAGGATTTAAAGGCCAGGAGAGACAAACAACATTTGATAGAGGATAATAAGATTTTTACCTCTAACTCCATGATCTGAATCTTGGCACTGCTGGGTTTTGTGGATCTCTATGTTATCTATAGCAGTATTTATATCTTAGCTTTGTTTTTTACTCTTAATATCGGTCCTAAGTCATTCCCAATTAGGCAGCTGTAAGGATACAAGAACTATTTGTGTACTGAACTGAAAGTTTGGGGTCTTTTAAGACATCTAAATTTATATTTTAATGCTAGACATTTTTCAATCTCAGCGATCT